>NC_084652.1:15226349-15546349 GCF_019802595.1 Syngnathoides biaculeatus
CCCATATCCAAAACACACCTACACCTAATTTTTTCTGTCGAACATAACTACCATATGTTCTGAACAACAAGCAGCTACTTTTCTCCAGCGATGTGAACCCTGCGTCATATTTAATGATGTGTCAAGAGTATTGAATTTTCTTTTTTTTGTCGTGAGCGACTAAGTTTAAGAGTACAACAGAAATGTGTTTGAACGTATTGGTTGAAATAGAAGACTTTACCTTTGGTGTTGTCCAGAAAAAAACAGTACAACTATTTGCTGAAACACACACTTGTTCATGCTTATACAGTAATTGTAATTTTTCTTCTTTTCCTATAACATTCTAAGATGCAGACAAACCGCCCTGCTACTTGTAAGGCACCTTCTCAGCAGAGGAGAATCTAGCATTACACCCCTCAGCGGTAAATTTAAAGTTCATGAAGTTATGGACCAAAACACAATTCACAGCTGATTCGCCGATAATGGCTAACTACTGAAAATAATGTACAGTGAGTGGTCAACTAAAGGTAGCGTTGTTGCTGAATATAGCTATGTGTTTAAAGTAACTAAAATAAGTAATTATGTATGAGTCAAAAACGCAAATGGCTAAAAGGAAAGTACATTTTCCAATAAGTGAAGCGGTGACATACAGTCCAGCATCTTAGGATAACTGGTGCAGGTTCCCCCCCCCCCCCCCCCCAATCATCCAAAAATAGAATCTATAAGCTTGGGGTACAATTAGGGTTTAAACTACTAATATAGATGTTTATAACCATTTTAGGGGGCTACTAGTCAGATAAAATATCAAACTTCCTCTGGCCCACGCTCAAGATTCATTAACAGCTAGTACTACAGGTAATGTTCCAGAGCTTGATTGATTCTTACCTGTGGGGGGGTGGGTGTTGAGGTGGACCTTCCCCCCGACATTATCTCCTCTGTGATATCTCGTCCACCCTGGGTGGGGTCTCGTATTCTGATCTATTGTTTGGAAAGGGCAAAGTATTAACACTCTTTAAAAGTATGTAAACATCCTGCCCCCAGTCATCAAAAGCAACTGACTACCAGAGTTAAAAAAAAAAAAAAAAAACTTTTGAGGTAAAGGGAAAGTTCCACATTGAACAAACAATACACTTTTTCTCTCCATTCAGTTAGTGACCTCAGACATGAGGTCCGCTGCTCTTTTGTTGGGACACACTACCGGTTTACGCTCCCTCTTTGGTGGGCCTTGTGGCTGTGCTGGTGCCTGCTGAGGTGGGGGGGCTGGTTGCTGTTGCTGGGCAGGGTTGATCATGACCTGTGCGGTCTGGACAGATGGCGAGTATGGCGGCTGAGCCGGATAGTATGCTCCTGCTGCAAATTGGAATTTGACAACAAAACAAAAGGGTTAATTGACAAGCACAATATTTGTTCCTCATGGTGGTGATAAATATTACTGTATGTTTTTTGTAAGATGAGATCAAATCTTAACTAGTACTGTTATTGTCAATTGCTTATTGAAGACTATCATGATATTCAAAATTTCTAAAGAAAAAAAAAAAAAAAAAAAAAAGAATAGGATTCCATGACCTTAAGAGAAAATGGGGTGCAGATACGGGCCATGACCCGATGCTACCCAGCAAAGGCTGGATAACTGATGTCTTTACAAGATAATCTTTTACTGTTCGTGGGGTGTGCAAGGTTAAGTATAGACCAATTCTAAAGAATTACGAAAATTTCTTCGTCAGTTTTTTTTTTTTTTTGCATCATTGATTCCGACAATGACAACAGTTTCTCTTGTTCAGTTCAAGTTTTCACACAAAGCTGAGTTTACTATACAAACTCAAGCTAGAAGTGAGCTGAAATATCCATGTTTGTCGGTGCCAGACAAATACTACAAAAGAGAGTAAAGTTTTAATGACTTCTTAGCAAAAGACATGACATAAGTGTTTTTTCTGGTATTGTGAACTCCTGTGACTTTTCCAAAGCCTATGACAAGGACACTAACAGTGAGGTCACCACCTCTGCCCCAACCAAGGAAAAACTCTTTGGATTGATATGATTCATGTAAATAGCATATTTTGAGTTCAAAACAGCAAACTTCACCCAAAAGAGACTGATTTGCATGAATAACAACATTCACTTTGTCGCTCAGACCCCTCACCCCACCCCGGAAAGGTTCACTTTTTGTTTTTGGTTGAACTTAAGACAAAAAAGTGAATGCTTCACATTTCAGATGGGTTGAAATTTTGGAACACTAATTCATTAATTATTCTGCAGGTAGGAAAAGTGGCCAACTGGTTAACAAGTCTGCCTCACAGTTCTGAGGACCCGGGTTCAAATTTGATCGCCTGTGTGGAATTTGCGTGTTCTCCTGCGGGTTTTCTGTTTACTGCCCATATGTTTTAATATGAGGAAGAATGGTTATTTCTTTACATGTGGCCTGTGATTGGCTGGCGATCTGTTCAGGATGTAGACCGCCTTCTGCCCAGAGTCACCTGGGATAGGCTCCAGCACCCCAGTGACTGGAGTGATAAGTAGTACGGAAGCTTAATGAATGATCCGGCTGTGTTTTTATTTTGTTTTCCCGTTGATGCATTTGTAAAATGCCAATCTATTCATATTATTATTATTGTTTTTTTACAAGGAGCTGAACAGCAAAATTAACAGGTGTTTTGTGAATGGAATATAAAATGTCCTGGTTCAGAATTTAAATAGACCACTTCATCATGTTGCCATGTTTACGTCATTAAATAAAGATGACAAAATTGATCAACACTAACATCATCATCAATTAGGATACTCTGTGGGCAGTGGCCACTAAGCATCATCAGGTTGTAACAAATACAGAAACTGGAAGTCACACAACGACATACCGTATTTTCACAGCTATAAGGCGCACTTAAGTCTTAAATTTTCTCCAAAATGGAAGCAGCGCCTTATATGTGAACTGACTTCCAGAATTTGTGACTGACTGGGAAGATTTCCTGCTGATATGGGGATTATATAGAGGAAAAGCAGACGTGCCAGAGGACAGCATGCAGACGTTACAGGGGGGAGTGGGCGTGGGAGAGGACCATAAAGCCACGCTCCCAGAAGTTATATAATGCCAGTATGAGTTTTGTGCTAAACGTCCCTTTGGCTAAGGTCCCCTTAAAAATGGCACCAACGAAGAGACACGCTTACAAAGGCTGAAACGCTTAAACTGCAAGATATCAGCTACACGGAGAAATATGGGAATCAAGCAACCACAAAAGAATTCAAGAGCAACGAATCTATGGTGCAAAAGTTGAGGAAGCAGGAAAACGAGCTACCTCAATTCGAGAAAACGAAGCAGAGTTCCCATGGAAACAAAGCGAGGTGGCCCGAGTTGGAAGAACAACTTGAGCAATGGCTTAATGATCAAAGAACAATCAACCACCATGAAAAAACAATCAGAGCAAATGAACTCTGAGCGTGCTATTATTCCAGGAGGCTTGACGAAGCAACTTCACTCGCTAGACATCGGCGTAAACACAATGTACAAAGTGAAGTTGCGAGCGGCGTACGAGCGATGGATGACAAATGGTGAACACAGCTTTATTAAGAGGCAGCACCAGGCGGGTTACACCACAATTTGTGTATGGATTGTGGATGCTCGGGCTAACGTGTCTGCTTCTACTGTTGTTCGAAAAGCCGGCATCATATCTGAGGAGCACGGCAATGAGAGAGACTCTGACAATGACGAGAGGGAACCTGGTGTTTGATGGAGCTTTTGCCCAGCTGTTCATTTCAGATACAGAAGCACTTGAATTTGTGAATGAGGATTATTCAAAAAAAGTACATTAATCGTTAAATACTTCAATGAAGTACAACCGAATTCACTGTGTGCATTATTAAATACTTCAATAAAGTACAACCGAAATCACTGTTTACATTGTTAAATACCTCAATAAAGTAGAACCGAACTCAGCTTTGCTCCGGGTGCCTTTTTGAATAGCGTACATGCATGCTCGCATATGTTTGAAGCTAGTGTCACTATATAGCTATATACTTTGCAGCGCATGTAAAGGGCATTTGAAGTGCATGCTTTGTCAATCCTTTCTTCGCTCATCATTTTGGTCATTTTGTTGTATGCTGGTTGGGCTGTTCTGTTTGTTTTGGTGTCATGATTTTGGTCTGATGTGACACTGTGGGTGAGGATGGCGTGTTGACTGGTGACTTGCTTCCACCGGCCATAGTGGGGTGTTCTTCTGCTTACTAAACTAAATATACAGTTGTGTCTCACTCTCGTAAGCGCCGACAGCAGGCCTTATGTGTTGAGTACTGAAATTGCACTCGCAACTGATACTGCGCCTTTTAAAACGGTGCGTATTATGGTCATGAAAATACAGTATTTTTAATTGGTCAATCATGGATAAAACACCTATTGTGAATGTTGATGTTCACCTCCTTGCTAGAGAACAGCAAAAAGTACTAAAACATTGAACAACAGTTGGACATGCATATTTCAAAAGTTTAGTCTAAGATCCCCTGTTAAATTATAGTACATTTTAGGGTCATCCTGGAATTCTCCAAAAGCACAACATCCCTTACTTTAATAATAAGTGCAAATTATAACACTTGTGAACAGTAGCAGCGTGCATGAAGGTCCATTAAAAAGTGATCCACAATGACAACAGTAGAGACAAGAGGTGCCACTTAAGCCGGCCAACACGCACGCACACACACTACTCACCGGGGTAGCGCTGAGAGGTGAGAGGAGCACCGTGGAGAGAGAGACGGCCGTTCTCTCGGCCGCCGCCTCTCCCCCCGCCACCCCGCCTCTCCCTCGCAGCAAGAGAGGGCTCTGAACCAACGCGGCAAAAGGAGGAGGAGGGAGGAGCAAGGAAGGAAGGAAGGAAGGCAGGAAGGAAAGAGGACAGGAAGAGACAGATGCAGAATGAGTTATTGAGAGGATTCAGAGGAAGCCGGGTGTTAAAAAGGCCCCATGAAATGAACCGTCCTTGTCTGACAGCAACGGCCATCCTTGTATAGTGATGTGTATTGGAACTTGTTTCAAATCATGTTTTGGATGCTTTTAATATTTATTCAAAACCTAGTTGTTGAAACCGTTTCTGCATTTTTAGTCTTACAGCTTTTCAGACCTCTGGAAGAAATTTCAGGACAAACCTAAAATGTACTAAAACCATTACAGGTAAACAGGGATTTCACGTCTTTTGGCCATTTGATTTTTTGCGCGTATTTTTCCACAACTTGTTCTCTAACAACGACCTGAATCGGAAGAAAAATGCAACAGCCCAAAAAGAGGACACATTATGCCTCTCTCTGTGAGTAACATTCTCTCTAAAGCTGTTACAACCTGCTGATTACACAGTGAAACTTAGTGGCCACTTCCCTCTGAACACCCTGCCTGAAACCTTGTACAGTTAATCAGTGGTCAAGTATTGTGTTGGAATGAAGTCAAAATGTGACCAGCATGCTAACAGAACTTGGATATGAATTGGTCCATTAATGGATCAAAAACCTGGTTAGGCCTGTCACGATAATTACTCGATCGACTTATCGTTTGATCAATGAACTGGATGCTGATTTTTTTGCACTCGATAAATCAAGTGTTGTGGTAAGTCGGCGTGTGCATCACACAGTGAGACGAAGGATTGATCACTGTCATTAGCTGCTATTGGGCTCTTGGAACGCCAATGGATAGGTACACTTGGTGGTATTGGCCGCATCCAATACTCCACGGCCTTGCTCCATGTGCAGCACGTAAAGTTCCACAACAGAGACAATTATGGGACAGTTAACTGTTTATTGTGCTCACTGCCATGCAAGCTAACGAGCTAGCCTGCAAGCTAATGAGCTAGCGAGTTAATGAGCTAAATGGCTCACTCCGCCACAGCAAAGTTGTTTATGCATTGCCACTTCTGAGTTGTGTGATAGTCCACAATTAGCACAAACACAAGAACATTATTAAATATAACTTCAGTAACTTGGGTTATTCAATGGGGAGAGATTCAGCGGCTGTAATAAGCAATTTATAACAATTTCTCTGATATATTTCCAAAGGTGCTATTGACATGGAAATTACACCAGATGTTAGACACAACCCAAGTAATCCATACATAAAGAAAGTAACATAAAATCAGGAATTAAGTTCTGTGTAATGTGATATGACAATATTGAACACACAATCTGTATTTATTCAATAGTATCTACAAAAGCCTTTGTTTGCAATGACAGCTCCGAGACTCCTTGGGTATGAAAAAAAAATAGCCGCAAGCATTGGTCTGGTGTGATTTTTTTTTTGTCCTTTCCTCCAAAGTCATTAAATCTTGAGGATTCCGAGACATTCTTTTATGGACCTTGAGGTTCAGTTCTTTCCATAGAAGTTAAACTGGATGCAAGTCAATAGATTTGGCTGGGGCATTCGAGCAGCTTTACTTTATGCTTTTGAAACCAATTAAGAGTTTCCTTGGCAGTATGTTTTGGACCATTATCCAGCTGAAATGTCAACACTCGTTTCATTTCCATCATCCTCATAGATGGCAAATTTTTTTTGTCAAGAATGTCTAAGTAGATTTGCCCATTTCATCCTTCTTTCAATAATGTGAAGTTTACCCGTCCCATTTCCTGTGATGCAGCCCCACCCACCATCATGTTCCCACCTGTGAACTTCATTTTTGGTATGGTGTTTTTAGGTTGATGTGTAGTGCCATTTCTACTCCAAAAGTGGTGTGCATTATGCCATCCAAAGAGTTCAAAATTGATCCCAGCCGACAGGACTATATATATTCTGCAAATATTTAACTGGCTGGTCAAATTTTGCTCAGGATAATTTAAACCTTTGACACACTTTTTTCTTTTTAACAGCAGCAATGGGGTCTGGTGAGCATGCATACAGGCCAGGGTGGCAGTGTATATTAACTCTACTCTTTTTCGTGTGACAACAGTTCTTGCCAATTCCAAGTCTTTTCGAAGCTCTCTTCAGGTGGTCCTTGGCTCTTGGACAACTCTTCTGATTATTATTTGCACTTCTCTATCAAAAATCCTGAGAGGAGCGCCTGACTGAGGCAAATTTACAGTGGCATGACTGGATTTCCAGAAGCGTATTACGGCCCTAACTATGCTTACCGGTACGTTCACAACCTTATACAGTATATGCGTTTCTAATCTTTGGAATTATCTTTTGCAACAATTAGTTTACGATGGTCCTGAGACAGCTCTTAGCTCTTACCCATGATGAGATGTCTTAACCCAAACCTTTGAAATGAGACGACTTTATAGCCCGTCAATTAGGACTAAAACAGCTAATATTTCTTCTACTTTCTTTGAATGTATGGACTACTAGGGTTTAATTCCCAACATCTGTTGATTTTTTCAGGTTATTATCACCTTTGGAAATATATTTATCAAACTTTAAACCAATGTCATCAGCCTGACAGGAATTGGACAATAATTGGCATTTTAGGCTGATATGCTTTGTCGATTCGCTGAACCGATTGCCGCAAAAGACATTTACTGCACACTGCCACCATGCACAGTATATCAGAATGTAAAAGCTAGTTTATTTTTATGTAGTACCAGTTATATAGTTTTTTTTCACGTCTTTTGACAATAGTATTGAAAATGTCGAACGGGTCATTTAAAAAAAACGTCTGCGGCATGGAACAGACAACATGTCTGGGACAGACAACACAATGTGTAACGCCTGGATCAAACTACAGGACAAAATTGCTTTCTCGCTACTGAAATAAAAATCATCCAGTTTTTTACGATCATTGGGGTTTATCTTGTCAACTCAAATGCAGCTGGATACACTCATCACCATCGAAATGACAACATGAGCTGATTGCACCTAATGTATTACAAAGATGAAATGGGGAGGGGTTTATCTTGTCAACTCAAATGCAGCAGGATACACTCATCACCATGGAAATGATTATAATGTATTACAAAGATGAAATGGGGAGGAAAGCGTGTGTTGGTGGTCACCAGTAATCAGGACTGGACTTCAATTTAATTGCTTGATGTATGTTCACGTAGTTTTAATATGATACGGCTTGCAAGCAGGCAACAAAATGTCATGTAGCCTAGCAACCGAGTGCTAGCGGTTGTATATAAGCATATTGCCGTTCTGTTGAATCATCCTCGAAAGTTTCGGTGTGTGTGATGTATTTTAATTAAAATAAATAATAGTAAACTAGCACCCATTATTTTTGCCATGTAATGTTGATTTGATGTGACCGATTAGAATATATGACCTAACCAGAACAGTGATTTCTAATCTTTATAGAGCCAAGGAGCGTATTTTACAATTAAAAATCTCACGGCACAACAATAAACTAAAACGTCAGAAAAAGTAGATACATTAATGTATGCACTTACTGCTATCTAACAGAAGACCATTAATTTGCAGTCTGTCGCCATGCCTCACTAGCATTAAAAGATAAACAAGATACATTTATAATGAATATACTTTTGAGCTATTAAGTACACAAGAATATGCGGTAAATGAACGTGTCATTTAAATATGTTGCTCATTCTTGTGATCGGATTGGTGATTGGTTATCGTTTTGTTTTTATTCTTTAACTCGTAGATTGATGGGTGATTGGCTCCAAAAATCCTGATTGTGAAAAGCCTCATATTAACCGAGGAAAAAATTGTGACGTTTAATACTTTTCAGTTGGTGTACAGGCCTCATTTATACTCGCGGTTGCCCACTGCAGCTCTCACTCAAGCCCAGTCCACACACGCAGTTTTGAAAAAGTGCTGCAGTTCAAGTCAGAAGGGTCTCTACGGCTGGTATTGGCAAGGATGCCACAGGGTGGGGTTTTCACAGCACTTTTTAGTCATTTCCGGGAGCCTGTTTTACTTTACTTTCCATAACACGGAACAAAACAACAATGGTGACCAGGGAACAGTGTCTGAACAAATGGATGTAAATGATCCGACGATATGTTTAACTAACAAAATCAAAAAAGCCGCTGACGTAGGTGTTATGTGGAACTGGGAAGAATGGTGAGTATGTCCTAAAAACGTGACTAAAACGGACCAATCATGTGAGATGATCTCCGTGGCTTTCCCCGCACAGCAACTTTTTTTGCACGTGTGTGATAAGCTACGCAGAGGTGCTACAGGGGGTAATGCGTAGGTCACATGATGGAATGCAAGGATAATCGATTGCGTAGATGCTGGAATATAAAGAGGCCTAAAGTCTCAAAATTATTTGCACTTGTTTTTCAGATCCACACCTACATCTGCAATTTTAAAGTGTTTTTCCATATCCACAAATATATGCGCGAGTTACACGTTTTTCAAATCCACAACTATGTCTGTGACTTACACATCTTTTTAAAAATCTGTGTGCATTTTTCACGACTCATTTGTAAAGGCTTCTTTATACACCCAGAGTCTGTGACCATGCAGACGTCACTGCATGCGCCATCTATGCCGCATTCAGTTTGCCTTTATACACAAGACTAACCCTCACTGTTTTGAAAATGTCCTGCAGTTCTCCTACCCGGCGAACGGCTGGTATTGGCCAAGACACCTCAGGGTGGAATCCCCCCCCCCCCTCATTCCAGTTGCTGTTTTTACTTTCGTTTAAGGGACAAGGAACAAGACAATAACTTTGACCGTGGAACAGTATCTGCTAGAACAAATTTTAACTTGATAATATACTGTCAGTTGATCGTCGCATTGAAGTCATATCTGTGAAAATTGTCACTCTCTCTATGACTTGGCACCAGTACATTGTGTGGGGCAAAAAAGTATTTATTCAGCCACCAACTGTGCAAGTTCACCAGATTAAAAACTTTAGCAAGGCCTATAAGTTTCATCATAGGTGTATATCACCTAGACACAAAATAAGAGGGGGGTGTCTCCCCCCAGAAAATCCAGATTTTTAAAACAATTTATTTGGAAATTATAGTGGAAAATAAGCATTTGTTCAATAACAAAGTTATCTTGATACTTTGTGTACCATATGTTGGCAAAGACGGGTCAAACGTTTTCTGGAAGTTTTTAGGTTTTCCCACACTGTTGCTGGAATTTTATCCCATTTGTCCATCCAGACCTCTAGAACAGTGATGTTTTGGTCTGTCACTGGGGAACACAGACTTTGTACTAACTCCAAAGCCTTTCTACGGGGTTGAGCTCTGTGGCATTTTGACCCCATGATTGAGGGAGATTATTAGTCGTCTTGTATGGCTTCCACTTTATAATAATTACACCCACAGCTGACCTCTTCTCACCAAACTAATACCTTACTGTAGATTCTGTCTTCCCGGGTATACCTATGATGAAAATGACAGGCCTCTCTCAACTTTTTAATTGGGCGAACTTGCGCAATTAGTGGCTGACTGATTACTTTTTTGACTCACTATCAGTAAACGAGCTGTTGGGGGAGGTATTCATCCATGTCTGGCCCAATTAAGTGCCAATGAATGTACCCATGAATGTGTGATGAATGACTGACACCTCAGTCTGGCCTTCTGTGTCAAATGGGTTGTTTTTCCTCAGGCACTGTTCCTTCCATCCCTTTTTTTTGTTAAATCAAATTAGAAGCACAGGATGGGCTACATGGATATAGGACATATTAATCATTTACTACTGTCAAGTCATAATGATTTTAAAAAAATATGGCAAAAAAATAAAATACTAACTTCCTGGAAGGTCACTGTTAAAGGTTTAGTGCATCCTCAGTTCAACCTGAAATTTCTCCCAAACCTCAATCCTGAACCTTTTCTTTTAAATATTGTGTATCTTGCGTAGACAAAACACAAATCTCTGGTCTCAAAGCATTTCATGGAACCTGTGAGGTAGCATGAGTTGAGACTACAGATAGAAAGAACACAGGCCAAAGCAGAACAAAAAGCCACAACGCATGCATCAGTGTTCTGCTCTTAAAAAGACTTAACACACATGCTGTCCCAGGGGGGAGGAAGAAAAAAAAAAAAAAAAAAAAAAAAAAAAAAAAAAAAAACAACCCAGTGAGCAATGAGGTGGGGTAACACGGCCGACTAAGACTAGATGGCTACAGCATGAGAGATGATTAAAAATGAGTGAGGGTGACAGAGAGTATCCCTTTCCACAGGGTTAAGTCTCTTACCATAACCAGGGTATTCTGCAGGGCTGGTTCCCGTAAAGAAGCCTGCAGTACCACTCGTCACAGGATACTGCTGAGTAGGTGGCATGTATGGGGCCCGGTACTGCATATGCAGAGAAACAGAAGCGAGATAATTAAATTTCTAAGGGCTTCGACTACATTAAGCATTAAACTGTTTGGTTCACTTCAAAACCCATTATTTTTTTACCGTTTCCATTGTATTTCAAAGCATTCACAACATACAACTTTTTAGCAAATGTTTTCCTGGGGCAACGGTATTACGACAGCAAGCCACAAAATTCTCATTGATGTTACAATTAAATGTAAGAACACAAAGGAGTACTCAAGGGCAAACTTGATATTACCTCACTGGCCACATCCCAACATTTTTTTTATTTTTTTTATTTAAAGTCATACACGTGTGAGGTATCATTTTCGAGTAGAAGTTTCATATTGTCCTCATTGCCTGTACTAAATTTATAGCGGGTATTTTATTTTTGTGTATGCATGTGTTGTTTGGGCTGACGTGGGTGTGACGTTAGGTCAGTCTCTCATTTCGATGAAGGTAGAGGTATTAATTACACTTTACACCAATCAGACCGGCCTTATCGGTATCGGCTGATATTGTATTGTCATAATTCGATGATCTGATCAATGATGTCATTGATCAGCTCTGCAGAAGACATTTACTCTGCGTCGCCATAGTACACAGTAAATTTTAATTCAAAACTCGAGTTTATTTGAAGCCTTATTGCATGTCTGACGCAGAACTGTAAATATCTGTAAGAAACATGCAACATTAATTGGACACTCTAAATCGCCCCAAGGTGTGATTGTGAGTGCGGCTGTTTGTCCCGATGTGCCCTGTGATTGGCTGGCAACCAGTTCAGGGTGTACCCTGCCTCTTGCCTCTTGACAGCTGCGATAGGGTCCAGCACTCCCCGCGAACCTCGTGAGGATAAGCGGCTATGGAAATGGATGGATGTTAGTAGTGTGGGAAAGACATCATGTAATGCATAGATCAGACTACAAGACAAATATGCGCTCACGAATCCATAGACTACTGCAATAAAATCTTGTATTCCGATACCACTGCATCATGTATTTTACATTGTCAGTGGGCTTTACCTTGTCAACTCAAATACAACCAGATATGCTGGGTACCGTGTCGACAACAAGAGTGGATCGCGACGACTATTTTAAGAATAAAATGGGGAAAACTTAAGTTGGTGGTCACCGAAGGTCAGGACAGATCATGTTCATTCAAGGCTTGCTTGAGGGATGTTCATAGATACCGTTAGTACAATAAACTTCACAAGCAGGCAACAAAGCATTATGTAGCCTAGCAAGCTAGTGCCAGCACTCAGTTGAGTAAACATGCTGCTGTTCTGCTGAATCATGTTCTAAAGTGTGGGTGAGGTAATTAATTAAAATAATTTAATTACGTCATCTCAGATGAACGCACCATATATGTTTGGCACAATTTTTACGCCGCATATTTGCACCAATTATCTATATTATGTTGTAATGTTGGTTTGACCCGATTGATTAAAATACATGACCTAATTAGAGCAGTGATGTGAAACCATTATGGAGCCAATGAACATTTTTTACAATTGGAAAATCATGGAAACGAAAATTTTTACGAAGAGTGGATACACTACTCTATGTACTTCCTCCCATCTAATAGAAGACCATTCATTTGTTCAGTCTGTCACTATGCCTCACTGGCAGAAACAGATGAAAAGATTTTTTTGAGCAATTAAGTACACAAGTATGTACAGGTCAATTAAATAGACATTGGTCTATCTTACAACCGGATCGGTGATCAGTTCTGATTTTTTTTTTTTTTTTTTGGCCAATTCACTGGTGCGTGATCGGCCGCAAAAAATTGTATTGTATTACACTCTGTACTTACATATAAGTATAGATAATTGTGTTTTAAAAAAAAAAAAGGGGGGGGTGAATATACAAGAAAGTCAAAATATTTACTTTGGTAAAAAAAAAAAAAAAAAAATTTAAAGTCACATTAACACAAGCAAAAATGTAATGATTACTATGAATTGTGCTGTTAACTTTACAGAACACCTGCCTTGATCATTTCTGTGCATGCAGATTTATGAAATGGTGCCACAAATATAATTTACTTGATGCATAAAAATTGATAAAGGTAACGAGCCTATTTAAAAGCAGCTCATTTAAAAGTAAGCAGTAATAATAATTTAAAAAAAAAATCTGGTTTCAAATGTGGGGAGTAAAAAGTAATCAGAAAAAAAATACTCTAGAACAGATACCTGGGGGGGAACCCAAAACAAGTACCATTCAAACTGTATGGTGGTGAACCAAACGTGTGCACATGGCTCGTGTGAACTAACTTGTCCTGGGGGAATGAAGTAACCCTGAGGGGAGCCTGCGAACGATATCTGCTGCTGGGGAATCATCATCATCTGGGAGCTCGGCGGGTAGACATGGGTGTGGGTGGGTGCTACTGGTCTAGGGCCGCTACTTGTTTGGACCCTCGGCGCACTGGTGGCCATTGCCGGACGGCTCGAAAAGTAACCCTGAAGATATTGTATAAAAAATAAAAATAAAAGGATTAATAACAAAAACACATTCCTTGGATTTACCTGTTTTGACTTTTTGGCAAGTGTGTTTACATCCAGCTATACACAAAAGCCTAAAACGAGGTGGATAGCATACATTGACAACAAATGTTATTGTACATGTTACATTTACAGTGTACAGTGCTCCCCCGATACATTGCAGTTCATCATCTGCGCGCTCCGCTATAGAGCAAATTTTAAAGCTGTTGTTTATGGATTTTGAAGTGTACACAGCCAACTCCAAAAGTAGAATTGCACCTCCAAGGCAAATTTTCTTTAACACATTTGTGGGGGGGGGGGCAAAACAGGAAACGACCGATTTTATTGCCCACACAATGTCCCATTTGTGTCATTTAAAACAGAAATTTCAGAGCAAATGATGCCATTTGAAACATCACTATCATGTTGAATTGGTGAGCCCCTCAGAATTTCATCTTATACGAGGTTTTAAGTGGATATTTTTCACTGAAAATAAGCCAATGAGGGATGAGGATCTTCAACAAGCAAATGGATCGAAAAAGTCATGGACATACTGTATGTTGACGTGATTGAGTTGCTGCTTTACTCTAATTTTAAGGTGCTTTTTGATTGGATTTTCTATTGGAGATAAATTAAACCCTCAAAAAGTATTTCAACACATTGTCAAATTTTCAATATTCTTGGTTTGTACTTGGGTTTAAGTGTCCATTCCAATTAGACTTAGCATTTTCACAGTCTTGTAATTTTTGGGAAATTTTGTAACACTGTAAAAGTGTTGTTAAAGTTGTTTGAAGGTTTATTATTGCCGTAACATCTATGTCAAATTTCGCTAGCCCATTAATGGGGTTTTGAATTCTGTTAGCATTAACTAGACTTAAAGGACCCAGTTAAGCTGAACATTTTAGTGTTTAATTTACAATATTTCACTTGCTTATATCAAGTTTACAGTCAACCTTAAAAGGGGGTGATGAATAAACAAGTTGAAGCGAGAAATCTTTGTAGGGCTGGGAAAATAAATGAAAAAATGTAATAACTCAGCTAAGTTAACTTGAAAAACAGGTCGTGTTGGACCAATGATAAACTTTTCCAAAAACAACAAAGGTGCATCTGTGATTTTTGAGACATTGTTAGAATATAACATAAGCATGAGTCTTTTTATTTTTTTAACCTAAAATGCTCATTGTTAGTACACTAAAGCTAATAGCACTGGGCAGCAGTGTAGCATTTAGGTGCCCCAAATTCTCTACACCAAATTTCTGCCTTGCACTCAGTACCATGATATGCAGTTGAAGAATTAGTCCATACCTCAAAAATTCGATTGGGATCTATTATCCAATCAATAATTAATAGGAGAATCCATTCAAAATAAAATCTCAATAGCGACAGCCCCAATGGTGTGTTATTTGAAGAACTGTTTCAACTATATTAAAAAGTGTGCTTAAATATGTTTGTTTAGAGCACAATGTCAAACTCAATGCCCATGATTTTATGTGGACCGCAAACTCAAATCATGTGTCAACTTCCATGATTTTTGTTAAAATCTGAACCAAAATCATAAATGATGACGTTGAAACATTTTTGTGTTACCAAACATCAACAAGAGTGAAAAACCCAATACCCTTGATTTCTGATTCCAAAACTACTTGATATATTGGTCAAAGTTTTTTATGGTTTCACTCATAATGGCCCTCTGGCAGAAACTGTTACGACCAAGTGGCCTGCGATAAACATGAATTTGACACCCCTGGTTTAGAGGGTATCTGAGCGGTAAAACTATAACAATCCTTTGATATGCTGATTTGCTCCTACTGCAGGTGGGTTATGAATGCAGCCCCAAGTGATCAACGGGGGTTCACTGTACTGAGGTTTTAGCAATGGCCGCAGGGAGAGAAAAGCCATTACCTGTAGTGCTCTGTATCCACCCTTCAGCCGCACAACACACAAGCAGAAAGCAAGAAAGGGAGTGAGATTACCGTGAAAATGGAGACAGTGTGAATGATCGAGACTGCGAGATGTTGACGAGGAGGACAAGGGGGATCTGACAGAGGTATGTACCTCCCAGGGAAAGTACAGTGAAGCCTGGCAATCCCGTCCACACATGCAATTTCTTACAGATCAAGAGTTGAGTGAAATCCTGGCAGGTCGACCAAGACCAACTTTCAAGTTAGTAAGCGCATGCAGGCAGGGGGTAAGGCTAACAACTACAGTGTTCATGACTACAGCCATGCTGATGATGGTGACTACATTGAACAAAGACAAAATTCTCATACAATTAGACATTTTCTGATGGTATTGTGGAAGGTATGAGAAGATCCAATTTCATTTAACTTATGGAAATTTTCAAATCTTTTCCCGAGATCACATTTTTTACACTCAACTGAAAATAAGTCTAAATCCATTGTACAGACTACAACAAACGTTTTTAATTAACATCATCATCAAGTTGGAATAATGTGAAGAATTTCATGCACATTGGCGGCAAAAAACAGCCTGATGATTGTCGTGAAGAAAAATTCCAAAACCACAGCAATGGGAATTTGAAGGGTGAGACAAGTACATGTTAAACACTAAAACCTAACCAAGATAAATTAGTTCAAAACAAAAGAAAATCTGCTCACTCTGTCTTCCAGGATATTTATTCTTTTCAGGCAGTTAATGTAAAAGCATTTTCACTTGCTTTAAGAATATATCAAATCTTAATTATAACTGGTTAAGAACATTTTCCTAAATAGAGAAAATAATGTTTAAACACACAGCCAAAAGTATGAGTTCAACTTCCTTGATACAGATAGGAATTTAAGCCCGAGATTCAATACGACATAAATTCAATCTCTACGTTGTATATACTTCAAACTTTTCTGGAAAGGCTTACTACAAGGTTGAGTACTGTTGATGGGAATTTATGACCATTTTTATTAAAGTGCACGTGTCAAGTTACACACTAATGTTGCATGAGAAGGCCAGGCTCACTGTCCTGTCGAAACCAACCCAAAGATGTTATATAATATTGAGGTTAGGACAAACTCTCTCGCCCATGTCTTCATGAACCTTGATTTGTGTACTAAGGCACAGTCATGTTGGTACATACAGGAGCCATCTCAAAACTGTCCCCAATAAGTTGGAAATGTCCAAAATATTAGCCCGAATGAAAGGAACTCGAATGTGTCAACATACCAAGAGATTTTAACAGTCAAACAGTTTGGGATACTCTTTTGGGTTCCAACATGTCTGTGCACCAGTGTACAACGTAACGTCCAAAAAGAAAAGAATGAGAGCATTTGGTATAGATGAACTTGACTGGCTTCCACAGAGTCCTTCCCTCAACCTGATCAAACACCTTTGGGTTGATTATGAGTGGACAGTGAGTCGGGCCATTTTGTCCAACATCCATGTGTGACCTAACAAAGATGCTCCTGGGAGAATGGGCATTAATGTCCATAATTTCACTTCTAACCCTTGTTAAAAGAGTTCCCGTAATAATTGTAGCTACAAAGGATTTAGAAACAGATACAGATTTAGAAAGGACTATCACTGTCAATCACACTCGAGTAAGGATAAAAACAAAATTAGTGTCTCATGGTTCAGTTTTATTCCAGTATGAATCTTGCGGAATGAAAACGAGTAGGAGACTTGTGATATTGGAGGAATGTTCACAATACAGGTTAAGCAAAAGCAGGACAACTGAAAAAGCTCTTTTTTTTTGTAAATCAATATGTTTTAATAGTTTTTGGATTTTCCCAAAGATTTTTGTGGAAAAAAAATATTTCCATGCACTTTTACAGGGCTCAAAGATAACTTTTTAGGGTATAGGCCCGCAGTTTGGTTTTATCACGATATTAATCTGGCAGAATGATAATTATTGCGGAAATATGGGAATGCTATTGCAGAAAGGTTGACCGTACAGGTGGGGCAAAGAGATGGAAAAAAAAAAATCATCTTGCTTGTGGAGTTGTTCGCAATGGGCTTTAGTGGTTTCTCTTTTCCAACAGGTTTTTGTGAAAGAGCTCTTTATCATGTCACCATACTCTATCCTGTTACATTCATATACAGTACCTCCAAAGGTCTATTGCTACTGCAGCTATAATCATGTTATGATCACAATTAAACTGTGCACCGAGAAATTGTCTGTTCACTTATTTAACAGAATTCATTGTCAGCATTAACATTAAACAGTGTTGCTATTCTAACAGATTTCAAAAATTACAGCCTATAAACAGATTTATTTGTGTGTCATTTCAAGTCTGAAAGGCAGGAACATTCTTAAATGGAACGCATATTTTGAAACAGCAAAGTACACAAAATCATAGTAGTATTGATCATTCGTTAATAGTTTGTTTCCTCCGCCTAGTAATGCTGTAAAATAGTTTTCAGAGTAGTGACAGTGAATTTTAATTTTTTTTTTCAATGCAGGCATTACATTTGAAAAGAAGGAAATATGCAAGATTTATTTTGCATTGATATGAAGTGGACCTATTTCATTATTGCATTTTTGGGACTGTTGGCGCTGATTATCACATTTTCATCACAGTTCCGAGGACAGAAGTTCAAATAATGGTCCCGCTCGTGTGGAGTTGTACAGAAGATGAATGGACGGATTTCTGTAAGTTATGAAATGGAATTGCAGAGATATACGTTTTAACAGTTAGAATCATTACTCCCTCTCCGTGTGACAATTCACCCATGACTCTCCGCTCACTAACACACCACTAAAGAGTGATACTGTTGCAAAAGGCTTTAACAATTCGACGTACAGAGAAGACACACAGAGATCCGAGACATGGTACTTATTGGTGGCGGCCGCTGGGTTTGGAAAACAAAGGTGCATTAGGTGGGACAGACCCCGGTGTGAACAACCAGATGTTTCTATTTCGCCCAATCAATACTAAAGGGTTACTCTGATAAGCATAGAATGCTATAACTAGTTGTGAGGCTCATAATTTTTAGGAGGAATGAAATGTATTGGCAGAGGGATATATTGTAACAGGATTTGGAATAATTTTATAGCGCCAATGAGTTTTCCCGTGTTTCTGGTACTGTTTGATTGAGGAGCCAACGAGAGGTCTAATATTCTCACTAAAGCATTCTCGCCTACTTTGCAAACAACATCCGCTATGCTAAGGAGACACGGGAGAGGCAGGATGCGACTGTGCGGGTGGTGTTAGTACCTGTTGGTGTAACGTACGGGGCCCTGCTGCAAACTGGGAGAACAGCAGAACAGAGGCGAGAAGTCAAGATCACAGGCAGAGAATTAAGCAAAGACACGCACACAAAAACACAAAGTTTAGCTCAAGAAGCAAGAAGTGGGGTTGCTGAGAATTGGAAAAATTCCAGTAAATTTTCAGTACTTTTCCAAAGGAAGATGGGGGTTTTGGAAATATTCCTAATTTGGAAGGTTCTCATGAGAATTCATGGGAATTGAAGGTAATCTAATGGAAACGGATCATATGAACTTTTTGCTTTTCGATGAGCAGACATGCATGCAAGATAGAGCTTTCCTTCCTCACATGTAAGGGCATCAGTGTACAATAATGTGCTCCATTTTCTCAATTCGCCTAACCGTATCTGAATTTTCCTTGTACCTCAAATGCTGTCATTCAACACAAAGCAAATGAAAATGACCATTGAAATGGTGGGGTTGTTTTAGTCACAATGATGGTAAAACCTACACTAATTTTTCCAGCTTTTTAAATTGAGATTCATACAGTTCATTGTCTCAGTGTAACCGAAAAAGTAAGCACAGACATTACAAATGAAATATTGATATCTATGTAGAAAAATCTATTCTAAACTTTTAATTGAAGTAGCTACCTTAGGCAGATATAACAGATAAACACATTGCATTTCTACGACGACAAATATTCTTCAGAAATGTATGGCACCCATAAGTTGATTTTTTTTCCCAACTTTTTTGTACTATCCATCCCTAACAACTCCGATGGGGCTCAAGGCTGGAGACTGTCCCTTTTTTTTAAATAAAATTCTGAAATGTATATTAACCTTACCTGTATTTTTTTAAGCTCTTGCAAACCACCTCTTATCTTAGCTTGTACTACTGTACTTCAAGTCGGACTTGTGGGATGGGAGAGGAAAAAAAAAAAAGGTAACTCGACAACAAAAATTGGTTGAAGCAGAAATTTCTGCTTCAAGGCAATGCAAAGAATTAAAAATGCGTATTTGTGGCCCCTGGAAGCAATTTGAGTAGCCTGAAACCATTTGGGCACTGTCCATGTTGACCGTACAGCCATTTCTACAGCTAACCCTAACCATTTCTTCCAAACAGACGACAGGACAGTCTTTGGGTCATTTCTAAACACAATTGGATGAATAATCTAAATGTAAAATGTATGAGGGATCTGAATGGTAGATAAGTGTTTGTTACTTAAAATGGTCACTGTTAGTATACTAAAGCTAATTGCAAGTGCTAACCGTTTAGAGAAGTGATATTTTACTCGTTTTGTACACTGTTCTACCATACACTCATTACCAAGAGATGCCGTTTTTGGATAGAAGTCTAAAATAAAATGCATTTTACCAGCTCAAGAAAAAAGTGTTTTGGGATTTTTTTTTTTGGGGGGGGGGGTGACAATTACGTGACAAAATATGTATATGCTAAACAATTCTAAAAAAAAAAAAAAATTGAGTCACAGTTCTAATTTCAAACTATTCATTGGCCTTGAACTGAAAAAAAAGTGAAAATAGGGGTGTTCTAAATGTTTTGACTGGTGCTGTATTTTCCCTAACCACATGTTTCCAACTGAGAAAAAAGCCTTAAATTTTGTAAAATCGTAGTTTATTCTTCATGAATTCCTGTAAATTCCAATGAAAATCTTCCAATTTTTAATATCCCAAAATTTTGCAACCTCGATGAGAAATAGACGCTGCCATTTAAGAGAAAACTCTTTCCTAAAACGGCACGTGATGAACTATACCTGTCTTGGCTGCGGTGCGGAGTTCATCTGCGGGGGTGGAGGTGTGGCGAAAACAAGAGACGTGGGCTGTCCAGGTCCGTAGGCGGCCTTTAAGAGAAGGAATCAAAAAAGAGAAGGGGGGGGGGTGAAACCTAGGATATGACCAAAGGACTGCATCGCCCCAAAAAAACGGACTCTCGCAAGGATCACTTACCTGTGTCAATCCGGGGGAGGGAGCGGGATTTGGGACAGAGGTGGGTCCCGTTATAGGCTGCGGTGGTTTATTCATTTCACGTTCTTTTATGGTTCTGCATTAGGGTGGCGATGTCTTGCCAGCCTTTTGAGAGAGAGGTGGTTAAAAAAATAATTTTTACTACTGCTGTTAGAATGAAAGCTTCATTAATCATTTGAGAATACAAATAGTAGTTTGACAAGTAAGGGTGTGGTCTGCGGTATCGCCCATGATAACGCTGCTGCCACCGTCACCCCCACCACCTCCTCCACCCACAGACTCTCACTCATTTACATAGCTTTTATGTACCATTGGATGACTACTTGAGTTCTAATCACCAATGCAAATTACCTCGATTCGTTGAGTTTTCAGCTAAGGCCTTTGCGAGGCATTTCATTCACCATTGTTTCAAGACCCATAGCCAAGCACATAACTACAGTGCATTAGGTGCTAAGCAGTGAAAACATGCATTTAATCTTAAAGTGGAGAAAGTCCATAAAGTCTCTAACATTTAAAATATTGCAAAAGCAATCTTGGGAAATTACAAAATGGTCAGATACGTTTTTTTTTTTTTTAATCGAATTAATTTCCCCTCTATAATGTCTCTAACAAGTTGCAAAAAGTATATTGAGATGGTACTCAATTTCAATGTCGGTAGTAGCATTGATGATGTTTTTCTTCAGGTCAATATCCCATATATTTGCGTGGTACACTGTCTTACCAACATCCAGAACTTGTATCGGGTTAAGAAGGTGGCCTGGGAATTGAGCCATCTCGAACCCTCTCTCTTTGATTTCAACAACTGGTCAGGAAATGCTTGAATCAGGAACGCACCCATGTGCACCCCCCACCCCCACACACTGAGTACATTTAAACAAATAGGATGAACATAGCTCATTGATTTACTTTTACAATACTTTATTTTAAAGAGACTCAGAGGAAAACAGTTTAAATTGTATGGTAATGCATCTTGATTGACAATTTACAAAAACTACTGAGAATAATTGTGACAAAAGAAGCTCATCAAATGCATTTGTGAAAGCATTTGTAACTGTAAATGTACTTTGCGGTCACTATAGTTTTAACTTTGTTCAAGACTCAAACTTGGACAACCACTGAATATATTGAACTAAATCGGATTTAAATTTATTTTGTAATGGGAAACAAAAAACATTGAGACACTTTCTGAGACACCATGTCGCTGAAATTGTTATGTCACCAATGATCTGGTGGGGGAGAATTGGGAGAAAATGGACACCTGAGGTCAAAGCTCATTTTCACTGACACTGTCCTATAAACCAACACTCAATAAACCTCAAATACCCTTGTTGTGTTTTTCACGGGAGGATGATCAAACAGCTTAACATTTACGTAAAGCAAATGTAAATCAATTTACTTCTCGAATCGTCTTACAATCACCTGCTAACAAGGCGACTGACGTTAGCATTAGCTAGCGCCTCGCTCCTCTAAAGAAACCAACAGTTAATATTCATCCGGTTACTCGATATCTAAACCAAAGGCAAAGTTGTGTGAAGCCCACGGGAAAGTTTGAACAAAAAAGGGGAGTTAGTTTGAACAGTAGGTCATCGTTTAGAGTGAAAACTCGGGGTGAATAGCAACCGGGCTAATGATACGTGTCCCACTGTCAAGAGACATTTTTGCTTAGATTATGCTACGTGGCCGGTCCTGGCGTCCCCCATTAATTTCACCAAATGTTCCGCAAAAACAGCCAACGTTAATCTAATATTGATTTTAATCAATACCCAAATCCACCAGAACTCAAAATATGTCCCGACCGTCAACATTGGTGATGTTTGAGTGAAACTATGAAGGGTCAACGTTAGCATTCAGCGCAACGGTGTGTGTACGTGTGTATGTGCGTGAAGTGCATTTCACTACAGGCCCCGGCCGGCTCCATGAGTACACCGAATGCAGGGGGATTTTATCTTAATTTATAAAACATCTGTACCCTGCTTGTCGATTCCCAGCTAAATACCACTATCATTTGTCAATTCGCGTCAAAAGTGACGATAAATCGTCGCTCCTGCGTCGGAAAACAGGGAAAGTAGATGGCGTGGAGCCTACAGGGTGGCAACCAGCTGAAGATTACCCCGTGGCTGTAATGCGGCTAATGGTGGTCGTGATTAGCTCAAAGCTTCCCCACAATCGAGAGCGACGAGACAACTCAGTAGAAACAACACATTTGCACATTTACAAATGTCTTTGTTGCTGTTTTTAACATTTGCCGACTAAGATGGTTAAAATCCAAGGCGGGCTGACAGCCGGTACAGGGCCTTGTTCGACCGCGGCTCCATAGACAAAATGAAGCCCAAGATCACTTTTGGGATTCTTACCAGGGTAACGTGTGAAGGCGCGGCTGGACTGGAACCCGGGCTTCGGCTTCGCGTCAGGTCCTCGGCGGAACTCGGGTTACTGTCTCACCCCGGTGCCTTTTTTTAATATATATATATATATGTATTTTTTTTTTTTAGTCCGATGCCCTTCTTTGGCTCTTTACTTGGCAAGCTAGCTATGGCTAACCGGCTCTCCTGTCACTTGATGAAATCCCGGGGCGTGCAACAGTGACAGTGCTAAAAGCTCAAACAATTTAGTACTTTAGGAGTACTAAAGGTGATTCCGATAGCCCCGAAAAAAGCCCCTGGACCGGAGGTCCATTATCAAGGCGCCGATGGTGACGGATTGCCGGTTAGGTATGTACACAACTGCCGTGAGAGTGAGTGGACTCAGACCGACGCCATCGTGCGCGACGTTGCGTGCCTGCCGAGGAAGCCGGTGCCGCCGTGCCTGCTTGCCTGCTGCCCGCCCCGCGTGCGTGCGCCGCCTAGCCGCCTGGATCACTTCCGGGGTAAAAACCAGTAGGTCGGGGCCTCATCATGTGACGGTGGTTATTTTGTAACACGACCTTCCTCTTAAATTAAATACAAGGGTAAGTTTGCAATTTAAAAATATATATATGAATACCACTTTTTGTTAAAATTGTCCTACTTGGGCCAGCAGAAGATGACCTCTTTTTTTTCCCATTTTGTAATTTCTCACTTCTCCACTTATTCCCTCCCATTCATCCATCCAGTACCACAGGTGCATTATTTGCTTGAGGATGCAAAGTAAAGAGAAGGTCAGGAGGAGCAAGATTGTGTTTTTGTAGACCTAGAGAAATACAATGACAGGACCAAGAGAGGAATTGTGGTACTTCATGCGCAAGTCTAGTGTGTCAGAGAAATATGTTAGAATAGTACAGGACATGTATGAGGCCAGCAGATGAGCGGTGCCGGAGGTGTGTCAGAAGAACTTAAGGTGGAGGTGGGACTGCATCAGGGTTGTGACGGAGGACATGAGGACAGTGGATGTTAAAGAAGATCCACGAGATAGGCTTAGATGGAAAAAGATGACACGCTGTGGCAACCCCTAACGGGACAAACCGAAAAGAAAAGTCAGTCAGTCCACAGTCAAAAGAAAGAAAAAAAAACCCTATAAATACTACGATCAAAAAATTAACTAGTTTTTGGATTCAGATATACTGGGCATGATGCCGACAGAGAGTAAATGCCTTTCTTGGAGTCGATCAATGATGTCGTTGATTGGATAATTATGACATCAAAACCTATAAGCCGATCAGCAAAAAATGCCAATTATCGGCCGAGCCGATCAGGCAGATCAAATTTGTGTAATGTCTGCTAAATTAGTGGATTATTTTCTTTCCAATTTTATATATAAAATGATTTCCAACTCCCTTCAGGCCCAGCACATTGTGATTACAGTAATCACCTCCTATATCATAGTTCACACATCGCGGTCCTGCAATGTCATATTTTGTTGTTGTGAGATACTATTATTTTTTTGGCATAAGCAGGTTAGATAGGATTAGAAATGAGCTCATTATAGGGACAGCCAAAGTTGGATGTTTTGGAGACAAGGTTAGAGAGAGCAGACTTCGATGGTTTGGACATGTCCAGAGGCCAGCGAGTGAGTATATTGGTAGAAGGGTGCTGAAGATGGAGCTGCCAGGCAAAAGAGCAAGGGGAACACCAAAGAGAAGGTTGATGAATGTTGTGAGGGAACACATGAGAGCAGTGGGTGTTAGAGAGGAAGATGCACGAGACCGGCTTAGATGGAAAAAGATGACACACTGTGGCGACCCCAAACGGGACAAGCTGAAAGAAAAAGAAGATTCATCCATCCATTTTCCATTCCACTTATCCTTACTAGGTTCATGGGCGTTCTGGAGAGAGTCCAGAACTGGTCATCATACACTCTAAACAAACAGCCATTCGCACCGATGAAGAATTTCATCCTCTATTAACAAACCGTGCATGTTTAGGAATGTGTGACGTAACCAGAGTGCCCAGAGAAAACCATGCAAACTCCACACAGGTGAGGTCCATTTTGAACCTGCATCCTCCAAACTGTGAGGCAGATATGCTATAGTGCTTCACTTTCTTTTCCATCATACTGCATTCACGCTGCTTGAATTGCTAAAGGACTCTGCATCCTTCTGAACAATTGTCATGGAAAAAAAAAATAGTGCACATTCATTGCCAGACAACCACCAATCTTTCACTGCTCCATAAGTGTTCTTGCAACGTCTCAAAAGGATTCTCTGTCAATCTGTTATAGTACTACTGTATACAAAGATGATTCTGGATTGGTTTCCTCCTCTTTAGGTAGACTTTTATTAAGGTCAGCCAATTTCAAGGTGATGATAATCGAGAATATGACACAATGGAGGAGCCTTATGAAGTAAAGCTCGTCAAGCAGGAGCTCAATCTGGACAACCTAGAGACCGGCAGTCATTTGCGGTAAATATATTCAAAATTACATTTGACACGGCTTGGTCAGTGTCAGAAGGTTGTGATGTTGAAAGTAGTCAAAGGCGGAGTGCCACAGAACATTCTATTGAAACACACTCCACATTTTTACCTTGAAAAATATGGAACACTAATAGAGGTCGAGCACAGAAAAAGTTAATGGGGGGAACCTTTTAGTCGTTTTTGTTCACACACTTGTGACACCCCCAATGAAACTATTAAATTCTTTGATTTTGAATTGTACATTCTAAAACATTTTACAGTGCATGTCTCATGCATGTTGACATTTGTGTGTGTGGGGGGGGTCTTGGTTGAGTCAGACACTCGAAGAGTGATGTTACATTCAAATATTACTTGGAGTTTTAAAACTGCAAACCCTCCAACTGAATTAAATCACCCAAATGCAACTTTGTTCATTGAGCATTTTTAAAAAAAAAAAAAAAAACTGGAAAATAATAGGCTGACAAGCAGTTCAGGACATACCCCACCTCTCGCTTTAAGTTTTAAAATGTTTCAGATGTGTATGAGGTGTAAAACTAAATTTTTTTATGTGGCCCATCTATTTCGCAAACCACCTATTACAGTGATCCATCCACCATCTGAGCTGTTTATCTTCACAAGGGTCACAGGAGTGCAAACATCGGACAAGAGGTAACCAGTTCATGCAGTTACTTCTGCTTCATTTTTATCCTTTCCAGTGGATGTGTCCCTGTCTAAATGTCCCCTCACCATTTCCCTGCTTTCACCTCAGATCACAAAGTCTGAACATTATGGTCCATGGGGATTAGTCTGACATATGTCAGCCTAACCATTATTGCAAATAGGAAGGGGCTCAGTGGTGATCCATGATGCTGTCCGACCACACAGTTTTACTGCCCTCACAGATCACTGGCAAATTTGAGCATTTTCCCACCTCTCACTCCAAATCAGCAAAGGACAGAATATTGGTTGCTTCAAGAAGAGAAATTATCTTGTGGCTTAGCAGGACTGAATTTCTCTGATTCTGCCTCAACAATAGTCTGGGCTAACAACCCAATGACAATCATGGAACACATCCAATATTGGTGATAGGTTGACTGAGGACACCTCCCACTCTGATTAAAGTCAGGTTTATAGGACCCATCCATCCATTTTCTTTGCCAGTTGTTCTCACAAGGATTGTGGGGTGAAATGTCCCAAGCAGAAGTCAAAAAAAAAAAAAAGCACACAAATAAGTAGCAAGGGACCTGTCAAACATTTCAAAAGTTCTTTGCGCCATAAATACTCAAGTAAAGGCATATTGTGAATCCAAACTGACATTCAACTTATCTAGAATGCTCCTCTGTAGATTTAGTGCATTACTAACTACTTCTAAAACTGTTCAGCGGTGGGGGGGGTAATGATTCAAAGCAAGAGTTTCTAACATTGAAAAGCCTTTATTTGGGGTCGGGAAGTGGCACATGTTAAGAAAACCCAATGAGTTCAACAGTTTTCAAAAGTCATTGAGTACTGATTTGAAAGTAGCTATGGAACAGAGAAAATACAAAATGTATCACGGAAGAGCAGTCTAGCTCGTCTGCTGACAGGTGTGAGATGAACACAATTTCTCCAGATCTGTGCAAAAGAGAAAGGGGGGGTAATGTCAACATTTCTGTTATAACAGCCCAGCCCTGAGTTTCCAGGGTAGTTTAAGTCCAGCAAAACTATTCCAAACCTGGAGTGGCACCACTGCACTGTCTCAGTATAATCATGGCATCCATGTAATCTGGTCCTAAGAAGTTTTTATAAGTTGTTCCATTTGGCACCTCCTGGAGACATTTGGTGGAGTCTTTGAAGAGAAGGTTCTTCTCAGGTTCAGACTCAAACATTTTGAAACATTCGTCACTGCCATTTCTTCCGAATTTGGCCTAGAAATAAAAGTTGAGAATGTCAAGTTTATCTGTAAAGTTCATAAAGCATGAGTGAGACCAAATATCAACCAATGTTGCAAGCATATTTAGTAGACTAATTTATTCCCTACCTGCTGTTCCAGGAGAATACTGACAACATGGTTGCGGGTTTCAGGACTGGTCACAACGGCATGTGCTGGAGTAACTGCCAGGTGGCAAGACTCAAAGTCTGTGATGGGCACCGGACCCATGTCGGGGCAAATGAGCTCATAGTCACTGCTCAAGACATCAGCTGCCCATGCTGGACCTCTACCTACAGGGGGGGGGGGGGGGGGGAATCAGTACTGGAGGGTGTGGTTATTTTTGAAACGGGTGGATAGGAAGAGTCTAAGATTGTTACCATTAGTGTTTTCCTCAACAGTTGTGTGTTTAATGAAGGCCACATCACCAGCACCCTCAACAAGACATCTGAAAAACCAAGACAGTGGTAGTTATCTGGCAGCAGCCAGGGTACACACTGTACTGGTTGCCAGCCAATCACAAGGCACATAGAGACAGACAACAGGTCACAAATAAGGGCAATTTAGTCTCCAATTCAATGCATGTTTTGGGGATCTGGGCAGAAACTTGTCTGGAGAAAACCCACACAGGCACTGAGAGAACATGCAAACTCCACAGGTGTGGATTTGAAGTCAAGTCCTTAGAACTGTGAGGCCAACGCTCTACAGCTATATCACGTTTGTTAAATCTATTATGAATTAACTCAAAGTGTAGAGACCACAGGATGAAGTCAAGACTAAAGATCTCCAGCATCTGCTATACTTGTCAAAGTGATTTGCTTTTGATAGGTTTGGAACTATGAGGCACACCTATTCTTCAGCGCATGGTTGCTGAGTACTGTACATCAATGTTGCCATGATCAAGCACACCAAATTAGGATGAGTTACTTTCAAACAGCTACAAAAACTGGTGGACTGGCTGTACAGCCCCCCCCCCCCCAAAAAAAAGGTACTGTACAGTATTAATATGGGTCCATATGGTCAAAATAAAAATTGCTTCAATGTCACAATTTGCACAGAGACACTCGCTTTAGCCTTTGAGCAGTGCAGTTTTCTGAATGAGCTTTACCTAAAGGCACCAGCATAGCCATAGTACTTTTCCTCTGAACTGGGTTGGCACTTGAATTCATCATCCACAGGTTTCCCACTGCCTGCGCACTGAGCGCAGAATGGAGAGTCGGCTGGGGCTCCAGGAGCGCAGCCACTACTGAAGAACTTGCCTGAAGAAACAGCACAGGGTATGATGTACTTTCGGCAAGTATAGAGCAAATTTGTCCAGGATATTTATACATTGGATTGCGGTTTTCCTAGTATACCAGCTACACAGTTGTCCCTACGACGCAAACTCAGACTGTACCTGGTATGAACTAGCACATTCCCTGGATCAATGCACCCAAAGAGTTTCAAAAGGCAGACCAACACAACTGCCCCGTTTAACATTGGTCACAAGTGAGGCCATCTGTAGCAAACCAAGATTGTTGGCGACTGAAGAAAGTACAGTCCATCAAGCTGCCACAGACTGTTTAGGTACTCAAATGCACATCCTTCACAAGAACACCAAGCCTCTTATAAAGGATTAACAAAAAAAAAAAAAAAAAAAAATTCAGCATTTCCACAAAATACCAAATGATCAGATGCTGAAAACTCATTTAAAAACTGGAGCAATCTAGTAGCCGAGTATCTGTGGCAACAAAAGACAGCACAAAGCATGCGATTTCCTGTCCCATTTTAAAATATTGCACAAGATGAATACTCAGTACTTAAACTCATTGAATACCAGGTAACAATGGTTAAGTTCAGAACGTAGTTCTACTGGTTTAGAGTGGAAGACATCTTGCACTTAAAATTTGGCTCTGAGGAAAAGCACTAACAATTAGGGGACTGAACCCATCTCATACACACCAAAACCAAGCCCCTGCCTCCAGACCTAATTTAGTCTAATCATTTCCCACAGAGGCCCACCTGTTATCTGAAGAAAAAGCCCAAGTTTATGCTCCATCCAAGAATTTGTTACATCTCAAACCCTTTCCACTGCCAAATTTTCAGTTTCAATGAAGCAAAATTGGCAATTAAGTCCTTGAGATTGTTTGGGATTAAGGTAGTAATTGCAAATTTGATCATGATACCTCTCACCCACTGTTAGAAAAGGCCTCATTGGATTTCCCACTGATTATCCTGTGCGTACGTTAGTGATCTGTCAACTACTGTAATGTCTCTAAATATTGCAAAACATTCACCTCTTGCGTCAACATTTGTTACGTGTTAGGCAGCCATTGATTCTCGAGCAAACCCTACACTTGCAATTCCAACTTAGTATTTAGTCATTAAACAAAGTACTTACTGAACTCGCAGCTCTCTGTCTCCTTGTGGATTTTACCCATGGGAATGTTCCAGCCAGCATTTCTGCCAAAGCCTGTGTGGCAGGACTTCTTCCCCTTCAGGTTGGCCCAGGTCACCCCAGAACCCTTCTTGACCACAGCAACGGCGTAGTAGGACGATGACGAGGCTAAGTGACAATTTGATTTATCTGTTATCTGAGCTGGTTCAGCTTACAAGGGCCACAGGAGTGCTGGACCCTATCCCAGCCATCTCCAGGCAGGAGGTAGAGTACACCCTGAAGTGGTTCCTTGGTAATTGCATGGCACAACAATTGCATTTAAAATGAACATTCTGCATAAATGCATTAGTCAATGCACTGTATTGTCCTTAGACGTTGATGCTTTTCTATATTTTATGTGTCTGCTGACTGACAACCAATCCCAGCTGGTACAGAGCCCACCTGAGACCCTGGAGGAGGATAAGCAGCAAAGAAATGTTTCTTACCTCCAGATACGCTGCACTTTGCTGTGGAGGAAAGTGGTACAGTTGTAACTCAACTGGAGGAGGGTAGAAAAGAGGAAAAAAAAAAAATGAAAAAACCTACCTTCATCATACTGCTCCACCATGGCTGGAACCAGACCACACTGTCCAGCAGTGTACACCTCTCCCCCATCCACTGCCATTGCATCTGCCTCTTTACTCTACAGTAAAAAAGTGCTTCATATCAAAATGATTGACTTCCCATTCAATTTCAGGCAGGCATCTCGTTATGATAATGTCCACCCAATTTGTCAAGATTTTCTTTGCAGTGCAGGAATTCAAAGTGAACTTCCTGTTCAGTTTTTGTACACTTACAAACATGCCCAACAACCATTGACAGTCATCTGGTGAAGTGTCAGGATGTTTTTTTTTTTTTTTTTTAAATGGGGGAAAAGAAAAAAAAAAAAAGGTAGACATTCCCTTCCAGCTACAGGTCTTTTACCTTTCATGTATCCAGTTACAATTGCTTCAACCCCCCCACCCTTTGTGTTGATAGATATTTTTAAAAAAATTCCCATTCGGTGTGACTGGGTGAAATTGCCACCTTCCATGTATGGTCCTTTGCACTATTCTGTTAAAATTCATAACTATCAAATGTAGTGTTGATTGGTGAAAGGTTTCCTGTGGCCAATTCTGCAAACTTTCAAAAGGGGTGGGGGGCTAGAGAGTTAAGGCACCCCTTAAATTGCATGCATGTTTGTGTCATCTTACAATGATCATCTTGAAGCACTCTTCTACACTGGGGGCAGTCTGACACAGAATTTGGTTTTCAGCATCCACCATGCTGTTGACACTCCAGGAGTCACATTTCAGTCTCTCACTGTGGCCCACAGAACACCATGTGATCGCGCTGGATCCAGCTGCGGTGATCTCTGGGGTGGGGTAAAGTTATTTAAAAAAAAAAAAAAAAAAAAAGGATCCAAAATTGTTCAGAGTTTGATGATTGCATTTGTTACCTTTGTTCAGCGAGCGAATGGTACTCATGTAGCTGGCACCCAAATACAAGAAGGAGTTTGCGTTGGGAGGCAGCCGGACCAATTTTTGTGTAGAATCTTTGAACATCAGATTCTTGGCGGGTCCGTATGCAGCAGAGGAAAAGAGGTTGAATTCCTGTTTTGTGACACAAACATGCACCCAAAATCAAGTTATGGAAAGAAGGTGGAAGATATGCTTGCTTTTCTGATTCCCCGATTCAGTCCAAAAGAGCACATTTCTCAAATCAAGTGTGCATCTTACCTGCACTGATGTGAGGCTTTGCCAGATCAAGTCTGCCAGCGCCCGGTCTTGGCGGGTAACTACAGCATGAGCAGGTACCCTGGCCAGGTGACATTCTTTGAAGTTTTCAATTGGCGCTCTGGTGTTGTTTACACACAGTAGCTCATAGTTTGCCTTCTCCCCATCTGCAGGTAAAATAGTTTTACAAATTGACAGCAATATCCTGTTGGCAACTTGAGATTTATAGTACTTCAAAATACACAGGGGTTGGGGGCTGGAGGTAGTTAAGCACACACCCTTGCAGCCACTTTCCATGTAAAACCCTCAAGGCAAAAACGTACCCAATTCATCACCACCCAGTTGTACCTGCTTCAGGGACATTTAGGAGTATGAAGATTCTTCATAACATTTAAGGATACAGCGGACATTGTAACAGACCCATGCCTGAAACTGAACAGGAACCCTAGGGTGCCAGTCTTAAGACAAGCAATTAAATTAGATACAAGGTGGAGTGCCTTAAAAAGGGAACTCACCTGGTACAGTCAGATGCTTGACAAATGCCACATCTCCAGCATCTTCAACCAGGCACCTAGTGACAGGGTTGTTAGTCACCAAGTCATGAGATTCTTAGTGAAGCTGAATGCAAAATGATTCACTGTGCACAATGGGTGAAAACCTGTGCTAGAAAAAGTGTTTTATCCCACACAATGTCCACATGCCACAGCAATTTCATAGGAATGTTGAAGTGATTTGAAAATGTAAACAATGGCAGAGCTTACTCAATTAGTAATTAATGAGCAGTGTCTTCACAAGGCAAAAAAAAAAAAAAATTCTGAAACAGCATTAAATTGTCAGCCTTTCACAATCACAGTAGCTGCTCTTAGTTTCAAAAAGGTTGGTGACTCAAGGTCTTTGTAGGCTCCTCCTTGCAACCAGTCAGGGTTTTGCTCTTTGAAGCTGATAAATGTTGACACTATACACAAACGGGCAATTCAATTTGGTCTGGCCTGTATACCAACTAAATCCTTTAAAAGTGCTTAAAATGGTCACAATAGCAGTGACCATTGTGCTGCACTTACTGGAATGCACCACCATAGTCATAGTAGGGTTCATCGTGAGACCGTGAGCAGTCCCCCTTGCAGCCTTTGCACAGTTTGGAACCCTCTTCTGCTCCAGGAACACAGCTCTTTGAGAAGAAGTTACCTACAGCTGCAAATGAGGGGAAAACAAATTAATCTTAACTCAGGTCTATAACTTTAAAATGAGACACTCACCAGCCTCAATAGTTTGGCCCTCGCTGCCTCCCCATGTCAACACACCCAACTTGATCAGAGTTCCAATTGGGATGATCCAGCCAGCCGATTTTCCCAAACCAGTGTGGCAAGATCGCTTCCCTGCCAGGTCTCTGATGCCAAAGTCCGTGCCCTTCTTTACCACAGCGACAGCATAATAACAGCTATCAGATGCTGAACACATTGAATTTAAGAAGTCAGCAATTGTGCAGTTTGAGCTAATCTACAGAAAAGTGAATTTTGTGGTCAATATGAGGGGAAAAAAATTGGGATACGCAATTAGCTAATTTTGAGCTTAAATGCTCTGATCAGTCAAAGGTTGATTGTCAAGTCTTAAAAGATTGAGCAATCAACCTATGGGGTGGAGGAGTTGATCCAAATTTTGAGGAAATGTCAGAGAACAGATTTAAAAAGAGCATCACCAACCCAAAGAAAAACCATAACATTTAGGCTGACTCACTGGCACCATAGTCTTCTGCAATTATGGGATTGAGTTTAAAGTTCTCTAGTCCAGCAGTGTAGATGTCTCCTCCATCCAATGTGATTGCGTCAGCTGTCCCCGCCTATTTGGAGGACATTTAAAAAACAAATAAATTGGGGGAAACTTCTAGGAGACCCACAATTGCAAACTTGGCCTTTTCCTCCAACAACAATTTGTCGTCCCCCCCGCCCCCCCCAAAAAATTTGAATACAAGATCTTAATTCATGGCAGAGCGGTACAGTGGAACAGCTGGTAAAGCGTTTGCCTCATAGTTCTGAGGACCTGTGTTTGATCCCGGGCCACCTGTGTGGAGTTGGCATGTCCTCCCCGTGCCTGCGTGGCTTCTCTCCGGTTTGCTCCCACATCCCAAAAATATGCAACGTTAATTGGACACTTAATTGCCCCTAGGTATGATTGTGGCTGTTTGTCTCTGCCCTGCGATTGACTGGCAACCAGTTCAGGGTGTAAGATAATGGATTAATTCATGACAGAATCATTTTGGAACAAACGTTTTGTTTTAAGAACAGTCAAAAACACATGAGTTGGCATCCAACCTGGTCAGGACAATAGCACTATTTAATTCTACCATTCTTGCTGAAATGTGAGAAGCAGAGCACGCAGACAAACTTGTACAGTGACAACATGCACCATTCAAACCCAGAACCTTGGAAGGTGAGACAGCAGTGTCAACCACTGGGCATGCAGCGGCTTGAAGAAATCCCACTTAAATGATTTTGGGGCTCACATGAATTGCGCCAATGCATCCTTTGGAGTCAGCTTTCTGCACGCAGGTGAAAACCGGCGCCTCGGCGGCCAAGTCTGAGCACTTCTGTTGCTCCTTGTCCGATTTGACGCACCACCGGACATGCTCGGTGGGGGCCGACAACACGCCAGCTACTGTTGATCATACACAGTACGACACAGCAAAGTGTTACCTATTGACTTTTGGAACATTTATTTAAATATTCTTGTAACCTAGTAGACCAACTATCCAATTAACTCCAAAAACCCCTGCACTTTTGCGTGCAATGAACTAGTGACCCTCCAGAACAGTTTCTCAAAAATAGTACAAGACCTCCCAAGTGATATATAACTCATCTAAGCATTTAAATTGCAAAATAGAGGCAGTCAGTACAGTTTATTTTTTTTAATCCTTTCCACTATACAGTACTGTGCTTGTGTTGAATAGTTTTATGCCACCAATAGAATGCAATCATCAGCTTCACAAGGAAAAAGTTGTCCCACTAGTGTGCAGAAATAAGTCATGAACTAAATTGTCTTTTGGGATAGAGCACACCAAAAGGCCAAGTACTAGAAATGTTAGTTTAGTGTGCTACTAGGGCAATGAATTCTTAGCGAGGACAAAATGTGCATTCGTACATTGGATAAAGTTTTCCCATACATGCTGATCTTAGTTGTGTTACTAATGCAGTCTTAATTTTGGACACAAGTATGCCAAGTGACACTCTGAGTGAAAGTTCCTCAAAAGAGTTAAACATTTCGTTGTTCTTAACAGCCAGCTTACAGTAAAACCATGTACGAGTCCGGCCTTGAAGCTCAAGACAAGTCACAGCGCAACAAGGGACCACAAGCGTCTTTGTACAAGTGATGTAAAACATTGCCCGTCACCATTTGAGTCATTTCTCCTCACGAGTAACAGGTAGTCATTTTTACTCAAACGTTACTCTACGTGCACCCTAATTTTATTAGTGTGCAGTCTTAGCAGTAAGCAACAAAGAGCACAATAGTACATTGATAAAGACTGGTGAATAATCCTTTGCACGTCAGATGGAGTTTACCCAAGTAGCTGAGCAGCAATAGCGACGGAATGAGATTCTTCATGGTGGACCGTCTCCGGGTCAGCAGAGTGCGCTGCAGTCAGAATGACCTTTTGTAGTCACACACACAGACGAGACTGGAGGGGGGAGAAAACAAAAAGGAAGGCACATTCTGCTCAGGTTTCCCCCAACTACGTGTATCTTTGTGGTTTTGGTTGGGGGGGGCACTGTGGCCATTTGACATTTCCTGTATGCACCATTTATAGGGAGATGAAAATAAAAAAAAGCCAATCACCAAATGCAATGTGAGCTTTAATAGCCACTGAACTCTGTATAAATCAAAGGCTTTGTTTTTTGGTATTGTGTTTACAACTAAGCTTGTTTGACATTTTTACATTATGTGTCGCACAGTAGGACACCAGATTTAAAGTACTAGAGAAAAAAAGAAAAAAGTGTCCTCGCATAAACATTTTTAAAATAGATACTGAATGAAATACATATTTACTTCAATGTCTATAGGAAAAAAGAAGAGCAGAGCACATCATCCATGTGCAAAGTGTTATCCCATATATATAGCAGCTCTATACACACCTGCCTGTCATTTGGAAACCACGAAGCTCTCATCCTTTGCACCCATGCAATCCATTTTTCACAACGAACCGTACGAAGAGCGAATCCACCCTCCCGAGTGTTCGAGCTATATGACCCCGCATTTTGGCTAACAAGAAGGAACAAAGAGCTACCTTCCCGCAGGTAATACTGGTATAAACAAATCCGCCTGAGTGGGCATCTGCAAATAACGTCACTTCCTGCTTCTCCAAAACAAATTCCTCGAGAGGATTTTCATGGCGTGAGTTGCAAAAAGCCATGTACGTTAAAATCATGTTTTATGGTGAAAAACAGATGGCTCCATACCGGCTGCCGGTTTTTCCATTAATAACACTTAAAATAATTTTAAAAATCCATTTCATGACAGTGGCACTTTAAGTTTACTCAAAAGTATTGAATATTAAAGCCAAAGCATCTGAATATTTACTTTAGCATGCGCCAACGCTTACCTTCAGCTTGCATAAATACGGAAATGCCAAGTCTAAAGTCTCAAATAATATTTGAAAGTTCTAACATTTATTTTATAGTCCGCATTTTCAACAAATTCCTTAACATAAGCAGGTTAGTACTAGCAAAAAGCAATCGCCGCCATATTGGTTACGATAACTGATTTCAGAAATATCCATCAAACTCATTATTTTGGGCAAATTGACACGAATGTCATTGATTAAAGAAATTTTGCCCTTAAAGCACCTCGTTTGCTCCCCGCCCCCCCAACAATTTCTGATTTCCAAGATGGCGGCTTCAGCTTTGTGAAATTTTATGTCACAGAAACACCTTACCATCTTACGAAAAGTAGAAATGCAAATAAAAATTGCATAGATTGGGAGTTTTAGATTCTTCATGCGACATTTCATACGGTGCATTGACAGTTATTTAGTGGAAAAATAGACTGATGGGCCAAAGATCATGATCTGAACATTTCTTAGGAATATCTAAATTAAAGTTTTGGCATTTTGTTAAGTAAAAAGATTTCCCATTGATTGTAATGGAAAACGAGACATTTAACCATAAATCCCTTAACTTTAATTTTTCCTTCTTAACCCATCAAATTGATTTTGGCGTCACTGGTAAGCTTATTTCAAGCTCTTTGAAGACACGAATCCATTTCAGCAAAATTAAAAAAAAAAAAAAAAAAAAAAAAAAAAGTGCTCACATGCCTATTATTTCGACTCACCTGAAAACAATTACCAGTACATTTAGCATTACATTAAACTCCAAAACTAAATCATGCTTTAAGCAATTTCAACTGAAACATAACATTTGATTTATTCATATAACTCTACTAAAATGAAAACTACATGTAAAAGTGGCACTGGTTCAATTATTTTCTTCATGACTCACTTTACAAAACTACAGCCTTTACCAAACCACAGGCGATGACATCCAGTGATGTCCTCCCTTAACCTATGGTGAGAACCAAAAAAAAAAAAAACTAACAAATAAAATAAAAGGGACACCACACAGCAAACAGGAACAACAAGCTAAAGAAAGAAAAGCAGGGTCAACATGTCCCAAAACCAAACAAGAATTAGCCAAGATAGACAATAAGGCCTCCACAGTGAACACCTACTTGCTGCCTTTTTCGTGAGCGTGATCTTGACAAGGAGAGAGGAGAGGCCATCATAGTCCTCGGCACTCTTTTATATCTCGGCCTCTAGCTGCGTGCGAATTGCCCTCAGGTGCTGCAACAAGCAGGTAGGGCAAGGAGGGCCCTCCTAGCGGTGGCCACCGGAACTGCAGGAACTCAGGGCGCATCAGGGAGCTCAAAGTTCGGGGGCAATCACCGAAGCGGTGGTGGATACCAACCGTGAGGGACACCGTCAAGTTGGAGAAGGAGTCCTATTGGGCATTTTTGGCCTGTAGGACTCCTGAGGGAGCTGATGGGTAACAGGCCGCCAAGCAGAATGTAGCTTTGGTGGTTGCTGAAGCAAAAACTAAGGCATGGGAGTTCAATGAGGCCATGGAGAAAGACTTCCAGACGGGATCAAAGAAATTCTGGTCCCCCATCAAGCATCTTAAAAGGGGGAAGCGGTGCACCATTAACACTGTGTGTCATGAGGATGGGGCCCTGCTGACCTCGACTTGGGCCGAGTCGCGAGTTGATGGGGAGAATACTTCACAGACCTCCTCGATTCCATTGACACGTTTTCCTGTGAGGAGTCTGCGTGATCCCGTACTAATAAATTGTAAGAACGCTGATGAATCCGATAATTCGAGCGCTGAACATTATTCTCAAGGGTCCCACGAAGGCGGTGAAGAATACGAGCTTTATGAAAGCGTTAAAGGTGATCAATTTGAGCCAGTCAGACGGCACAGACGTTCGAATTCAGACCAAGGAGCTGGCGATGAAGAAGCAGACACAGCCCTCAGACCCATCGTGGCGAAGATGCCTCGTGTTGGAAATATTAGCTGGTAAGCATTTCTCAAGTTCTTTCTTGGTTTAATGAGTCATAAACTGATAAATAGTAAAGGCTTTGATATTCTGCATGTATATACACAAAGTTTTCAATCTTGTTTTGAAATTATGCAAACGCTGTGTATTTAGTGATTTGGTGCGCGACAACCGGGACAACGACTTTGCGTGTAAAATGCTTATTACTGCACCAAAACACACAGAAGCCGATAACGTAGTCTAAGTTAGTATATTTTCACAAATAAGTGATAATATAATAATACAATACTGCTGTCTTTCAGCCTGTCCCGTTATGGGTCGCCACAGTTTAACATCTGAGATGAACACTCATATTTGTTTGGCACATAATAATATTCCTATTAAAAAATGTATAATCATAACAATAAAATAAAAATAATACTAAATAATTTTTACGGATTGGTTTCAGCTTACAGTCATTGAGGAATTCTCGAAACTGATGGGTTTTTCTTCGGCGTGAATACAAAAGACTCCCAAATTATCGTCGTTCCCAAACAGAACATCCCAGATTTTGTGACATCAGAGGTCGGCCCACGAAATGAGTCGTTTTGCAGGTGAGAGAAACTAGGACAAAGTTTGCCGACTTTAATTCATAAACACTTTTTTGGGAAAAACATCCAACAGGATATGCATTTGATGGAACAGTTTAATATATATTTTCATTTAGGTAAGTTGCATTAGAAATTAGACATTACATACACTTTAAGAAGCTACTCGGCAAGGCCACGGGGGTGGATGAGATTCTCCTGGAGTTCTTGGATGTTGTGGCGGTATCGTAGTCGACACGCCTCTGCAACATCGCATAGAAATCGGGGACAGTGCCTCTGGGGTGCTGGTCCATCTATTTTAAGAAGGGGGAATGGAGGGTGTGTTCCAACTACAGGGAGATCAAACTTCTCAGCCTCGCTGTTAAGGTCTATTCAGGGGTGCTGGAGACAAGGGTCCGTCTGGAAGGCAAATCTCGGATTCGGGAGGAGCAACGCGGTTTTCGTCCTGGTCGTGGAACGGCGGGCCAGCTCTTCACCTTCGTCAGGATCCTCGAGTGGGCATGGGAGTTCCCCTACCCAGTCTTCAAGTATTTTGTGGACTTGGAGAAGGCGTTCGACCGTCTCCTGTGGATCATTGCAGTGCAGCTTATACTCATGGCGATGAATCTTATGTTCAGCTGAATAAACTTCTTCCGCAGATTGAAATAATTGGCACCATTTTTTCAGCCCATTCAAATTCAAACACCCAACAATAATGTAGGCTATTTTTCACATTTTATGAGATTGCACAAGGCTATCCAATTAAGTGACCAGTGTTCACAGGTGGGTAGAGGTGCCAAATATTGTTAAAGCACTGTAGGATGACTCATAAAAATGAGACCTCCATATATTTATTGTACATACTCAAGTGGAAAAAAAGTCACTGGTAAAAAAAAAAAAAAAAAAATACACATGGTTTGGGTCCAACAGAAACTCTTTGAGGGGAAAAAATAGGTTTCCTGACCAGATGTGTAAGCACAAGAGTTGATTACAATATGGGACATCTCCCCAAACAAACATTTTACTGTATATTGACTTATGACCATAGAAATGGCTCATTTTACCATATGTAATGCCAAAAATAGCGAGTAACTTATGAGTCTCACTATCAAGCTCTTTCACGGTCCATCAGAATGACTATCATGAAAAATGTTAAATGATTTGGACACACATCTGTACAATAATAACCATCCTCACAAGGGCCATGGGAGTGCTGGAGCCTACACCAGCTATGCAGAAGAAAACTCTAAAAACATGGTCGCATGCTCATCTATCAGCATGTTGATCATTGTGAGGAGTCCATTCACTGCAATTCAGGTGCATTTAAAACAATTGACAGGTACAATTTATTCCAAGTTTTAGTTAAGCACATTAGCCACCTCTGAAATGCTAAGCAAAAATATTTAAATCTTATGTAGTAGGTTGCCTACAATAAATTTACTTTTTGGTAGTGATTCAGAGCAAGAGTCTGTAAAGCATTTGAAAGTCTTTATTTGATCATCAGTACATAGGAAAACTCATGGTAGTGAAACAGTTTGCAAAACAGCAAGTCTTGAATATTGATTTGCATAAGTGTTGATTTGAAAGTGGCTATGGAGCACATTGAGATCAGAAAATTCAATGCAGCATCTGTATGCATCATGGAAAAGGTCAGCCATTCAGTTAGTTTTTCTGCTGACAGGTGTGGGATGTGCACAATTTCTCCAGATCTGTGTGAAAGAGCAAGGGGGGGGGGGGGAATAAAATTTCAAACATGACCACTTCTGCCATTACATCATATCAATAGTTGTTTAAGTTTCCTAAAAGTTTCTCTAACCTGGAGTGGAATCACTGCACTGCCTCAGTGACGTCATGGCAGCCATGTAATCTGGTCCCAAAAAGTCCTTGTAATCGGATCCACTTGGCACCTCCTGGAGACATTTGGTAGAGTCTTTGAAGAGGAGATTCTTCTCTGGGGCAGACTCAAACAGTTTGAAACTGGAGTCAGTGCCGCTTCCAAACAGAGCCTAGAAATGAAAATATAGAGAAGGTCAACGATTGTAATGCATTTTTGAGTCATCCCAAATTTCATACAACTTGGCCAACTGCTAAATGCAAGAAGAATGCGATGGATGCATTTCCCTACCTGCTGTTCCTGGAGAATATTGACAACTTGGTTCCGGGTCTCAGGGCGGGTCACCACTGCGTGCGCTGGAGTGGCCGCCAGGTGGCAAGATTCAAAGTCTGTGATGGGCACTGGACCCTTGGAGGGGCAAATGAGCTCATAGTCACTGCTCAGGACATCTGCTGCCCATGCTGGACCCTTACCTGCAACCAAGTAAATATTGTTTCAGTACTGGTGTGTGTGTGTGCGCGCCCGCGCGAGGAGGGGGGTTGTCTAAAAGTTGTTACCATCACTGTTTTCCTGAACAATTGAGTGTTTAATGAACGCCACATCACCAGCACCCTCAACAAGGCATCTGAAAAGAAAAAAAAGAACACTTCCATTCTTCAATGCAGCCTTTACCCGAAACTAGGCGAAGAGTGGAATCTCAAACCGGACCAGAGATAGTCTCAATTTATCTCTTAAAAATGGCATTAACACTCTTTCAGAATTGGCTGCTGCAGCGCAAAGCCGCCAGTGAATAGGATGGACATTTACAACCAAATCCAATTCTCAAAAGAATTGCCTCTCATGCCTTCAAGGAAATCAAATGAATGTGGGGGCATTGCCAAAGTGGCCATGTCATGATTGTGAAATCTGTGCATAAATTCGAGAAGCGCAGCATGGCTGATTCACTTACTGAAGAGTAAAAGTCTGCTTTTTTTTTGCCAAACTGTTTGCCTGTGGCAGCAGATTTAGAATGAGGTGCATCAATTTCTCACACCTCAAAAAAGTCAAAGATGAGCGCTGCACATAGGCACCATTACCACACCTGCCAATAGAGTTTAGATAAATGTAACACTTTTTTTATTAAAAGAAAAAAAAAACTGCTGTAAGCTTTGTACTACACAGTAATCTGGTGCTGGGGGGGAAAAAAAAAAAAAAAAAAAAAAAAAAAAAAAAAAAGAATGCTTGTTCCACTTTGGCTGCCAAGTTTATTTCATTGGGGTTTGATGGGAGGTGCAGTCTAACCTTTCCAATTATTTGTCAGAACTCTATTCCCACAACTCCAGCACGGACTGAGTTGGGGTACTGTGTTCGAACAATGTGGGATAGACTTGAGGCAGTCTCCATGGTTTTGTGGCTGATCATTTCACAAAGTATTTTTACCTGAAGGCCCCAGCATAGCCGTAGTACTTTTCTTCTGAACTGGGTTGACACTTAAATTTGTCATCCACAGCCTTCCCACTGCCTGCGCACTGAGTGCAGAATGGAGAGTCAGCTGGAGCTCCAGGGGCGCAGCCGCTAGTGAAGAATTTGCCTGAAGAAACAGGACAGGGTATTACCTAAACGCAAATTTGTCAGGGACATTTATACGTAGTCAACTTTTAAGTGCCACAAGCCAATAAACCTGGTCAGCCCCACCATCAGAGAATCAAAACCATTTGTATCTGAACACCTCAAAAGGCTTGGCACTCAAATCCTTCCAAAAAAGAAGGGCTCAGTTTTTAAAAGAGCACTACCACCCACAAGTAAAAGCACAAATGATTGTCTGACGCAAAAAAGGCCATTTTAAGATCCCAACCAAACGAGTGTTTTGCTCCCAGCAAGACAAGTTTTAACAATCCAAGGAAAGCCTTGTGTGCTGACAAAAATGCCAGTCTCCAATTCAATGCAAAGTCGGACGAGATGTTCATGAGTTTGGGCTAGAAGTAGTAATTGCAAATTTGAACATTAACATCCTTCCACTCAGCGGCAGCAAAGGCTTGATAATTGGAAACCAAAACTGCATTATGTTGATTTCTCAGTAAAGAGAACAGCTACTTTGGGCTGTGAATGCTGTATAAATCAAAATATTACAGAACATTTCTAGTCATGTGTTTTCACCATTCTACAGCAAGTTAGTATTTAGTCATTCAGAGTCTACTTACTGAAGTCGCAGCTGCCCGTCTCCTTGTGGATTCTACCCATGGGAATGTTCCAGCCGGCATTTCTGCCAAAGCCTGTGTGGCAGGACTTCTTCCCCCTCAGGTTGGCCCACGTCACCCCGGAACCCTTCTTGACCACAGCAACAGCGTAGTAGGAAGATGATGAGGCTACACACACGGATTTAGATTTAAAAAAAAAAAAAAAAAAAAAAAAGTGCAACATGCATGTTAAAGTCAAATGTATTGTCCTTGTCTGAATGCTTCTCGAAATGGAGTCTTTGCTGACTGGGACAGGAAAGGGCCAACCTGAGATCCTAAGGAGGATAAGATGGCTAGAAAAATAGACTTACCTCCAGATATGCTGCACTTGGCTGTGGGGGAATGGAGTAGAGATGTAACAAACAATTTGGGAAGAAGAGAAGGGACTTTTATTAAAAAAAAAAAAAAAAAAAAAACCCTACCGTCATCATACTGCTCCACCATGGCTGGAATCAGACCGCACTGTCCGGCAGTGTACACCTCTCCCCCATCCACTGATACGGCATCTGCCTCTTTACTCTAAAGTAAATGAAAGAGCCGCTTCAAACCAAAATGTCTGACTTCCAGTTCAATTTCTGGCAGGCATGTCTCAAACACTCATCCAACTTATGAGTGCGAGTGAAAGCAAAATTGGTTGTTTATTCCAGGCATTAATCTTTACCTTTCGTGCATCCTGTTATGATAAAAGTCCTCCCAATTTAGTCTATATATTAAACAGTTTGACAATTCCAGGTCTGGTTCCTTAAACATGTCTATTCAATATTGGTTCGCAGCGAATTTTGCAACCTTTCCAGGGAGTGAGATAGGAATCATAATGGGACCCTTAAATTGCATACATTTTCAGAATACTTTAGTCATCTTACAATGATCATCTTCAGGCACTCTTCCACAGTGGAGGCAGTCTGACACAGAATCTTGCTTTCACCATCCACCATGGCATTGATACTCCATGTGTCACATTTCCGTGTCTCGCTGTGGCCCACAGAACACCATGTGATGGCGCTGGATCCACCTGCAGTGACCTCTGGAATAAAATTTTTAAAAATTGTTCAAGTGTTCACCTGAGTTTGATGATTGCATGAATTACCTTTGTTCAGAGAGCGAATGATGCTCATGTAGCTGGCGCCCAAATACAAGAAGGAGTTTGTCTTGGGAGGTAGCCGGACGAGCTTTTGCGTAGAGTCTTTGAACATCAGATTTTTGGCAGGTGCATACGCAGCAGAGGAGAACAGGTCAAAACCCTGTTTTTTTTTTTTTTTTTTTTTAAAAGAAACATGTACCGCCAAAAAGTTATGGAAGCATACTTTGCAGGATTTTCACTTTCATCTTCAGCCTAATCTTACCTAATTTAAGCTGTAATATCACATTTCTCAAAGTCAAGTGTGCATCTTACCTGCACTGAGTTGAGACTTTGCCAGATCAAGTCTGCCAACACCGGGTCTTGGCGGGTGACTACAGCATGGGCGGGTACCCTGGCCAGGTGGCATTCCTTGAAGTTGTCAATTGGGGCTCTGGTGTTGTCCAAACACAGCAGCTCATAGTTTGCCTTCTCGCTGTCTGAAGATAATTTATTATTATTTTTTTTAAAACAAATTCACCACTTGCGATTAACACTTCAAAATGCATGAACGTGCACTGTTGTAAAAATAAAATAATGTCTGGAAGCAACAAAGACTCTTAAAACCACATCAAATGATAGTAACTGATCACCACAACTTTTGATTCAGGCTCATTTGAGAGAATGAGGATTTTTTTAATATATTTCTCATAACTTTTAAGAATTTGATGGCCATTATCTTGACAGACCCATGAAACTGCCTCAAGGAACCATGCCTGAGACTGAACAGGAACTCTGATGAGCCAATGTGTTTAGACATGAACAAGCAAAATTGAATACAATTGAAAAACTCACCTGGTACAGTCAGATGCTTGACAAAGGCCACATCTCCAGCATCATCTACCAGGCACCTAGTGACAGGGTTGTTGGTAACCATGTAAACTTGCGATAGAAAATTATTCCTCCCTCCCAGACAGTTTTGTAAAAGTTTAAAATGTATTTGATACTGTACAAGAAGCAACGCATGCTTGCTTCAGTTTCTTTAGTTGACAGCTAAACTAAACTGGTTAAAATCGTCAAGAACCAGAGCTTGTTATAATAAGCAACTGTCTCAGAATAACCTGTGGGGCTTTGAGTCATCACCTGCTGGTGACCAGAGTCAGGACCAAATATGAGGCTGTTTATTTGTTGCCCTTTCAGGACGACATAAAGCTCAGTTCAATTTGGTCCGGCCTGTTTACTGCTTAAAAATGTGATAAAGCGGGGTACCCACTGCACTTACTGGAATGCACCACCGTAGTCATAGTAGGGTTCATTGTGAGACCGTGAGCAGTCTCCCTTGCAGCTTTTGCACAGTTTAGAACCCTTTTCTGCTCCAGGAGCACAGCTTTGGCTGAAGAAGTTACTCACCGCTGCAAATAAAAAGGTTTAAAAATCTCAACTCAGGTCTATAACTTTAAAAAGAAATATCACTCACCAGCCTCAAGAGTTTCGTCCTCAATGCCGCCCCACGACAAGATACCAAGCCTGATCAGTGTTCCGATTGGGATGTTCCAGCCAGCAGATTTTCCTAAACCAGTGTGGCAAGACCTCTTCCCTCTTAGGTCCCGGATGCCAAAGCCTGTACCCTTCTTAGCCACAGCAACTGCGTAGTAGCAGCTATCAGATGCTGAGCACATTGAATTAAAAAAAAAAAAAAAAAAAAGTTTTTGTGAAACTTGAGTCAATCGGCCAATTATTCCACATCAGTCACAAAAGGCATCTTAAAGATTGTGAGCAATTAACCTGTGGTGTGGGTGCCTTGATTAATCTTATTCTGATGTGCTTGGACGCAGCAATTCAATATTTTCCCTCTTACAAACTAAAATATGTTGCAGTGCAGGATATGTTAGCCTGATTTAAAAAAATAAATAAATAAAAATGACCAACCCAAATTCTTAAACTGAAAAACAGATGGCTGGGATGGAACGCTCAAATGGTTGACATTTAGGGTGACTTACTGGCACCATAGTCTTCTGCAATTATGGGATGAAGCTTGAAGTTCTCCAGTCCTGCAGTGTAGATGTCTCCTCCGTCCAACGTGATGGCATCAGCTGTTCCTGCCTGTTGGAGAACAATGGGGGGGGGGGGGGCAACTTCTAGAAGAGTTTCCAACATGGCATCTTGCAATAGAATGAGCAACTTCCACAGCCCTCTAACAAGTTTTTCAAAAGACGGCAACCAATCTTAAACTTTTGCTTCATACTCTTTTCCAAACTGCAAAATTTGATCATCTTAATTACTGTAGCCAAGAAAGTTCTAACTCATCAGCAAGACAAAAATTTAGGATACAAGATTTTAATATTCTTAATTCATATTCCATTGGAAGATTCACTTATTTGTGGGAAAAAAAAAATTCTTTTCAGAAACAATTGCCTTGGTCTTGCTGAAAGTTAAAGACTCACGTGAATGGCTTCGATGCATCCTTTGGAGTCCGCTTTCTCCACGCAGGTGAAAACCGGCACCTTGGCGGCCAAGTCAGAGCACTTCTGTTGCTCCTTGTTTGACTTCACACACCAACGGACATGCTCGGTGGGGGCCGACAACACAGCAGCTACTGCACCCCCCCCCCCCCCAAAAAAAAAAAAAAAAAAAAGTTATTCATACACGGTACAACACCACAACGTGTCTGCCATTAAAAGCATTTATTCCATACGTGTAAGACATCACGCAACTTTAGTGACCCGCAAGATCAGTGAGTCTAAAAAAAAAAAAAAAAAAAAATAAAAAATTAAAAAGTACAAGACCTCCCTCTAGGGGCACATTAAAGACACTGAATTAAGTATTCAAACTGCAATATATTAGTTGCAGGCCACAAACGCCGAATAAAATTTTTCCTGATCTTGAAGCACAGCGTTAATCTGGGAGAGCCAATCGTTTTCCAGTCAGTTTGACAAGTGCTGTGCTACATACTGAATAGAATGTAGCTGTCGCAAAATTGTCCTACTCGTGTGCAGAAATAAACAGTCCATGTGTTTTCTGAGCTGCTTATCCTCAACGGTCACAGGATTGCTCGAGCCTATTGCAGTTAACTTTGGGCAGGAAGCCGGGTAAACCCTATACTGGTTGCCAGCCAAATCGCACAAGGAAACGGTCTCACTCAATCACACCTAAGGGCAATTTAGAGTCCCCAATTAATACACGTTTTCGGGATGCGGCGAGAAACTGGAGTGACTGGCAGAAACCCATGCAGCCGAGGCCAGGATTTGAACCACTAATCGCTGGAACTGTGAGGCAAACACTAGCCAGTCGCCCACCATCCCGCCTGTTAATCATGAAATAAATTTTCATAGTCAAGATTTCACTATGTGCTACCACTGCAATAAATACGCTTGAGGACAAGGGTGTCCTCAAATTGATTTTAACTTCAATAGAGGATCATAAGTGGATTTCTATCCACGCTTACTAGTTGAGTCTCGTGTTACTAATCGATAGAAAAGCAATATCCATTTTAAGACGATGCTCTTCAAACTCAAAGGGCACACAAGTGATTATTAGTGAAGAAAAAAAACTTGCGAGTACAACTTGTGAATAAATAGTCAATTAGTACCATTAGTGCACCCCCCCCCCCAGTATCAGGTATAGTAGTTGTCCTATCTATGTCAAAATGTCAGTGGAAAATAAATATTACTTGTACAGTTTCCTCTAAGTGCACCCTCGTCGTTTACGAGTGTGCAGTCTCACCACCATGGCCAAAGAGCCGACTATTACATGAATAAACGAGTCAATTGAGTTTACCCAAGTAGCAGAGCAGCAATTGCGACAAAAGGAGATTCTTCATGGTGGACCGTCTCCGGGTCAGCAGAGTGAGGCGCAGTCAGAGCGGCCTTTTATAGCCACACTTGAGACTGAGGGGGTGGAGAAAGATAAGTGGCACAGTTTGTTTAGATTTCCCAACCGGGTGCACCTTTGTGTGGTTTGGACACACGCACGCCCTTTTCCTGCATGCAGCTAATCAAAAAGTGATTTCAGACTCTCCCCAAATGCAACATGAGATTTCATAGCCATTCAATTTGGTATTGATTAAAGGCTTAATCTTTGGTAAGGAGAGTGGTAGCCCCCTTGCTTTCATGACTTTTTTTTTTTTTTTTTTTTTTTTGCATTTGAATAGCCCACAGTCAACATAAACTGCAGAAAATAATTATTCATAGCTTGTTTAAAAATGGCACATTAGAAAAGAAAAATACAAAAAGGGGGGAGATCAGTGCCGAAAGCTTTATTTTAAACCCCCCCCCCCCAACAAATATAGTGTCAACTTCGGACCCCCCAATAACTGGTCCCGAAAGAGTCACTTTTTAAAAATCCACAACAGTTTTTCACCCCAAAAAAATTGAAGTTATATGAAAATGTTAATCAGTGAAGTAGTGATACAATTTAACCCTTAACTTTGACAAAACACTAAATGCCAATTAGGTAAATATTTTAAAGTTTTAACATTTAATATGTATGTAATGTTTTCCTTTCAGCTTGTGCACAAGCATTTTTTGTACATTTTCAAATACATTTCACCTCACCTGAAACATGATCGCTCTAAATGAAATATGTAAATATGAAAACTGGCACTCCCCTTTTTTTTGGAGGGGAGGGGAAGAAAAAGGCAATAAAACAAGCACTACACAATGCAAACTAGAATAACCTAAAATAAGACAAGCAGGGGCAATGAAAACAAACTAAAATAAGAAAAGCAGGGTCAACATGTTCCAAAACCAAACAAGCGTTAGCCAAGCAAAACAAAAGGACCACAGCAGTGACGACCTACTTGTTGCCTTTTTTTGTTGTTGTTGTTTTTTTTTTTGGGAGCGCGACCTTGACGACGAGAAGAGAGGCCGCCATCTTGCCCGGCACTCTTTTATATCTTGACCTCCAGCTGCGTGCTAATTGCCCTCAGGTGCTGCAACAAGCAGGTAGGCCAAGCATGGCGCTCCTCGCGGTGGACTGCAGGAGCTCAAGGTGCATCAGGGAGCTCACGGTTTGGACCTCCGGATTTCAACAAGCCCGAAACACCAGCCTCCAATTCCCAAATAGGAACAAATGATTCATTTCAACAAATGCTTTATCAAGTGAAACAGGTGTTGTAAATATAAAAAAAAAAAATGCCAGCACATTAACAAATCAAGATTGACTTGATTATAATTGTAAGCTAATAAAGCAATCACTACTTGTCAGATTATGTTTTAATTTCAATGAATATGTCGCTTTCTCAAATTTGATTGATGATTGCTTAATTCCATCCATCCATCTCCTGAGCCACTTATCCTCACAAGGGTAACGGGAGAACAAAAAAGCTGCTGTACAAAAATTATCGAGTCCTACCATTTATCTCTAACTAGCTTTTGACTTAAATTCTATTAATAAGATAATGACTCATCAATAAATGATTCATAGTGTATAATATGTATTGTCAAATAATGTCCCCATATGTACATTCCCATAAGTACAACATTATTCAAAGCTATTACACCAATATGAATATGATTTATAAATCAATATTATATTTATAAATAAACGAATCTACAGAAACATCAAAAATGGATATATCTGCTTTTGCGTCTGAACTCTTCTTATGTACAATATACGCATTAATAGGGACTTACACTATATCAGTACAAACAAACAAATACATGTACAGCACTGCCTTCAAATGGGAGGTTAATTGGTACCATAAACTTGCACCATTGAAAAGAAGGTTAAAGCCAATAATTCCCCCTCCCCCTGAAAAAAAAACAATGTTTAATGTGTTTTTAATAATAATAACAGCATGCAAAAAGGTTGTCCTCAATAAAAAAAAACAACACAGTAATAAATACATTAGTAGGTAAGTTTCTTTCGGCTTGTCCCTTTCGGGGTCGCCACAGCGTGTCATCTCAGATGAACGCACATATGTTTGGCACAATTTTTACGGATGCCCTTCCTGACGCAACCCTTCTCAGGGAGTGGAGGCCCCAGTGGGATACGAACCCACAACCCCTGGTTTATCAAACCAGTGCTCTAACCACTGAGCTACGGGGCCTCACAGTAATAAATACATTGTAAGGAATGAAATGTTTTTTGCCGCATTTTTTTTTTTTTTTTTGCTTCATTTCAATGTCATGTTGCTGTTCCTTCTGGTATGTGCGCTTTGCATGATAAAACAGATAAACCGGTTAAAACGCCTCAGTAAGACGCCAGTACTAGTAGTCATTTTTCACAGAGGATAAAGAACATACATCTGAGTATTGTTGAATTCTCTCTTTATGTGTAGCTTGACCATTTGTGTACAAATATCCTTTGAATCCTATGAAGGATTATAACAGGACACCATTGCGTTGTTCGTAAGCATCAACCGAAGCGGACTGAAAATCAAAATGTGGTTGTTTAAAATTCATGATGATATGAGTACTGAGGATGGGATTGTAATCAAAGTGCTCCTGTGTGTGAAAGTGATGGTGACAAGTAAGGTGATACGACACTGATCTTTGTGTTATTCCGCTGTGATGCGCTTCAGCTGTTAGAAATAGCCACCTTTGCCGTGTCAACAAGTTTGACCTTATCGCTCCGGTGAATTGAACTAGTAACACTTGCCACTTTGTTCTCGATGAAGAAATACTGGAAAATCGCCTCTGACGGGTTTCACAATGCAATCGGTGTTATCCTGACCTCTGCTTAGGTGTTTCAACACTGGAATGTTTGTGGGGTGATTCTGATAAAAAGCGCATGGCTTAACGGGGACAAAATAGCACTTAAGGTGTTGACTTTTGTTTGGTGTGTTCATGATGTTATGTTCAAGGACTTTGGTGAGGTGAAGAGGTGAGGTCACGATGTTTGAGGCCATTTATGCACGTATGGCAGTAAATCCTGATCCTTTTTTGTTTTGCATTTAGTATTCATGGATGACCTCAGCCAAGACCAAAACTACAATAAAGTAAAACCACAATGACCTTTTGAAGAAGGTCCTGATCTTTCATTCTTTTATTTTCCAAGCTGCTTACCCTCACAAGGGTCGCAGGTGCCCATCCCAGCTAACATGGGGCCAAAGGTGGACTACACCCAGAACTGCTCGCCAGTCAGCCGCGGGGCACATATCGACACCGTCACTGAGCGGGACTCGATCCCACACTGCCCAGCCCAAGACAGGTGTGTGTACCACGACACTATCAGTAACTCTGATGAGTTGTGATTATCCATCCATCCATTTTGCTCGGCGCTTATCCCGAGAGGGGTTGCGTCAGGAAGGGCATCCAGCGTAAAAACTGTGCCAAACAAATATGAGCGTTCATCTGAGATGTCACACTGTGGTAACCCCTAATGGGACAAGCCCAAAGAAACTTATAGAGAAATAAAACACTCAGTTGTTATTATCATGTCTCTAAAAGAATATTTAAAGTATTTTCCTCTGTCCTGTGTATGTTAGGACTGACTGAATGATTCGACCCCCCTCTTCCCAAAAGAGCTGGCAAAACCTCCAATTCTTAGACTCGCAAATGTTAAGATGTGTCCATGCATATCGATGATCGGGCCCAATTTTAGATTCCCACTTTGTGATGAAAGCCAGAGGCGGAGGTACTCTTCCAAACAGTCCTTCTTTGTCACTTGTGCTGTCTTTAGCCTCATTGTGTTGTCGGATCAGAGCAGAAAGCTTTGACCTGAAGTGCCGGAATGACGTAGCCATTTTGCATTCATACAATGGGGGCCAAAATAAATGGTGTTATTTCAGCGATATGAATGCGTATGACTGCATGTCCTTACTCTTGTAAAGATTTGATGAAGTGTAATGGTTCTAACGAGTTGTTGTTAAAAACGTTAAATTAATTTCACTGTTCACTGTTGATCAAACGATATGAAAATGGCCGGCCCATTCAATGCACTTTCCTTTCACAACAGGTTCCACTGCCACCTTGACGGATGTCATCATACTTTTTTTTTTCTCTTCAATATCACAAATACGCTTCTATCGTGAAGTATGATAAATAAATCAAATCATAGTTTAGCTAAGCAAAATTGAACCGCTGACCTGCAGTCCTACTACTGAAGAGGAAATGTACTTGTGCTGGGAAACAGGAATGCTGCTCATGAGGTTTTGTAGCATGAGTGAGTAATTGGATTACGAAAGAAAGAAAAAGGAGTGTAAAGTTGAAGGCAACTCGTGCTTCTTTTACATAATTTCCCAGAAATTCAGCAGTTGACTACTGACAAAAAAAATCCCAGAACTTTAATCATTTGCTTTTTCAACCTATTTTCAGACTGAGAAGGACTCCACACTTGATGAGGAAAATCATCTGAAAAGCATTTTCTCCAACTTTTATCGTGTGTGGAGTTTAACCTGTTACCCGACACAGGTCACCACAAACAACCATGTCTGCTGTACGTCGTACCAAATGAGATCCAGACTACTGGGAAATACAAAGTTAAAAGCGTAGTCTGAGAAAAAGTGTTAACAGCACTTATAAGGATTTACTATCAGAAATAGGGATATGTTTAACATTTACGATAGTAGGCTCCGAATATGGATGAAAAATTAATCTTAGTTTTAATCGCTCAGAGACATATGATAATCAGGCTTTAGCTAATTGTGATCACAAAGTGTGTGTGTGGGGGGGGGGGGGCATGCTCAGTTTTGGCCTCTCACTATGGCGCTTAATTGGTTAACATTCTGATTCATTCCATTATCACAGAGACGGTGGCTCGGATAAGACCGGTGTTGATTGCACACAAAAGAAATCCAAAATATCGAACATCACATAACATAAACACTTTACATGGTCAGCACCAAATGTTTACCGTGCAGATAAGAGAGGCAAAACTTGAATCATCTTTCAGACCTCCAATAATAGAGTATCAAATTATCATGATTATCGATGTGTGCGGGTCCTGGTTAATAAATAACCGAGTCTGTGGCTAATCCCAATTTAACCACGCAGAAAAATTTCCAACTGTTAATACTGAACAGATTTAACACTGGTGCCACACCATTTTCTGAGTGGGAATAAAATTGCTCTCAATTCACCTCACACCACGTGATAATCGCTCAGGATAATCTTTTAGAGACCTCTCGGGAAAAGAATTGGGTAAACCTTTCCAGCCAGTTGACGAAACGATCAAAAGTTCTTTTTCACACTGTCACTTATGTCAGGTACACAATTTTTAACATTTAAAATTTTTAAAGACAGAAGTTTATTCAGCACAATCACAAAGTTTGAGACTCCTTGTTTTCCCCACACATCTGGATTTCTCATTGTAAATATTGAACAGGTACGATTGTCAGCTGCAACCCTTTTCCGGGTAGATCAGGGAAGTGAAATCCCTCTTAACATACCCCACACCGGAGGATGATAGCTCAGGAAAATCGTTCTGAGATCTGATAATCTGCCTTTTGTTTATGAGATGTCTCTAAAAGATCATCCTTAGTGATTATCACGTGGTGTGAAGTGATTCTCACAAAAGACAGAAAAACGTCTAGATTTTAAATGCTAAAAATTGTGTACGCAGCATAAGAGATAATGTTAAAAAGAACTATTGATCATTTCATCGACTGGCTAGAAGTGTTTACCCAATTTTTGCCAATCCCACACCGCCAGTGTTTTTCTATCCCCAGAAGAGATACGAAATGTGATTAAGAAAGATGTAAAATGGCCCCAATTGCACAACTGTGACTCCTTTGTAAAAAGCGCATCGCATAAACATTAACTTCGATTGACATGATTCAAACAACAAGACAAAAGGTCAAAAACTGACCCCGAAGTTGGGTCAACGCTCACTTATGCAACTGATCACCCATGGATCAGGGTCTGAGGTTCCTGCCTGATTGATCCTTTTGTCCAATTCTGCAACATGACCAGTTTTTTTAAAGTGTGATTTAAGCTCCAGACTGGTGGAGAAGGGTGATTAATTGATAGGTGAATAATTATGGGGAGGACATTTTTTTATTTGGTATATGTAAGGCTAATCCTGCAAATGCTACATAACCTTCGCATCACAGTTTGACGAGTTAAATGCTGTGACAAAAACAAGCCCAATTAGTTGACGAAGCGTTCCCAATATGTTTTGCCACATGAATTTTAAGGGTTTTGTTATGAAAGGTGCAGGTTGGTGGTCTCGTCTGGCCTCCAGCACCTTTTGTTCAGGCCACAAAATAAACCTTATGAACTGTCATCTGTGCACAGCAAGGGGTGGCGTCCTCTTCTATTTGTACAGCTTTCTTTCTTTCATTCTTTTTTTTCCTCTCTTTACAAGTAAGTTCTAAAAGGGAATAATGTAATGACAACCGCACTGCTGCTGGTACACTCCAAAACAGAACTTTGAACAAGCAAGTGTATTTGCGATTTTAAGGTTTTACAACCAAAATGTAGCGATTCTGCCACAAGGTTTATATTTTTAATTCATTTTGGTATTTAAAACTAGATCATTAAACATCCGTTTCATTTCTGCCCCATGTTGCTCCTTTTTGGACACTTTACTGCTGCCAAGTGTCAAACAGATAAACTTCATTTTATTCTTCCCTGGCCAAGTTTGGAGTACATTTTTACCAATTGAATAAATATAAATATAAAAAAAGAACATGAAAGTAGGGGAAAAAATTTGAAATAATTGCAGTTTTGATCTTTTTTTTGGTTGCACCATTGATTTGTGACAACCTAAATATATCCATCCATCCATTTTCTTTGCCGCTTATCCTCACGAGGGTCGCGGGGAGTGCTGGAGCCGATCCCAGCTGTCAACGGGCAGGAGGCGAGGTATACCCTGAACTGGTTGCCAGCCAATCGCAGGGCACATAGAGACAAACAGCCGCACTCACAATCACACCTTGCGGCAATTTAGAGTGTCCAATTAATTTTGCATGTTTTTGGGACGTGGGAGGAAACCAGAGTGGCCGGAGAAAACCCACGCAGGCACGGGGAGACCATGCAAACTCCACACAGGCGGGGCCGGAATCGAACCCGGGTCCTCAGAACTGTAAGGCCAACACTTTATAGCTGACCCACAGTGCTGCAACCTATCTTAAAACGTTATTAAAAAGTAATGAATGAATATTTCAATCCATGACTGACATGTTGCTGTGTCATTTCAAATATGAACTTAATGGGAGTTTTAAGTTTTATTGATTACAACTAGCAGTGCAGCAAGTAATTGATTAATCAACAAGTGATTATTAAATTATCTGTTTTGATCATTTTTATACATTTTAATTTGAAATTGTCCAAACCCGTTCACTTTAAGCCTTTCAACTGTCAATACTGTATTCTCAAATATTAGTAGTCCCACATGAAAGTAGACTTTATTTTTGGGTTCAGTCCAAGTAAGACATTTGCAAACTTCTGCTTTTACTTTGGAAAAGTAGGAGAAACATTTTTGTCCATTTTCTGATAGGTTACACACCAAATTGGCAAGGGAATTATAATCAATTTGCAGTATGTCTACGCATGCGCACGATCAATTTGGAATGGTGAAATGTACATTTTTCAAGGACATTTGAGTTCTTTTTATATTTTTGATTTTATAATAACCAATTCCTTTGAAACCCTGATTCCAATACAGGTTACGCATCAATAATTTGAAACTGCATGCCAAACAGAGTGATTCTCCCAATGAGTGAACAAGACACCAAACAAACACTCCCTTGGTTTTTGATGGTTATATTTGAACATGGGCATATTTTCTTGGCAGCATATAAAAAGAAAGAAAGAAAAAGGGAAACAATGTCGAACAGCATAACCTCAATGTCTCGCTCTCTCTTTCTCTCACCCGCTCACTTGCTCACTAGGACATCTCTGTAGAGCAAAGGTCCAACCGACTGACGAGATGCCCACCGGGCTTAAGTCGTTTCATATCAAAAGTTGTCTTTCCACAAAAAAAAAAAGTAACGGATCGTCCATTAGTCTCTAAACGACCGATAGAAATGCGAGTAAAAAGGTGATTTGATATACTCTCCTTTAGAAATGTCACACATCTTAGAAGTGCTGATAGAGCACAATTGGGTCCAAAATGAATGAATGAATGAATGAATGAATGAATGAATGAAGAAGAGTGAGCCTCCATTTTTATTGTTTCCTGGTACGGGAAATAACGAGTGCTACGTGAAAACAAACCCAGAAGTCTTCTCTGAGAGTCCCTGCTGAAACCTTATGAGTCAGGATTTGATCAGAATAGGCGTTTTAGTATGGTCATTGTATTCCAATGGGCCTGGAATCCAGAAGAAAGATCTGAATCCTATAAAGAAATGATAGAGTTGTTGGCATCTGGTACTGGCCAAAGGAGTTGTGAATCTGTTGGGTGATGGGAATGGAAAGGAGAGCCTCCTAGACAACCAAGAGCCTCCTCTAACTCAGCCCCAGTCCCTCTTATTATCCGTGATTGTTGTTTAACAGTCCACCATGGACTAGTTCCTTTCCTGCACAAATACAGTTTCTTGCGGACAAAGCCCTGCCTCCTGCAGCGTGATGTCATAGTCCAAGTGGGTGAGCTTCCGTCGTGGGAAGTTGGTCACGAGTTCGAAGCACTCGTTTGGGTAACCTTTGGACTGCACGTGTCTCACCAGCACCTTGAAATCACACGTTAATTAAGGTTAGGCAAAGTTAGGAACACGAGGACATAAATGACATCCAAGGAAGTATTGTAATTGACACATTTTGTTATGTTACAGTTTTAAAGTGTTAACGAGTTTAATTTATTCTGCAACATACTCGTAAGGCAAAACAGGCTAATCTGAAATCATCTTTCCCAATTGAAATAAATCCGCCCCCCATAAATCACATTTTTGCAATATGCTCAATTTTTCTCAAGGATTTACAGTACTCTATTTTAAAAAATGTACACCAAAAACTGATTTAAAAACAGAACTAAATCGGGTAGGACACGACAATTTGCCAGCAAGCTACAAATGAATGTACACACATTGTGCTGTGAAAAAGTATCAGCTCCTTTGTCAAATTCTTATATTTTTGCAGTTTCCAAACTGTAATATTTGAGATCACCAAACAAATACCCAAGTGAACTTAATATGTTGTTTTTAAATGGCAACGTCATTTATGAAGTAAAACTGTTCAAATTTACCTGGCCCTGTGTGAACACATAATTAAAACACCACCCATTCTTAAATCTTGAGTTCATTGTGGCCAAACAATTATGTCACAGAATCTGTCCTGACAAAAGATTGTTTTAAAAAGCTGCAAGAAAATGACAAATTCAAAGAATTCCAGAGTAGCTGAGAAATAAAGGAACTGACATTCATGAGTCTGGAAAGGCTAACAAAAGCCTTTTTCTTCTTTGATTTTTGACTGCACTCTGAGGTGGTTTTTTTTTTTTTTTTTTAAACAAAGGAAAATAAAAGGGAAAAATCTTACTTGTATTTTTTCAGTCAGTTTACAGTTTCTTGGTGTAAAATTTCTCAAATTGTTCACAGATGCTATTGTTTTTTTGCTTGAAAGAAGTTTACCAAAAACAAAAGAAGTGTTTTGGGATTACGATTATGTTTACGATAACTGCTTTTCATTTCTGATAAGGTCCTGCTTCTCCAAGCCAATAAGAGATGCCACCAAACAAAAACTCACTCCAAAAGTACTGGAACAGCAAGGTTAATTTCTTTGTTTTTGTTCTATGATCTGTCTGGAGCTGTTTAACATATCTAAATGTAAATTCCATTAAATAAAAGCTGGAAATCTGAACTTTTGTCTAATATCTTTCTTTCGATATGAAACACAAATGTCATCAGTATATAACAAAAACAAAACAATTGGCCTAACAGTTCAAATACTTGGGAGGTGACTGTACATACCCTGTGTGTACAGACCCAAACACACAGTGAAAATATACAAAAACAAATCAGTCAATTATTGCCCTTTCATAAGAGAATGATGTCAGTGTTTGCTTTCATGTTATTTCAATGTGGAGAACAATGCTCGAACTTACCATAAGCTTTGCTTGAGATGACAAGGATATTTGCTCTCTTTGTCCGTCTGGGTAGCGAAGCATTAATCTGGCCTTGGGACCTGTTTTCAATAAAAACAAACAAATACTTTGCTCATTTCCACATTTACAAGTCACATAGAGCACCATGAAAACGTGTAAGCTCCTTTATCAATTTTTTTTTTTTTTGCATAATTTGCCCACTTTAATGTTAAATATCATGTGTCATGTCATTATCCAAGCCGCTTATCCTCACAAGGGTTGCAGGAAAGCCTATCCCAGCTAGCTTCGGGCGAAAGGCGGACTACACCCTGAACTGATCCCCAGTCAGCAATAAAAAATATTTAACTAGGGATCCATCTACCAAACAGGAAAATGACACAGGGTAGCGATGTACGAGCTGGCTTCCCAAAGGCATACATGAGAAAAAGCGAAATGAAGAAAATGGCCTGTACTATTCTGATTGTATATTCAATGGATGTTTTATTCACTTTGGATAACATTCTGTGTGCGGCCAAAGTAATTCCGACTGCTGGTCAGGCTAATGGAGCAGCGAGCTTGCATTGCCCTACTCCCCAGCTGTTTGTAAGTAAATAGTTTACTTCATTGTTCTGTCACCAATCACCCACTCCTTTTAGTTCTATTTCACGTCAGAGACTCCAGGGGAGAAAATCCCCATCTGCTGTTCCTACTGTGTGCATTTTGGCTTCTTGGGGTGGTGTGATGCGATCCAAGCATGGAGCTATACGTTTACATAAAAAAATAGAACACCGTGATAAAAAATTTATTTAATTTATTAGATTAAATTAGGAAGAAAATATACCCGGGAATTTAGTAATAATACTGGTCTGTATGTTACTATCTGTATAAATAGACGTTATTTGAAGGTAAATCCCATCCGTGATCAAACGCTAATTCTAGCCAGGCCATCATCGGGGTGTTTCTATTGGCTGTTTGCATTAGCTAGTCATTTCTAAAAAAATCAAGTGTCTTGTATTTGAATATACAATGCGTGTGATTCTTTTTGTTGTGGGTCTAGTTTAACAGTAAACTACACCTGGGCACCATGAAATAGTTTAGAGCACCCTCAGGGAGTGCAGAAACTATGTGAGACACAAACATAGCACCCGCTTTAGATCGCTAACAATTTGAGAGAGAATAAATAGCACTTAATGGTGAACATGGTTCTTATGTTTCAAAGTATTGTACCGTTATCTTCAGGACAGTCGTCCTCACAGGTCTTTGACAACCCCGCGCTGTCAGCTACTGCTGCACATGAGTTACTTCCGGACCCCGCGTCCGGGTGTGGCTGATGAGGCCCAGCGAACGAAGACTCCAGGTGGTTCTTTTTGCTCTCCTCCTTTTTGTGACTGTGGTTGTTTTCTTTAAATGGAGATTTCCGTTGACAGGAAGTCGTGCTATCGGGATGAGGACGGTGCTGGGCTGACCCGGCCGTGGGGGTTGCGGGGGGCTGTTTGCTGGTGGAACTTTTCTCTTTCTGGGGTTCTGGCATTTCGCTGTCTGAACCGTCGACCGATATAGGTCCCTCGCTGTCGGAGAAGGGCTCGGCGTCCGAGTCTTCCTCCGACCTGGGTGAGTCAGGGGCATCAGGGACATTAGAGGATTCATAGTGGGTTTCCTGTAGAGAGGCTCGGATGGCGGCCTCCAGCTGGCTGTCTTCGCTGGCATCGATCAGACTCTCCTAGAACAGAAAACAAGCCTGCAGCTGTTAAAAACAAATCAAGGAAGAACAATAGGAAGGGGGGATGTGGGGTGACCAAACTGTCATTCTGACCAAAATAAACAGTACCAAAATTATTACAGAGTGCTTGATTTATGAGTTTCATGTGTATGCCATAACGCAAATGTATACACACAATAGTATAGTCATTATTACCATAAATATTTGCGTGAAAATTCCTTTTTGGCCATAAGCAATAAACTGTACGTCATAAACCAAGGCCTCAGTTTCCCAAAGACTATCATCTTGTTGAGTTACTCCCTATCAGTGTCCTCCACTTTAGCAGGTAAAATGTATTCGTTACAGTTTACACAGGCTTCCTTCTTTAAGTTGAAAGCAAAAGAGAAACCATAAATAAGAGGCCAGCTTGCTAGAATGTACCTTTATGTGCATGTGATCGACGTATTGGCCACACCTGAATCAAGCGACGGGATGGATGATAGGCTGATGTTTTTGTTTTTTCGAAAAAAATGAGCACCCTGTCTTATATTATTGGAGGCAATAACGTCCACATCATTTTATGTGGTTGGCGAAAAGGAATCATTCGTGTGAACTTCCATGATTTTTGCTAAAATCTCTATCAAATCTTCACATCATGATATGTATTAAATACCATTGAGATATTGCAAGGACTTTACTTTGCTACCAAACACCTTTTTACAGTAACTTGAACAATAGTTGAATAAACTATTATTCTCCCACTGTCCTGTCTGCCATAACACAAAACAAAAGTTTTAGCTTTAACCATGAAATTAAACAACATAAAAAGAAACATTCTAAGTCTACTATACAAAGGTACACCACACTATGAGAGACCCACAGAGCGTGTCCGTTTGGCGGGTGGTGCTGGGCAGGATGGAACGTCCAGCTGCCCATGCTCTGCCAGGAAGCCGGTGGCCTGCTCCAGGAAGGATGCCACATCCAGCTGGTTCCACTCAACCATTTTTTGACCTGAGATGGTGAACAAGACTTCATGGTTAAAGACGGCATTGAATCCTGGTAAATGTTTCACTCAATATCAGTTTTGGGTTGGTTTTTTTTTTTTTTTACACACAAAAATACAATTTCAAGCAATTTGCCATAGAGGAACATTACCTCTCATAAACTTCCAGAGAAATAAATGAAATATATTTCTTTTCGATAATGTGCTTTGTCTTGGGCAAAAAAATACTTTCCTTCATCAAAACCTGCATGCAAGCTATTCTTGAAATGTAACATTTTCTATGTCCCACAACTTAACATCACAAAATGAGCAGTCAAACTGTATGGCTTAGGTGGTCCATTCATAAACTCCAACGAAGTTAGGACGTTGTGTAAAACAAATAAATACAAAATACAATAATTTGCAAATCCTTTTCACCCCATATTCAATAGAATAGTAATAGTAGTATAATAGTATATAATATATATATAGTATATAATATATAAAATAATAATATCATAGTAGAAAAGTAATAGAAGTAGGACTGTCAAAATTAGAGCGTTAACACATGATTACATGTTCGCAACAACAAAAAATACCGCATTAATCGCAGATTACCCCAATTGATGCACAATTTATTTTCTGCGGATGGATATCTGAAATGCAGCCCTTGTTGCTATAAGTTCACTGATCAGGTCGTTCCTCCAGTGCAAAAGTGAGGAGTATATGTATATTTGGCATCTGTGATGAATTCAAATTCAAGTGCGAGTCATCTGATTTTTAAAAAATTAATCAGTGGACAATCCTACTACAAAGACGAGCTGTTTAATGTTCAAAGTGATAAATTTGGTTTTTGCAAATATTTCACTCATTTTGATGCCCGCAACACTTCCCATTAAAGCAGGAAAAGAGGCATGTTTGTCACTGTGTTGCGTCACCTTTCTTTTAAACCTCAATAGATACTTTTCACGTGACGTCATGAGTCACATGACTTGTTTACCACGCCCACTGGACGGCAATACTATAATACAACTCGCGTGTGTTAGTGATCTTTTTGTCAATATTGGCTTGCTTATAAGCATCTTAAGGCCTTTTCATCATGGTATTTTGTTGTGTGGCTTATGGTTGTAAGGACAGACAGAAAAAGGGGTCTGACGCTACATTGTTTGTACATTGTTTACCTTTTGCTGGGCATTCAGCTAATTTACTGTGGTATCCTCCACAGTTTACATATTTTTACGGAGGTCTTTGGGCTGTCAATATGCCTAGTAGCACCCGCAGTGACGCTTTGCTTTCCAGGTTTGCGGTGGATAACGTGAACCTCGTGGCTGTCCATAGCCTTCAACTGCACTTTTGCTAACTCGTGGAAGCGGGCTATGTCGATCGCTTTTTCGAGAGTGAGCACTGGCCCCTGGCTGAGTAACTTTTCACCCACACTCAGTGAGTTGGTAGCGAAAAGTATGCGGTCTTTGACCATCTCATCGCTGTTTGTGTAGTTAAACTCTTTAAGCAACAGCTTGAACTGTGTCACAAAGTGCTCAAATGACTCACAGTTACCTTGCACCTTCTCGTGAAACTTATATCTTGCAAATATGGGGTTTGGCTTCGGAGTGAGGTAAACATAGAATTTTTCATAATAAGTTTTTAGCAACTTATCGTCATCATCCCGTCCTTCTTCACCGATCCACAGCAGGAGGAAACCGCACTTTTCCTCTTCAGCTCTGTTTTTAAGCGGTCCTGTGAACATGAGTTCGGCGTGTTGCTTGAATCTCCGCAACGCACCTGGTAAAGTGGATGAGTTGGAACACCGAACGCCTCCTCTTCGTCTTCATCCCCCCCGTGAGTTTGCTTTTTTTTCTTTCCCGTGAGTCTGTATTTATACTTCCATCACTCTGACACCATGTTATGATCTTGCTTTCGTGTTATTGAATAATGTAGACATGAGTCCAACTGTACTTTTTAATGTGGGTGATATTTATTTCACTTAGGTGAATACTGGTTGTTCTAGAGCAAGGTTGTTTAGTTGACAATGCTTATGAAATAAACAGGTAAATTAATGTCAAGACTACACAAAATAAGCGACGTCTTTCAATATCTATTTTTTCTACTCGTAACAAATTTTACACGCGTGATTTTTCGTGCTGGACTGTGCAGATTTGCGAGCACGGAGGCGCCCGAGGGCGGTCCCGCTCATCAAATGTGAGTGACTGGAGAAAGTTGCCGAAAACCTCAGGTAGCCCAAAGAGTCATGGGTTATGCTATTGCGAATCGTATTAAAGCGAAAAGCTCAGGATGTATATTCGGCCCTTTCTGCCGAGCAAAGTTCTATGATTTTGTTAAAAAAAAATCCTACTGGAAGCTTATGAGTTAGTGCCCGAAGCGTACCATCAGAAACTTAGAAGTACTCAAAAAAGGGACAATGAGAGCTTTGTACAGTTTGTGAGGGAAAAGGAAACTTTGTTTGATAGATTGTATTGTTCAAAGAGGGTTTCAGATTGGTCGAGTAAGAGGTAGTTGGTTTTGATGGAGGAATTTAAGCAATGTGTTCATTCCAATCTCAGGTCTTATCTGGATGAACCGAATTTTAAAACCTTACATGATGTCACGACCCATCAGAACGGAGGTAGGACCCAAATGCAGGAGTACACGGGAGACGCAGAGGTAATTCGGGGAAAACGTTTATTGTTCCACGGTCGGGGATCGGGCAGGCAGTCAGGTGCAGCAGCGGTAGTCAGGACGTCGGGCGTAGAGAGCAGGTCAGCGGGCAGGCAGGAGTCGGTACACAGGAAATCGATCAAAGCAGGGAGGAGTATCAAAAGAGTCGGGCTTACAGGGTTGGTCGGGTGGACAGGCCGAGGTCGGCGCACACGGGAATACGATCAGAGATACGGGAGTGCTGGAATGGGGCATGAACCACAACGATCTGGCGCTGGACCAGTCGTCCTAATGGTCCTATATATACCGGGCCAATCAGCCAGCATGAGGCGCAGGTGTGTGCCTCCCAATCAGCGCAACCGCACGGGCACCTGCGCAGCCAGGGCTGGACCGGCAGGATCATTACACATGATGCAGCGGTGTTAGCAGATAACTATTTTTTGACTCAGAAGAGTTCTTTTCAGTCTTCAAATCAAAGTTTTTTTTCGCCAAAAGACATACAGAGTCAAGTGATAATCAGGTAGGTCCAAATTCAAATGATCAGATTCAAGGACCTGTCTGTGCATATTGTAAGAAGGCCGGTCACTTGATTTCTGTTTACAAAAAGCTTAAATACAAAAATCAGTACACTATTTCCTCAAATGCCTGTGCATTTATCGCACCTCAGGCTTCCTTGCCAGGTGGTTCTGAGGAGAGTTTTGATTCTGACAATGAACTTTCAGATTCTGATGTTCCGGTGAAGGTTTTGCCTTTTATTCACAATGGTTTGCTTTAACTTATGGGAGATAATTCTACCCCCAAGGCCGGTTACTATTCTGAGGGACACTAGAGCTCTGCATTCTCTGATTTTGAAGGATGTTTTGCCTTTTTCTGTAGAGTCTTCAGCTAACTCAGATATTATTTTTAAGGGTATAAGTGGCTCTTCTCTTGCTCCTTTGCATTTTGTGAATTTGACCCGAGATCTGGTTTCTGACACAATTGAGGTTGGTATTCTCGACTCTCTTACAGTTCCGGGTGTTGATTTGTTGATCGGCAACGATCTTATGGGGGCTCCACTTGGCACTGATCCTATTGTCACTGTTTCTCCGGAGTGTTCACCCAATACAGAGCAATTAGAGTATGACCTTGTGGGTATTTTTCCGTCTTATGCAGTGACTCCTTCAATGTCAAAAGACATTTTTTCCAAGACTTTGCCGAATGATTCCATTTATGATCTATCAGATACATTCATGGTTCATTCTGTAGCCTCAGAGGCTGATGACTTATTTACAAACTCCTCATGTCCTACTAATAAGTCTGAAAATATGTTAAAGAACAAACAAGTCAGTTGTATTGTAACAATCTCCTCCCCAGTTACTGATTGTACAGTTGATGATGATGCAACCGTCATTGACAATGTTGATAGTGATGTCAAGTTTGATGACAGTGCGTGATAATGCTTCACCAAAGTTGTGCAATTCCGATGTGTTAGCTCACCCCGATGAGAAAGTGACACAGAAACCTCAAATATCACAATTGCTTTTTGAGTTTTCTCACTCATTTCCAGATGTGCCTGGCTGCACATGCCTAGTTAGTCATGATATAGATGTGGGTGATGCTGAGCCTGTGAAACAACATCCATATCATATGAATCCTGCGAAGAGTGAGATTCCGTGGAAGGAGAGTGGTGGTGGTGGTTGGGGCTGGTGCGCTAACATAAACACTGTCAATGCACTGTCAAGGACTGAGTCCTACCTTCTGCCGAGAATAGACGATTGCATTGATCACGTTGGTCAAGCAAGTTTGACCTTCTGAAGGGCTTTTGGCATGTGCCGCTCACGGACCGTGCTAAGAAGATTGCGGCATTCGCTACACCTGACCGACTATCAATACAAAGTGATGCCGTTCGGCTTAAAGAATCCACCAGCAACGTTCCAAAGGCTCGTCAACAATGTGACATTGAGTCTGGAAGGTGTCAAAGCCGACATGGATTATGTCATCATTTACGCCATGAAAGAGGATTCAGTTCTTAAAGAGACTGTCAGCAGGGAAACTGAGAATCCATCCTGCAAAGTGCGAGTTTGGAAAGGCCCAAGTTGAATTCTTGAGGCATGTTGTAAGGCAGGGCTGGGTACAGCCAGTTAGTGCTTAGGTAGAGGCTATTGCACGCGCTGATGCACTCTCCAGGGTGTAAAGTTGTGTTTGATGTTTGATACTTCTGTTGTATTTTTCTGTGTTTTCGTTTCTGTATTTACTGTTTTAATGTGTTTTAAGTGTTACTTGGTTATCTTACAACAGAAAGTTTCTCTGCAACTTTCTTTTCCTTAAGGGGAGAGTGTTATGTGTGCGTGTGCATTTTTATTCTCTGTTCTTTTTATTGTCCGATTATACTTTTAAGATGTTATAATGCAGGTCTTTGTGACACTGTTTCCTTTCATAATTTTAAGTCCTTATGATGTGATGCGGTTTCCTCTAATGCTCTTGAGTCCGTGTGACGTGAACTCTTTGTGTTCTTTTTGACGAGGAAGTCTGAAATGTTTCAAGGATTACATATATAAGGACGAGAAAGACAGACAACAAGGCTTCTTCTAACGACTTCACTGCTCTGAGAATCTACGCTGCTTTGAGCACAAACTGCACAGACGCCTTTCGTTTTTTGACCGGCTGGAACTTTCGCTAACTTGGAATACACACTAGTACGAACATTTTCCTGTTTTGGAAGACTCGTTCAAGATTAGTGACTATTCGCTGTTGTGGCTCAACTACTCTGTTCTTGAACGCCTATTTTGTGTTAGCTATTTTATCGTGTTTGTGTTGTTTTGATATGTGTGCGATTAAATTGTCAGAAACACAATACAACTGCCTTATCTCATTTTGCTGGTTTGAAAAAACAAACACGTGGTCGATGTGACGTCAGTGAAAAGTATCAATACGCATCTGGGAACATAGGACACTCAGTAACAGTTGAAGCTTTTCGTTTGAAGATTAACCGTCATGTCTTAATTTGAATATATTTTGAAAAGCATTAGAAAAACTTTTTTTTTTTTTTACATTTTACACAACTTCCAAACTTATTGTAGTTTAAATCACATGTTTTAAAATAACAAAATGCTTACTCTCTCACGATTGTTTCACATCCACCCGCCACACCCATGCAATGTACCATTCCTTTTCTTACTGTAATGTCAAGAATTTATTCAGAAAGAGTATGGCAAAACAAAGGTTTTGCCATACTCTTTCTGAATAAAGGCATTGCTATACCAAAAAAACATTTTGTATGTAAAAAATAACACTGTTATCCCAGTGGAGAGAAGAACCAATAAATAGGAATTCCAAATCCATTCGTTGCTTTGCATTACAAGTGGGTGTTGCTCACAAGACAACTCACCAGTACGCGGATCTAAGATGGAAATATATGGAAACTTGTTGAGTTTATAGAACTGGATGTATCGTTGTCCTTCTTCACTGTCATGATATACCTGCAACAAACATTGAAGCAAACATTTCAGGACCTTGGATTTACTTAACAAATGGATTTATTGTGACTAGGCTTTACATGATCTATCACAAGATGGATCACCATCACCCCATGATTTTCCCTATTTTGCTCTGTTTTGACAAACACGTGCGATCCATTGTGGTTGTTGTGGCTGTGGTAACGAGTATATCTGCTAACGTTTTGAGATGACAAAGGCCACTGATCGCAAATGACATCAAAAGACAAGGCGAAAAATAAAAGGGGTTTTGAATTCAAATACAATGTACGTCTATGCCCGCAATGTTTTGAAAATGCTAAAAGTTTAGTTCAATATAATCAGCGTTCGTGGCAATAAACTAGCGATACATTGGAACAAACATTACTGTCGGCAATCGTGACATATTGGTGGTGGTGGGGGGCCTCACACATCGCGGGACTGCTGTGAAAAGGAGGCCGGCTTGCTAGAACGCACCTTTATGTGCATGCGCTCGACATATTGGCCACACCTGAATCAAGCGACGAGGTGGAAGATACTCTCATGTTGTTGGGGTTTTTTTTACGCCGTCACAGTGGTGTAACTGAATTTCCTTTGACATGGCTCATGATGTTGATGACTTTCGACATAAATGCGCTCGCATTACGTGAAGCAGTTCTGAACATGCGCTTTCGGGAAAATCCGGAGGACTTTCATCACTGTCTTCTTTGAAAAGAGGTTCTGTGTCCCATAGTAGGTGGGCGGATGAGCCGCCGGCGAAGGCGTGCCTCGTGGACAAGCACGGCTTCAGCCGGGCTGGCCCATACATACTGTCTGGGAGTCTGTTAGTTAGAAGTGATCCGCATCTTTTCTAAATATGGCTCGAAATGATAGGGTAATATTGCCCCGGTCAATTCACTCGGTTGTGAGATGTTCTCTTCTTTGAAAAGGGCTTCCGTGACTGAAGGGGTGTTTCTCATTGTAGGGGCTACAGCATGTTTTCAATGGCGAATGTCTGGGGTGATGTCATGGGCAGTAGATGAAACCAATATGGCAACCGCTTGGATGTCGAATGACACTTCTACAACTTTGCACATGGATGACGTGATGTCCGCTAATATTTATTTTTTCCGTGTAGACATTGAAGTAATGTTATATGTATTTTTCATTTCAATATCTATTTTCAAATGTGTATAGGTATGACACTTGGGCTTTAAGTGTAGGTAAAACTGCTTACCTGCCAGAATATAAAGTGTTCTCTAATGATCGTCTTCACAGCGTCGTTACTCCACACATCTCTGTTCAGGCATTGGCAAGCAAAGTCTTGGACATTCTGAATGTTGATCATCAACCACTTGTTCTCCAGCTGCCCGCAGTCTTTTGCCTATTGGAGACCACAATGACACATCAGCAAGCTGGATTTTGACAATTGTATAACTCCTATTCCAATGAAGTTGGGACATTGTGTTGAACTTGATGATTGGTAATGATTTTCAAATCATATTCAACCTATATTTAATTGAATACACTACAAAGACTAGATATTTCATGTTCAAACTGATAAACTTTATTGGTTTTAGCAAATAATCAGTAAGTTAAAATGTTATGGCTGCAACACGTCCCAAAAAAGCTGGGACAAGTTCATGTTTACGACTGTGTTACATGAGGTTTTCTTTTAACAATGTTCAACAAAGATTCGGGAACTTAGGACACTAATTGTTGAAGAATTGTAGCTGGAGTTCTTCCCCATTCTTTCCTAATGTACAGTGTCAGCTGTTCAACAGTCCAGGGTCTCTGTTGTAGTATTTTATGTTTCATAATGCATTACACTTTTTCAATGGGAGAAAGGTCTGGACTGCAGGCAGACCAGTCCAATACCCGCACTCACACATGCAGAATGTGGTTTTGCATTCTCTTGCTCAAATAAGCATGGGCATCTATGAAAAAGACAGACTGGATGGCAGCATATGTTTCTCCAAAACCGATATTCAGCGTTAATGGTGCCTTCACAAAATTGCAAGTTATCCATGCCACTGGCACGAACACAGCGCCGTACAATCAGAGATGTTAGTTTTTGAACTTTTCACTTGTAAAAATTTGGATGGGCACATCGTCTGCCAGTTTCAGGTGAATGTACCAAAAAATGTTTTGGAAGATTCAGTAAAAAGCCGTGGCTTACTGCCAAACCTAAGCAACACAATGGTCATAGCACTGGAACACCACTCAAATTCTAACTGCTCTAAATACTAGAAGTCTTTCTATTCTTTGCACAATTTTGAGTTAAAAAAAAAAAAAGTGTTCACCATCAATTGACTGTGTGCTGTTGTACACATGTATCCTGTACTAGGGTGGCTCCAACAAATTCCTTGTGGTTTTGCATACATGGCCAATTAAGATGATTCTGATATTACTGCAACTTAGTTGTAATGGTCTTTATGTTATACTGTACCAACAAATCTAGAGTATAATTTCAGTTATACTACCATCTGGTGGCCAAGGCGCCCGTATACGAGAAGGAAGCCCACCAAATAAAATCAAAATCATGACGCAAGAACTGTTAAGTTCATGATATATGATTTGATTTTGATATTACTGTACTGTTTTTACATAGAAAACTGTTAGAGTATTACTTTTATCAAAAACTAAATTTTCATTTGTGTTTTCTATTTGTTGTTAATTAATTAACTTCAATACAAAAAGATGATTTGAGGTACAAGTGTTTTGAGTTACGATCATAGTTGTGAAAATATGTTTATACTACTTTTAACGCTGAGGTTGGGAACCCAGAGAGCAGTCATGGGCCATGAGAGGGGAACAGCCACGCAGCCATCAGGCCTGGGGGGGCCAGCCTCAGGAGCACCACCATGTAAGGAAGTGTAAAACCCACCTTCCTCCCTATTACCATGACTGACAGGTCCCTGATAGGTAGTCATTCGCCCTACGCCCCCCAAGTGCTGTGGTCCACATCTATCACAATAGGATGTATAAAAACTCTGAAGAAGCCATGACTGAAAATTAACAGGACGTTCACTCCAGTTGCCTCCAGAAGTACTGTACATCCAACAGATCAGCCAAGGGTTTAAACATCAGTTCATGACAGAAACATTGTGAGAGCAGTGAAGAAACATCCAAAGACAGTCAATGACATCCCAGTCAACCTCTACACGACAGAGGTGAAAATACGTAGTCATTTTGGAGGGGGGATTCTCGGGCTCGTACTTGACAAACTCCAACTCGGGCATTTTATCCAACTGAGCCCCAATTGGAAGGTATCCTAAACAAGTGGATGATATAATGATTCAAAGTTTTATATGACTTTGATGTTTTTGCCTTGTAAATGTGTTTTTAAAATTTTTGTATTGTATGACCTCAAAAGAAATGTAGGGGCTATAAGTTTCTCACTCTTCCGTTTGCACCACACTTGATTTCCTATGAGTGGAGCTCAGCCAACAGAATTGAGGCAGACGCTGTACGTGGAGGCCCGAAGGAGACTCCTCACCGTCTCAAAGCTGCCTTTGTGCATCAGCTCAATGGGGGGACGGAAAAGGTCTGCCAGGGTGCTCAATTTCTTGTCCACTGTACCACCGTTTCGCAGCTCCTGTTCCTGGCGGACTGGAAAGAGAAAGAGTGAATGAGGGGAAAAATATCTCATCACTGAAGGATGAAAAGATAAGAGTGACACAAGTCAGCTTTCTATAGTACCATAAATGTGGTCAATTGAGGGTTCTGGCATACAAGCGGTCCCCACTAAATAAATGAAAACATTCTGAACTTTTTTCACATTGAAATCACACAAGTAGCACCATTCATTCATTCATTTACTCCAAGCAACTCAGTTGCTTCTTCAAGAGGCACGCCCGTACCATAGGATTTGATTTAAAAACGTGAAGAGCCAACACTTCAGCATGGAGCTCATTTAAAGTCATAAACAAATACAATTTTGGTGCATTCATGAGAAGCTCAGAATAGATAAGTCGATGATGCACATTGAATTGGGAAAATCTGAAAATTGGTAACCAAACTTGTGGCGAGTGTATTGCTATCACAGAAGACAAGGGCTACAGCCATAAACTATTTTTAGGCTCAATTATTCAACCAATTATCCAACCTATTAATAGAATAAAAAATATTTTTGCATTATTATTAAACAAAAAAAGGTGCATGTCAGGTGGAGGTATCATTGTTGCTGACTCAGGGTTAGGGACTCACAGTTGCCATGCTCACAGTTGACACTATAATTGTGACTTTGAGTATGCGTGGCTTTAAAAGAAAAGGCCTGGGTTGTTAAAGGTCAAGTGTCATGAAATGGATGATTTTTAGTGTGTTATTAATGAAAAAACGCCAGCCGGTATGGACCCATCCGTTTTTTTTTTTCACCACAAAACATGATTTTGACGTATATGGCTTTTTGTAACTCCCGCCATGAAAATTGTCTCGAGGGATTTGTGTTCGACAAGAAGCAGGAAGTGACGTTGGAGGCAGGTGGGCGCTCAAGCGGACTCGTTTGTTTCTATTAGTTTTACCTCCGGGAAGATAGCTCATTGTTCCTTCGTGTTAGCCAAAATTTCCGCCTCGTTGCATTGCTGGATATTGCTCGAGCACTCGGGACGATGGATTTACCCTTCATAAGTTTCCAAGAGACCCGGTTCATCGTGAAAAATTGATTGCACGGGTGCAAAGGATGAGAGCTTCCTACGTTCCAAATGACAGGTAGGTGTGTATACAGCTACGAAAAAAAATAATAGTTTGGGGCGGACTGCGTAATCCGTCCCTCAAAACGTAACAAAAGATCCGGGTACGTATGACAGGGGTGCTAAATGTGTCGATGTACGTGTCGGACGGGTTCCGTGTCGGGCTCGCCGGCAAAGGCTGCTGCGTCGTGCCTCATGGACAAGCACAACTTCGACCGGGCTGGCTCATACATACTGTCTGGGAGTCTGCTGCCGCCGCGTCCGCCGGTCACGGCATCGGCGCCGCGTCCGCCGGTCACGGCATCGGCGCCGCGTCCGCCGGTCACGGCATCGGCGCCGCGTCCGCCGGTCACGGCTTCGGCGCCGCGTCCGCCGATCACGGCTTCGGCGCCGTCTCCGCTGATCACAGCTTCGGCCGAGGTGGCTTATCACGGCACCGAGCCGGGCCGCTTTACGGTGTTGTTGTCGCACGTGGCTGAATGCACCATTGCCGGCAGCGTTGTTCATAGCCATGGCAGCAGCTATGAACACTGGCGCCAACAATAGCGCACTCAGCCACAAGCGACGACAACGCCGTAAAGTGGCCCAGCTCGGCACCACGATCAGTCACCCCTGCTCACGGCTGCGATGAGCCACCTCGGTCCCACCCCGGCCGAAGCCGTGATCGACTCGTTGCACCCAGGCCGCGGTGTTGTCATCACTCACGGCTGAATACGCTACATACTGTCATACTGTTGCTGAGTCTGTTGTTAGGTAGAAGTGATCCGCATATCATCTAAATATGGCTCGAAACAATAGGGTAATATTGCCCCGGACACTTCACTCAGTGTGAGATGTTCGAAAAGAGCTTCCGTGTCAGAAGGGCCATGTTAGTAGTCTCCCATAGTAGGTGGCACAGCGTGTTTTCAATGGCGAATATCTGGAGATGCAGCTAATATGGCGACCACTTGGATGTTGAAAGAGACTTCCGCAACTTTGCGCATGGATGACGCGCTCTCCGCTCATATTTATTTTTTCGTATGGACATTGACGTGAAGAATGTTATCTGTATTTTTCATTTCAATATCTATTTTACAATGTTTATAGGGATTACACATGACCTTTAAGTCATGTAGGAGCCATCGAATCAGAGTGTAGAGTTGGCTACCGTAAACTCTGATTAGTGACAGGCTGGCTGGTAATTTGCTAACTGTCAGCATGTTGAATGCCAAGGGACTGGTTATGGCCATTACACCAAGTGTTCGAATGTTCTTTATTACATGATGATCCATTTATTGAAAAAGTATAGGTGGTTGGGTTTATTCTTTTATTGAATTATGTACATGTTTCGAGTTACTCATTTAATTATTTAAGACCAAGAGGAGACTCACTTGTTTCCGTTTGGAAGTCTCTAAAGCCATCGAATATGGATCGGGCCGGTCTCCTTCGCTTTGGCACTAAAGGTGGAACAGAGACAGCAAAGTTTAGAGGTTGCAATAAGTTCCTGCAAGAATGAAGTAACAAAAGATACAATGAAATACCTCCAAAAAGTGGCTCTGGCTCCACAAGAATGTCCTGCTTCTGTGGAATGGGAGCTCGTACTTCGCTGTGGCCATACACAACACACACAAAAACAATCATCATACAACAACATGGAAGATCCCCCCCAAAGTGGACAATGAGCGCTTACTCTGAGGGCAGAATTCTGCTGCTGGATGCTGCTGAACCGGAACTCGTGCTGGGCTCCTCTGCGACCACTCCTCCGTCCAGAAACATGGTCACTGCCATTTCCAAGTTGTTGTTGCATGCTTCCAACATATGCTTCCCGACACTCTCTGTAGCCCCTAGTGAAGTATGAGAGAAGACATATTGTGCATTTTTTTTCCACAATTTAAAACAGTGACCTGGCATCTTAATAATACTTCAGATAATGAAGAAGACAGTCATAACTGCTCAGATAGCCGCAGTAGTATGCCCGGCTTCACAGTGGATAAACAAGACATGCTCGTGAGTATCTTTGCATTTTCTGTCTACATGTATTGCTGCACCATTTGTGTTTAAATATACATTGCACTGAGACACTGATGCTCGTTTGTTAGCCAGTCTATGGCATTTGCATTGTGTGTTAACATTAAGATAGAGGAGTTTTGCTTCAATACATTGGGTTTTTTTTGTTTCAAACCAAACTGCAACTGGGAGTGGGTGGCTCATAACTCAAAAAAATCTTACCTCGAAGACCTTGTAAGTCCGATCAATCCTAAGTCGAGGAACCACTGTATTAGTATTGGGTCTTTTTCATTAACCAAATTTCAAATTCGTCCTCACATGCCCAGAGCGCTGGCCCTTGATGATGTCAGCATTTTCCCATCCTCTGATTGGTTGGTCAGAGCATAACTTGTTACAGCCAACTTCGACTACATCTGCCACACATTAATACATTTAATAATCAGCATCTTTTGTGAGTATGATGCATTTTATTCAAACGTTTTATGTTTTGCCATGTTATCACTAGACTTCGACGATTTGATCAGCTTAATCGGTATCGGCCGATAAGGAGCATTTTATACTAATCCGCTTTTATGTAATAATTCACCGATCTGATCAATGATGTCATTGATTGGGCTCGCGAAGGATATTTAGTCTGTGTCACCATTGTGTACACTACATTTGAATCCAAAAGCTGTTTTATTTTTAGTCTTATCTTTTGATTGTAGTATTGTAAATATCTGACCAACAATAAAGCTTTTTTTATGTTGCCGGTGTGCGACAGACTACATATAACAAATCAGACTACAAGAGAAATTTGGTCTTCCACAATTGCACTATGTCATAAGACTGCCATAAAATCAACTGTAGATCATGCAAAATTTTTTGCGTGGTGCGAAAAAATAATAAAAGAAGGAACAACGTGGCGTTATCACTGTTGCTTAGGAGAGGATGTTCTTTCACTGACTACTTGAGGTATGTCTAGGTACCTTTGATACGGTATGAATCGCAAGCAGACAACAAAACGCCAGCCTGGCAAGATAGTGGTAGCACTAATGGATGTACGTAAACATGCCAACATTCTGTCAATTCATGCTCTAAAGTTTCGTTGTGTGCAAAGTAATTTAATTACAATCTAATTTCTGTCATGCTGTAATCTTGTTTGGACCGGACTAAAAACTTACAACTTCTGTCAGGGGCCAATCCTTGAATGCCCCTTAGGGGTCATTAACGTTTTATCTTTTGTCGAAAAGGCGAGAGAATACGTTTGAACATAGGTGTCAAACTCAAGGCCCGGGGGCCAGAACCAGCCTGCCACATGATTTTATGTGGCCTGCGAAGGCAAATCTGAACCAAAGTTTCAAATTGTCACACCATAAATGATAAGCTATAAGATATTGCAAGACTTTTTGAGTTACCAAACAACTATAGTTGAAAAACCCATTCCCCTTGACTTTTTTTAAATTCCAAAAGTAGTTCATAAATTTCCTGTGTAATTATGATAAAGTTATTGAAGATTTTTGTGGTTTCACATAATGGCCCTCTGAGGGAAATCATAACTACAATGTGGCCTGCCACAAAAATTTGTTTGACACCCCTGCTTTTGAACATCCTTAGTATACAGTCTAGAAGTACGAGGGTGATCCCCAAAAATGTAGACCCACTTTAAATAATATTTGTAAATTCTTTTACATGTTAAAAAATTATTCGAATTATAATAAACATCAGGTTTACAGATATTTAAAGTGTGTATACATTTTTTGGGGGGAGCAGCCTGCATTTACAAGTAATTTAGACAGAGACATTGCGCCATCTTGCGACCATATCGGTGATCGGTCTTTTTTTTTTCCTCGCTGATTGGCCCCAATAAACCTGATCGTGTGCAGCAAGGTTAATGAAGTTTCAAAACTGCGAAAACTCGTTAACAATGACCTCTTCTCTGCAGCGTGTACTAGGTTTTTACAGTTCCTGCACGGCAGAAGTTTCTATGGTCCGTCCCCCAACTGCGCATGCTCGTCCCAGCCTCCTCCCAACATGGTGGAGCGGTGTTCCGTCAAACATGCCTCCGTTAAACTTTACACGCTCTCTCGTATTTTTCCATCAGCTCCACACGCACAATCGATGGAAGGGTCTGAAGGTGTGTAGTCTACCAGCATAATAAAATACGACGTGACGTTTATTGGTTTTAACGCCACAGTCACGTTTTGGGGGGAGGAGAGAGAAGACAAGTAAGGCGATGAAGATGAAGGAAGGAAAATGTTAGACCTCCATTCTGCATTTACGCACAACAGGCGACGTCGAAAAGTGACACAAAAAGCAGCTACGGGCTCTCGATACGCAACTGGTAGTGATTGTCGCAAACTAGCGCTACTGATGCGAGCTTTAATTGCGATAATAGGGGTGGAAGTTTCACATGTATTGGTGCGTAGAGTATTTTAGTGGAGTTGGCCACTTAACGCGGGCGGTGCTTTTTTTCGTCCCACTGACAGCGATGGGGCACTCGCCACATTTAACGTCCCTTCTCACAACTGCGCACCCATTTCCTGGTCGCTTCCGAGCCTGAGAGCCGTTCTAGCATGTACCCCACACGCTATCCGTCAAACTGCTGTGGAAAGGAAGCTTTCTTTTTTTACCTGTTATTGCTGTGAATTGTTGTATTAACCCGTTCACCCCCGAAACCGAGGTGTCTCCGAGCGCCGCCATCTTACCGCCACAAACAACAACATAAATGTCGCGCATGCGCAACGACAACTTCCCCCCCACGGCCTGGCGCGAGAGGCAATTACATCACGAAGCGCGATAAGGTGCATTGTGGGAGTTGTATTTCTTATTCCAGTTAGTCAGTAGAAATGCACCTGTTTAAAAACTGTATTGCACTGTATTTGTAGCATGGTAGGCAACTGCTTGGAGCATCTGCTTCACAGTTCAGAGGACTGCGTTCAAATCTCCACGCCTGTGTGGAGTTTGCATGTTCCCTCCCAGATCCACACAACATGCATGGTGGGTTAATTGACACGTTCATCAAAACATGTTTCAATAGATTTGCTCAGGTTGTGAACAAAACAAATGAACAAAATGCACTTTTCTTCCCCACTTTGGAGAAAACTTATGAATGGGAAAAAAAACTGATGGTTTATGAGCAAACACAAAATAAAAAGGTGGGTATCATTCTTGAGGCTGACATCGATTTTTCAAAAAGGCCATGTGTGGGGAGTATCTTCTCCAAACATGTGGGAACATTGTAGTTAATGGTCCCTGGTTCTCCCCCGCTATGTTGTTGCTGTTTTTTTTTTTTTTCAGTCTTACAAGTCATAAAGATGTCAATCAATTATCTCAATTATCTTTGTTCATTTGTAGAGGTTGAACATGGCATTGCCTACTTGACAAACCAAAGAGTACAAAGCGGACTTGTTTTTATATAGTAGTCACAAGAACACATACTCAAGCAGAATCTTGAAAAAAAAAAAAAACAAGTACAGTAATAATGTAGAGTGAAGAAAATGAGTATTTGAACACCCTGCTATATTGCAAGCTCTCCCACTTAGAAATCATGGAGGGGTCTGAAATATTCATCGTAGGTGCATGTCCACTGTGAGAGATCATCTAAAAAGAAAAATCCAGAAATCACAATGTATGATTTGTGTTACAGCTGCAAATAATTATTTGAACACCTATCAGCTAGAATTCAGACCCTCAAAAACCTGTTAGTCCACCTCCACTCCACGTACTTTCCTGAATAAGATGCACCTGTGACGTTGTTAGCGGCATAAAGACAACTGTCCACACTATACAATCAGGAAGACTCAAATAAGGCCCATCTTGAGTTTGCCAATGACCATTTGGATGATACAGATGAGTCATGGGAGAAAGTTTTGTGGTCAAGATGAGACCAAAGTTGAACTCTTTGGTCATAACTGGACTAACCGTGTTTGGAGGAAGACGAATGGTGAGTGCCATCCCAAGAACACCATCCCTCCTGTGAAGCACGGGGGTGGTGGCATCATGCTTTGGGGACGACTGCACTGAATTAAGGAAAGGATGACCGCGGCCGTGTATTGTGAGATTTTGGTGAACAACCTCTTTCCCTCAGTCAGAGCATTGAAAATGGGTCATGGCTGGGTCGTTCAATATGACGATGACCCGAAACACACAGCCAGGAAAACCAAGGAGTGGCTCGCTAAGAACCATATCAAGGTTCTGGCATGGCCTAGCCAGTCTCCAGACCTAAACCCAATACAAAAAATTCTTTGGAGGGAGCTGAAACTCGTGTTTCTCGGCGACAGCCCAGAAACCTCTCTGATCTAGAGATCTGTGTGGAGGAGTGGGCCAAAATCCTTGCCGCAGTATGTGCAAACCTGGTGAACAACTACAGGAAACATTTGGCCTCTAAAATTGCAAAGAAAGGCGACTGTACCAAATATTAGCGTTGGTTTCCTCAGGTGTTCAAATACTTATTTGCAGCTGTGTCACACAAATCGTTAAAAAAAAAAAATCATACATTGTGATTTCTGGATTTTTCTTTTAGATGATGTCTCACAGTGGACATGCACCTACAATGAAAATTTCAGACCCCTCCATGATTTTTAAGTGGGAGAACTTGTAATATCGCAGGGTGTTCAAATACTTATCTTCTTCACGGTATTTGTAGTTTATCACGCTCCACAATTGTCCAAAATCACAAACGAAGAGCAAAACCTTACTAAGTTGTAGTACTATACATTTATTGTTTGCATAATACATTCCATTTCAAATCCAAAAACCCTGTGATGTAGATTATCTCAACAACAAATAGTATATCAGAGTACTCTTTCGATGACAATTTAAAATCACTTGATTTGAACCACCCAAGTTCACAGGTAAGAAGACATTTATTTCACTCCATTTGTCCAACCAAGTGTAAAATAACATCCAAAAGGTGAATAACCTTTTAATCTCACCCAAAATTTTGTTTCTTTATTAATGTCCAATCAAATATCTTCAAATGTATAGGTGGATCAAATCAAGTGCTATGAGTTATTTACAAGGCAACCACACAGCCATTTTTTGTTGTCCAGTGCAACAGTCAATAAATACAGAATGTGTCACTGCAGCATCTATAACAAAATTCTCATCTGGTCTCTGAGCTCGAGGTAAACCGTTAAAAACCTTTTGTGAAGCGCTCCAGACAACAGAACAAGCAAAAGAACCAAAGCTGTAATCAGTAATTTAAAAAAAGGAATTGACCATCCTAGATAGACATAGATGTTACATTCTTAGAAACTATTTTATGAGAGGTTAGTCGGAAAATGAGTATGAGACTAGGGGACACATTCTTCGCGTTTTTTTTCTGTAAATTTCGTTTTAAAAAACTAAAATTAAATTTGGAAATAGTTTGAGATTCATTTTAGGATTTCAAGGTTCAACACCTGGTTTAGTAGTATTTTGAATAAGTTCAACTACAGAAAATATAGGGGTGGGTCAAAAAGTAGATGCCGTTTTTTTTCCATCAACATAAGCCTTTATTTTTGTTGTGTTTTTTTTTAGTATCACAATTTGCAAATAAACTTGAGCCAACAAAGCGAATTCTAAAGCATTACTGGACAGGTATGAAAAGACCAAAAGGAAGAAAAGTAGTTTCAAGGTAGGGAAGGATGGGGGAAAAAAAGCTGGTCTTCTGAAGGAAATAAGGAAAAAATTAAGGTAGGAGGGAAGGAAAGAAAAAGCAGGCCTGATGTGGAAGGGTGTAAAGAAGCCTGAAAAGCAGGTTTAGCCAGATGAAGGATAAAAGGATGCAAGAATAAAAGGCAAAAAAAAATAAAAATAAAAATGTTCAAGGCGGCACGGTGGCTCAGCTGTAGAGCATTGGCCTCACAGTTCTGAGGTCCGGGGTTCAAATCACAGCCTCCCCTGTGTGGAGTTTGCACGTTCTCCCCGTGCCTTCATGCATTTTCGCCGGGCGCTCCGGTTTCCTCCCACATCCCCAAAACAAGCATTAGTTGGAAACTCTAAATTGCCCCTAGGTGTGATCGTTGAGTACGACTGTTGTCTGTCGATATGTCCCCTGAAATTGCCTGGCAACCAGTTCTGGGTGTACCCTGCCTCCTGCCCGTTGACAGCTGGGATAGGCTCCAGCACTCCCACGACCCTAGCGAGGACGAGCGGCTCAGAAATTGTATGGATGGATAAAACTGCTAAATTTAATTTATTTAAAACATGGAAAATGCATATCTACTTTTGGCCCACCCTTTAGTACAGTGGTACTTTGACTTCATTCATAGAGCATAGAGCTGTCAGTGGCATAAGCAATTCGTGCTTACGTCAAATCAATGTTCCTCATTGAAATGAATTCAAACACCATGAATCCCTTCCAATCCCAAATAACCACCAATCTTTCTGTTAAGTGGTTTTGATGAAGGAAAATAGCACTTTTATGTAAAATGTTGGATGTCTGCATGTAAGGGGCATGTCCTAGTGACGGTCTGGACGTGAACATTGGACATGAGTTGTCTTCCAGCAGTTACTTTGTGTGTGTTCTCATGTTGTATTTGACTGTCCTGTTTAATGAGAGCGGATGGGCGACTGTGGCTTCTTGCCTTGCCCAGATGAAAGGGCATTACCGTAGCTTCATTGCGCCGTCCACCCGGCCTCTAAGTAGGTGTACTCATTAAGTCAAGGTACCACTATAGAGTTTTCTGATTTAATGATTTCCATTGCAAGTCTTCAAAAATAAGGTGAAAATGTCATGGGAAAGTGACGGGTCTGATGTTATTTCACAGTTCATTTCCAGAGGTGTAAATTCAATCAGCTTTCACACCACAGCGTGCGTACGTAGCTGACTTTAATGTTGCACTGTATATTATGTATACGGAGAAACGATAATTCAGTGATCGAGTGATGAATGGTGAGGGGAGGGGGCGGTGCATACAGAAGTTGGCAAAGGGGACCACTGAAGTGGATGGAATATACTTTACTGCATTTTTTTTTTAAAAGCGGATGAAGGTAGCGTCGATCTGGCGCACGCTTGGCAGCGCGAGCATGATCTTCCGCCGGTACTGCGGGTCCTTCTGCAGCGGGTTTCTTTCCAGATAGACAGTCTCCAGAGAATGGGCATTCTTCAGCTCATCCAGATCTGACCAGTTGTCTATCTGGTTGTCATTCATCTGCGGGAGTTCAAAATGTGTTCAGCTTTTTTGTGGTGTTTGTTAAAGATATTTCTTAATTATCAGCCTATCTGAGCTGACTGAAGCTAGCACGTCTGGAGTCTGTCCCAGATCACTTTAGCAAATTAAGTATAAACAGTATATACAGAAGGGCTGCACGATACATCTAGACGTGTTAAACAACTCGGGACTGAGCACATTTAGTTAGAAGCCGCGCACTTTGCAAGTAAACAAAAATATTGGAACAAACAAATTAACTTAAAGTGAATACTTTAATATTTTGTGGCATAACCCTGACTTTCATTAACTGTGCGACACATGGACTCCACCAGACTGTTGCATTCTTCATTTGAAATGCTTTTCCAGGCTTTTATTGCAGCCTCTTTCAGGTTGTTTGCTTGAGGGTTTTCTCTCCTGGGTTAAGGTCCAGTGATTGACTTGGCCATTCCTTCAACTTTCCCCCCCGATGAAGTTCTTTGTTGTGTTGGCATGTGTTGGCAGTGTGTTTTGGGTTATTGTCATGTTGTATGAAGAAGCTTCTCTTGATTAGTTTGGATGCATGGATGCAATTTCAAGCCATGAAATTACCCCCACCACGTTCCGCAGATGATCTTGTATGTTTTGGATCATAAGCAGATCCTTTCTTTCTCCATTTTGGTCTTTCCATCACTTTGATCCCAGTTAATATTGGTCTCATCTGTCAATAAAACTTTATTCTAAAACTTTTGTGGCTCATCTCTGTACTTCACTGCAAAATCCAATCAGGCTTTCCGATTGTTTTTGCTGACTGGTTTGCATCTTCTGGGTTGTACTGGCTATGCCCAATGTTTTTTTCCCCTGCTATTTTGCCATTTCTGTCAACTTCAAAAGCTTTCAAGTAAAAGGTGCTAGGTCCTGAGTTATTAAACACATCTAGATTAAAAAAAAAAAACATGGAATGAAAGTTGGAATTCTGAATCTTTGTCTCGGGATTCATCTTTTGATCTGAAACTCAAATGTCTTCAGTATGCAACAAAAACAAAGGCATTGAACTTGCCATTCAAACACTTTTGGAGAGCATTATATACTACCTGTTGTACATAGAACAGCGGCATTGCTAGCACTAAGAGTGCCGCAAAGCATGCTGGGAGGAGTTAAATAGCGTTTGAAGTGCATGTTTTATTTAAGACTTTTAATTACATTCTATGGTTACAATAATATGGTCCATATCATACATAGGTATATTAATATGACTGTGTTCAGAAATAACCAACCATGTAACATGGGAGTCAGCATATACCTGCCACCATATATTCTTATGATTGACCCCAAACAGACTTCAGCTGTTCTGGTTGGCTTTTTCTGACATTTTCGTGGTCACATCTTACAATTTGAAGGGAAAAATGAATGGAAAATGAGCAGATGTTATGAAAACAAATGAAACACCTGATTCCTACCCAGAACTCCTGCAGTTCTGTTAGATGACTGATGTTCTCAATTTTCTTCACTCTGTTGGCTGCAATGTCCAGAGTTGTCAGCTTTTTCTGATGAGAGAGACAGTGGTGCTGGGTTAATGCAGAAAAGATTCTGCGGCTGCTGATATGCATTCTCACAGCCAGAAGAGTGGACAATGGCATGGTTTTTGCTTGACTCACATTGTTTTCCAAGCCCTCGATGACCTCGATGCCATTGTGGCTCAGGTAGAGTTCTCGCAGGCTAACCAGATTCTGTAAACCCTCCATTTTAGTTATCCGATTACTCTGAAAATAAATGGAAACAAAGTAGTAAATTCTCAATTTGTAGAAATCATAGTTTAATGAGATGGTGCTCAAACTGGGGTCCAGTTGTGTAAATGAATTAGCAATAAATGATTGTCCCAGATATATTTTTTAAAAATCCAAAAATATGTTCATGTTTTGTTAATGGGAAGGTAAAAATTGGTGGGGAAAAAGTTGGTAAATAGTGACCCAACGGTTAAGTTGGCGACACTGATTATGCTTTTATAACCTAGCTCCTCCCTACTCACAGCCTCATTGGTAGTGGAAGCATTGTCGGTGAGAAGTGGTAAGTTAACAAGTTTGTTACATAAGTAAGTCTTTCTTCATTTACTGCCAGTAATTGTTTTTTTTAAAAGTGATATTTAGTAGAAAATTTGTATTAGCACATTTCTGTTTTAGTTTTACAGTTGATCGAGAATCAATTACTAAAGTAACTATATGAAGAACCTTTTTTTTTACTTTTACTAAAGTCATATGAATCATAAGTATCTGGTATTGGTTAAATATTCCATTGTCAAGAGTCAATTGCTTTACTAAAAAATATATAGGTATTTTCCATGACATTTAGGGGTGCACATGGTATTTTTGATGAATTAACTTTAGGAACATGAGTGGGTACTGAGGAAAAACGCATCTCTAAGAAGTCCGTGAACCCAAAATGTTTGAGAACACCCACTTTAATTTCAATGTTGAGTACCTGAATACTTAACACAGTCAAGCTGTGTAAACTGTCCATATTCTGCAACTTGGTGATTTTATTGGTGCCGAGGAATAAGCTTTGCAAAGACGTGAGTGTATCCAGGTTCTCTATGACCTATGAACACAACAAATAAGAATGTCGATGACTAGAAAAACACATTTTTCAAATGTGACAACGAGCATACTCGAATGCGATTGGAGCCCAGCTCCAGCATCTCCAGACAGGGGAAGTGTCCCATGTTGGTGATGCTGCCGATTTTGTTGTGAAGCAGAAAAAGTTTCTTCAGGCAAGACAGCTGCTCCAAACCTTCCACCTTCCTCAGAAGATTGAAGGACACGTCCAGCTGCCTGTGTTTGAGCCATAAAAGAAAAAAGAGATGAAGTACTTGTTAGATGCAAGTACAGTGGTACCTTGATTTACAAGTTTAACTCATTCCCTGGCCACACTCATAACTCAGCACACTCATAAGATACACAAAGAAAACAGTCACAACTAAGTGACTCAGTAAAATGGAATAACATTACCATCTATCATACATTATTGCAGTGAGTACAATAATTTCCGGCCTATAAGCCACGAGTTTTTTCACACACTTTCAACCCTGCGGCGTATGCGGTGATGCGACTACTTTGTGCATTTTTTTCTAATGGCCACAAGGGGGGACTCGAGCGTAAAATGTAAGAGTGAGACCATTGGAATATATGTGACGAGGAAGTGATTTTTACCAGTGGTTTTTTTTTAATTTAACCGGCCCTGTTCGCACTGTGCTAGCGTGTTGCTGTCGTGTCTCATTGATGTTTTACTGGTATTTTTTTTTTTTAAAACCAGCCCTCTTAGCGCTGTGCTCGTGTTTTGCTGCTGTGTTACTTTCGCATCTCAGTGATTTTTACCGATATGTTATTTTTTTTAAACCAGCCCTGTTAGCTCCGCACTAGCATTAGCACCACGCTAGCGTGTTTCTGCTGCGTTACTGCCGCGTCTCCGTGATTTAGTTTTTGTTTTTTTTTTACCGGCTCTCTTAGTGCTGTGCTACTGTGTTGCTACTACATAGCTGCCGCTGCTGTTTTTTTTTTTTTACCGGTATGGGGTTTCTTTGTTTTTGTTTTTTAAGCACCCCCGTTTGTGCTACCGTGTTGTTTCTATGTTAAGATAGCCTAAGGTATTAAAACTTTGAAAACTCTGTGTACCGACATTATTTGTAAATATCTCGTTTCAATGTGGGCACTTGCGGTTTCAGTAATGTTATATTCTGTCGACACGTGCTACTACACCATTTGCGTTTGAATAATCGTGGCTCAAAGTGTTAGAACTACCATTAGATCATTGCCAATTTTGTTGGCTTATCTATGGCATTCTGTAATGTATGTCCACGCTAACCTAGCAGACCTGGGCTCTTTTTTGGAAAAAAAAAAAAAAAAAAAAAAAGGAATGTTGAAGATCTGGTGCTTTATATGTTCTCTGACACCCAATCCTAACCCTAACCCACACAACTCAGGGTTAAAAAAAAAAAAAAAAAGTCAAGCAGCAGCATGTACCTTGATAAACTTTTACGTCACTTCACTAATAAACCAAGGTATCACTTGAATTGGTTGATGTAAAGTAAACAGTGTAGTGAACGCGTCATTGACAGAAAAAAGTGGGTGAACGCTGTAGTAAACAGCCAAAATCTGTAATAAACGCCCCACAGAAAGGTTTGCGTCTACCGAAAGATGCCACAAGATGACAGAAAAACACTTATTTGGTATTCGATAAGGTTGTGCCCCAGCTTAATGAAGTTCCTCCCCTCAGGTCAACGTAATTCCTTGGTCCAATATGCTACAAGATGGCGCCCTAAGTATTATTTCTATATCAGACCTGGCTTTGGCTAGCGTAAAACCTGTGAAATGCTAATGATAGTTTCAAAATACACAAATTGGAGAATTTGCAAATTACAAATGCTGACACATCATAAAATCCATACTTACTCCAGCTGTGTGAGCTTGTTCAGGTTCTCCAACTTGCGGATTTGATTGTCGTATAAATCGAGCTCTCTCAGTGAGCACAAACTGTCAAGATTTTCAATTTTTTTAATAAGATTTTGTCGTAAGGAGAGGGTCTGTGTAGAGAAAGAGAAGAAAGGAATTCCAATTCTGCATTTGTTGAGTTTTCCCTTTGTGTCTTATAAAATGAGGGAAAAAACTATTTGGTCATGCATTATTTTTCCATTGATCAGTAATGCTTGCTCAACAAATGAAGAGCTTACTTTTGCTTTCTGTAGCACTTCCAGCCCTTCAATTTTTCCAATACGGCAATGAACGAGGTCAACATCCTGTCAAAAAAAATAATAAAGGGAAAATAAAAAGCAGTCAGCTCATTTCATACGGAGGTGAAGGAAATGCACAGCAAATTTTCACATCAAACAATGGTTAGCCATTTGAACAGCTGTTTTAACTGTTGATATTTAACCACTCACATTTGAAAAATGTACGGGTGTTGTCAGTCATGCTCGCAGATAAAGTTGTGGATGTGATTAAGTAAAAATTCTTGATCTGACAAAGTTTATCTGAAGAAAAGGTTAAATACACTGGCCTCTCAAGTACTAAACATGAACCGTCTATACCCGCAATGTTTTGAAGATGCTGAAAGTTGAGTTCAACATAATCGGTGTTAGTGGCAACAAGCTAGCGATACATTGTAACAAAGATTCCCGTCTGCAATCACAATAGGAGGACGGCTTGCTAGAACGCCTTTATGTGCTTGCGCTCGACATATTGGCCACACCTGAATCAAGCAACGACGTGGATGATATTCTTTTTTTTTTTTTTTCAACATAAGAAAAAAAATTGGACACTCTAAATTGCCCCTAGGTGTGATTGTGAGTACGACTGTTGTCTGTCTCCGTGTGTCCTGGGATAGGCTGGCAACCAGTCAGGGGTGTACCCTGCCTCCTGTCCATTGAGAGCTGAGATAGGCTCCAGCATTCCCGTGACCCTTGTGAGAATAACCGTCTAAGAAAATTGATGGATGGATGGATGGATGGATGGATGATCCAGTCAGAAGACCATTACAATGGTCAAGACTAATCAAGATAAAAGCATGGATGAACTTCTCCTGGTCTGAAATAAATGGATGGATGGATGGATGGATGGATGGATGGATGGATGGATGGATGATCCAGTCAGAAGACCATTACAATGGTCAAGACTAATCAAGATAAAAGCATGGATGAACTTCTCCTGGTCTGAAATAAATGGATGGATGGATGGAGGGATGGATAAATTGATGAATTTGTTTTGTTAAAGAGAAAAGGCCATCTATAACAATTTAGATTCATTATTACAGAAAATAAAAATAAATAACAGACACACATGGCGACTGACCAAGGGTATCGATTTGTGAAAAAATATCAATTTGACCAAATGTAGTCACAGATTTCTGCCTGACAGTGACTATATGTCAAACAGTTTCCTCTAACCTCCTCTTCCGGGTCCAAGGTGATGGTGTCCATGTCAACGGGAGATTCTTCTTCTTTATCTACAGGGAGTGAAATCATATAACATTCATTAGCACAAAGGAAACAAGAAACGAAAGACCTCAGCTAAGGCTTGAACACCCATTTATCCGTAGATAACAAAAACAGAAACGTCATTTGTGATTGGTCCCCAAATTGTGTTGAGTGGGTTGGGATGACGTACTCGTGGCGGGAGGCTGATTTGGATCCATGTCGCCATTGATGCTCTTCCTCCTGGTCTCGTCGTCGCCTGACTCCTCGGACTCTCCCCTCCGATCCACTACAAGCACCCAAAATAATATCCAATTGAATCCAATCATTGAGCACATCTAAAAATATCAGGGTTGACTAAGATGCAGTACAATTAATGAAAAAAATCCTTTCATGAAACCACATTTGATAAAGTTCAAAGTTAATTTATTCCTTTTTTAAAACCTGGTCATTTCTTACACTATGATAGTTGACAATAAGCCATCTAAAAGATGCAATGGTGTACAACTTTGCAAGTTTTGGGCCATCTGAGCTTTTCATCAGGAGGCGGTCCGCGGTATTGTTCTCCAATGGAAGGCAAATTTGAGTCATCTGCATAAAAATGGAATAAGATCCCATGCGTTTGTAAAATTAGCAACCAGTGAAACGGGTACAAAGAACATATGGGCCTCAGAAGAGTACTCTCGGACACTGCATGTAATAACAGACCAAATGAATGATATCCCATCGTCCAGCATTGCCCCCACATTACTCTATCATGAAAAGCACATTGAGTTACCTTGTGTATGAAATGCACTACATAAGTAAATCTGTCTTCCCTTGCCTTCTCTACCACTTATCCTGAGTAGGGGTTGTGGGTGCGCAGGGGCCTATCCCAGGTGACTTCTGGCAGGAAAAAAAATTGTGGGTTGTTTAAGGGAGGGTATGCAGCAAATTCGAAGTAGGTTTTCAAAATGGGTTTCTATAAATAGGTTTCCAGCCTCGGCAAAGGTATGACGTTGCGATTTTAAATTATGGCTTCAAGCCAGATATGGGGTTTTTAAAAGATTTCAGCTTTCAATTTCAGCCCATCTTCCTAACGTGCAATCCTTGTTTCCTCCCTTCTATTCTTACTTCCTATTCCTCATATCATATTTGAAGGAAAAAGATGAAAGTTAAGTAGGAAGGTGCAAGGCTTCCTGCTTTGCTTCTTTTCATACAGTCCACTCTTCCTTGGATACTAACATTGATTTATTTCCTTTTAGACCATCCTTGTTGCCTTCACGCTTCCCTCCCTCCACTCTCCCTCTTAACTTCCGTCCCACTCTGTACGCTACACGGTACTCTTTGGCCGATAGCAGTGAGATCTCAGAACGGTAACAACACTCTGCCAGTTTATCCTTATCAATCACTCAAAAAGAACACAATCTGTACCGATTCGTTAGTACGGATGTGCCCTCCTCATTCCGTAGCAGTCTGTTTTTCAGTCCGCCGTTGGCGTCGTTAAAATCCCATACATGCTGAAGCAGTTTATAGAAGAACGTTAGCCACACCATTACCTCCCCGGTACTTGCAGACTTGTCACGCCGGTTCGGACATCTATTATCGTGGACAACGTGGCTCGATGCTCAGCGTAAGCTAACGACGTCAGCCAGGGAGCCTTGTTGTTAGCACGCTAGCTGCTACCAAACGTGTGCCTGACATCTCTTATACACCAGTAAACGCCACTTCGACTACACTCGTGGGGTAAAAGGCTCGCTTGTCGTCATAAGGGAATTTTAACCTGGCAGCTACTTGAGACCAAACGACGGGGTTTCGACATTATTCGCTCACCTTCCATTTCTTGCGGCTCAGCAACGGACAGGGAAGACATGTTTCTTGTCAACACTCCTAGCAACGGCTCAGCCAATCAGAGGACAGCGATGTACGTAGGATGGCGTGCCGCAAGGTTGCGCCACTCACACACACAAAATATTGTGCAAATCTCTCCTCGCTTTTACGACAACCATTTCAAGATTACGAACGACGTTAGATGAATTTCTTTAGCAATACAGTACTGTACTTGTAAATACACGGTCACTGCCATTTATAACCTAAGAGTGCTTTTCCTTACAAATTATACCTATAGTCATATGTATTTATTTTTAAATACGAAAATGAATCAACGAATCAATTTGGTGAGAACCGCATCATCCTCTTGAGGCCTTTAAACAACTGACGAGAGCAGCATAAAACATTTTGGAAATGTCTGTATGAAACTAAACTGTCAAATCTGATAAAGTATTATTTCATTGTTGAGCCACAGTAAAAGAGGAATAGATTGGAATCATTACGCCGTACTCGATCCTTGCAATTTTCCAGGGAAAAACAATTAATTTTGATACAATTAGCCCCCCATAATGAATATCCATCCATCGCTTTTCTAAGCCGCTTATCCTCACAAGGGTCACGGGGAGTGCTGGAGCCTATCGCAGCTGTCAACGAGCAGGAGGCAGGGTACACCCTGAACTGGTTGCCAGCCAATCGCAGGGCACAACAGCGACACTGTGCTGCCCCATAATGAATAGGAAAAAATAAAAAAACAAACGACTGTGGATTATTTTATGACAACACGTAAAATGCATTAAAATTTCTTGAATACAGTGCACCCAGCATTTTCAGGGTTCTGACCTACAGTATTTAACTCAATGTGCTTTACATGATTAAAAGCATATAAAAAACAAAGAAACATGCATCCATCCATTTTCTTTGCAGCTTATCCTCACAGGGGTCATGGGAAGTGCTGGAGCCTATCCCAGCTATCAACAGGCCGGGACAACCGTTGCACTCACAATCACACCTTTGGGCAATTTAGAGTATCCAATTAATGCTGCATGTTCTGGGCATATGGGAGGAAACTGGAGTACCCGGAGAAAACCCACACACCATGGGAAGAACATGCAAACTCCACACAGGCGGGTTTGGGATTGGGTTTGAACCCGGGACCTCACAACTGTGGGACCGACACTTTACCAGCTGAGCCATCGTGCCGCCACAAAGAAACATTTAAAACGAAAAAAATTCAAATAAAAAAGGTACAATTAAAACAGCGAACAGTGCAAGAAATATCATTTAAAAATAGAAATAGTCATAAAAAAGGAAAGAAGAAAAGCATTTTTAACCTGGTTTTAAAAACAAAACTGACCTCAGCTTTGTTGGCAACTTATTCCATTTGTGTGCAGCATAATAGCTAAATGGTGCTTCTAAATGTGCTGATGCTGTTTCATGGTCTTTAAAGCTTTAATGATCCAGTCAGGGCGGCACGGTGCAGCAGCTGGAAAGCATTGGGCTCACATTTCTGAGGTCCTGGGTTCAAACCCGACCCTACCTGTGTGGCGTTCGCATGTTCTCCCCGAGCTTGCATGGGTTTTCTCCGAGCACTCTAGTTTCCTCTCACATCCCAAAAACATGTGTTAATCAATTTAATTTATGTGGATGTCTGTTTTTCACACTCCATTCTTGCACTCTAACACTCGTGATAACGTTACCTGATAACTACAAACAGTGTCAAGCATACGCACATGCGTCTATCCAATACTTGGCGTGAGTGATGGGCAGTCAAAACATTTTGATCAAACACGCAATGAACACTGGCATAGAAAAGATTGGTGGCTACTTTGTTGACGTAATGCTGATAGACGCCGCGCAGTATGTATGGGAGTTCCAAGGCTGTTTCATACAGGGCTGCCCTTTCAAGGCTGTTTTCACGACTGTCCAGAATGATTTGACCTATCAGTGATGTGCCCCTTAACAGGTTGCCCCTTCCAAGAAAACAAAAAGAAGTGCAGCTGTTAAAAACAAAGCCAGACTTTGACACTTTGTTGTATATGTAGCATCAAGCTAGGACCAAAATGTACATCGTCGAAAAAAGAGCAATACCCGAAATATTAACAAATGTACCTGCCGTGAACAAGGCGAAACAAACTCTTTGTAGAATATGCAGCATTAAGGTAGGTCCTGGATAAGGGAAACACAAATATTATCCTCCATACATACTACAAAGGGCGGCACAGAGGATCAGCTGGTAAAGCGTTGGCCTCACAGTTCTGAGGGCTCGGGTTCAATCCCAGACCCGCCTGTGTCAAGTTTGCATGTTCTCCCCGTTCCTGCATGGGTTTCCTCCCACGTCCCAAAAACATGCAACATTAATTGGACACTCTAAATTGCCCCGTGGTGTGATTGTGAGTGCTGCTGTTAGTCTCCATGTGCCCTGAAACTGGCTGGCAACCAGTTCATTGTGTACCCCGTCTCCTGCCCATTGCAGCTGGGATCGGCTCCAGCACTCCCTGCAACCCTCGTGAGGATAGGCGGCAAAAAGAAAATGGATGGATGGATGGATGTACTACAAAGTGTGAACTCCTCAGCCACAATGTAACTTGCCAAAATGTACATAGTCGAAAAGAGGAGGGGTGAAGACGGTCATGGTACTTATTACGAGAGGATGTGTCCCCTCTAAGTATACAAGGATGGTACTTAATTGCAACGTTCCAGTCAGGGTTAATATGTCGGGCAACTATTTACAAATTTTGTGTGATTGTAAACATAAACTAAACATATATACTTTTAACTCTGTTACACATGTCCATATCTGATTGGGCATCCCACCATCATACATACCAATTTTGATGAGCCTCAAAAGTACTTTGGGCTTATCTGAGCAAAAATTTACCCACCTCGTGTCCTATTTTTTCCAGTGCTTCCTCATAAAACAACCCGAGGCAAATTACTATTCACCCTCTTTTGCATATTTGGTGAACTTAACTATCAAAAAGGCCCATGTGAGCATCATGAGGAGGAAAGGGCCCTGACTGGAGTGTGGGTGACTTTAGAATTGACCAAAATTCTCGAGCTGGGCTATCGGTTGGCACAGATTACAGAGATGTGGGATTCCGCTGAAGTGAGCGAGGATGTTTTTAAACAAGATGTGACCACATTTTTTAAAGCAAAACAGGAAGCATCAGGCTACCCACTCAATGTCGCGGATCGGGAACGCAGGGACAAATAGATTAATGACTATTTGATTCATCAAGGTATTCAATTAGGGACATCGAAAATTAAGGTCAACCTGGGAAGGAGACAAAATGCAAAAATATGTCTGAACACGCTTTGGGGGAAGGCAGCGCAAAGAACCAATTTGAAGCAGGCTTAACTCGTTTCCAAAACAGAAAAAAAAATTCAGATGAATGTTTTCCGGGGTATACGAAATCAAGTACTTCAATGGCCGTGGTACAGTCCAACCATCAAAACAATAACATTGTCCTGCTTCACATATCTTGGTCTCTTGTATAACTACGGGGAAGGCCCATATGATCTTGTACACTTATCTAGAACAGCTACAGGACCAAGTCCTTTACACTGACAGACAGCTTGATTTAAATGGTTAAAGAAGGTGAACACGCTTTGAAGTTGGGGGGGGGGGCTATCTTGGGGATAAGACCGATGAATTGGCTGGTGATAGCATTCAAGAGTTTGTTTCAGCTCGTCCAAAAACCTATGCTTAGCAGACCACAAATAATTTTTAAAAATTGTGATGAAGGCCAAAGGTATTACACAGACTCACCAATGCGCTCATTATCTTTTATTGCCAAAGTATCAAAGACATGGTCGAATGTTACATTGGCACTCGTGATAGTGACTGGAGAGCCATCAAACCCCCCTCGGCATAGCACTGTACGTGATGAAAATAATTTCAGCTGAGGAATGCAACATTCCATAAAAAGTTACAAGTACCGTAGTGTATGATGAAAAACAGCTCCTGACAGATGGCTATTGGAGAAGTGCATTGTTTGAATGAAATGGAATTAACCCAAGTTGAATTCGACCAGAGGTTTCGGCCTCCCTTTTCATGTCTGATTTCAGGACCAAGTGAATGTGGAAGATCATATTTCGTGAAAAGCCTTGTGGAGAATTGTAATTATGTCTTGAAAAAAATGAACTCGACCACATCGTACGGATTTATATTTTTCAACCCAAGTACAATGAACTTCAAAAATGGAATTAAAAGAACAAATTCACTGATGGACTGCCTGCTTTTTTAGAGGATGATAACTTGTTCCCAGTGCAGCAAAGCCTCAGGTCTTCAATTAAGCGCACCTGAACAAACTATATGAGAGACCGCCGAGCAAGATTTGGATTTGAAAATGACATAATTTTTAGAGGACCCAACAATGACTCAGTATGAAAAATTACAAATATATGAAGCTTTAATGCAACGCTATTTAACGCTCGTCAAAAAAGGGGAGAATGAAGGAAGAATGCTCACATGGACTCTACCTCCAGAGGAATTATAAAGATCATTAACAACAACACACCCGGAGGTGATGAGAGATCCGTGGCACGACATTGCGCAAACTTTCCTTGCGGTATCGAAAAACATGCCGACTATGCTTCAAGAAAATTCATGGATGGATGGAAAAAGTTGGACCCAATGTAGCAAACTCATCTGTGAATTGCACCCCATAAAAGGCTTGCATATGATTTTCCCCAAAATTGAGCAGTCGCTCATAAAAAAAAGGCCCCCCTACTACCTGAACATCCCCGAGACGTATATTTCTAACCACCACGCACAACATCAGTTCATACAACTGAAACTTGATGGAATTGTATTTCATCAGAATGATACACCGGAGCATTTACGTACATCTGGAATTAAAAAGAAAGGGCCCAAGGAAGAGAGCCGTCGCTGCTCTAAAGTGGTTGCATTCTTCCCCTTAATGATTGTTGTTATGGTGGGCGTGGATAAAGCTGATGATGTCTAACAAACTCTGATACCATAGCATCATCTTTAATTATGACAATGCACGTTGATAAAACTAGACCACAGCCTCCATTGCCTAAGTAATGAACATAATGTTGACCGCAAGTGACTCGCAGCTCATGTTGCAGATGATGGTTATGGTATACGCTCAAAATGGTCTTCCAAAAATAATAATATAGTCTTTGTGTAATATGCTGGGGGGAAATCAAACCATCAAAGATTATGTCCATTCATCCATCTAGTAAGAATCCACCAGCACATATCTTTTTGAATTTATTTTGACAATAAAGTCATAACAGACGTACACGATGTGAGTCGTAGTATGGGCGAGAGGGTTCAAAATCTCATCTTCAACCTTAAATTGCTGGTGGAGATGGGGGTTAGAGCCCCTGTTTCATTAGGCTTCGAATCAAACACACAGAACACAGCCTTGTAGAAATTCTTCATGACTGATACATAGAGGCTGATCTTTCAGGTATTAACCTATAGCTGTAAAAAATACTTTGGCTGGAATTTGCCAACCCTATTGGCAAAGAGCTAAATAATATTGAAAGGGTGTTGATCTTCCATGCAGTGTGTCTATCACATGAAACGGAAGTAAATTGAAGGATGGAATTACATTTCTGTGGCACGGTAGAAACTGGTTAGAGTGTTGGCCACACATTTCTGGGCTCCGGGGTTCAAATCCTGGCCCCCAGTTTGGTGGAGTTTGCAGGTTCTCCCTGTGCCTGTGCGGGTTTTCTCCCAAATCCCCAAAACATGCATGAATGGGAGACTCTAGATTTGCATTAAGTGTGATTGCCAGTGCGACTGTTGTTTGTTGCTATGTGCCCTGCGATTGGCTGGCGACCAGTTCAGGGTGTATGCCACCTCCTGCACGATGATAGTTGGTATTGGCTCAAGCACTCCTGTGACCCTACTGGGGATAAGTGGTTCAGACAATGGATGCATAAATAACACCATGACTATTTTACATTTTTTAAAATTGTAATTACGTTTTTAAATGTATTGAAGATCATTCAATCTAATTACATTCACATACTTTTATGCATACACATACATACCATTCTCCAAAGGAAGTTTACAGCACGGCAGAATCTTTTGGATAATTCTTTAAGGAAATTTCTTTAAATGGAATACGTTCTTTCCAGTTCATTACCTGAAGGTCTGTGAGGAGTTAAAAACAATACTGCCGCTTTCTATCGCTGTATGGAAAATAAAATGCAAATATTTTGCAATCACTGAACAACTTGAGAAACAAAAAAAAATAGTTCGTCGTAATGTTAAGCAAAGTATACTTCGTTAATGTGTAATTCTAAGAGTCAACAAACGGTTTAAAGCTTTCCATTCATATACGGCGCCAACACGCGGTGTCAATTACAGCTTTGTGGGCAGGACAATAGATAAACAATAAGAAGCAAGGGTGACTCATAACGAAACTGGTGGTTTCAGCTCTTTAACTGGTCTTCTTGGTGAGATTAGACTTTGTAAATGGCTCGAAACATCCCTGTGATCTTGTGTCTCTGCAGGTCCGGCGGCGTTTTGGAACTCGGAGCGATATATTTTGGATGCATTCTCGAGCTTGCTTTCTTTGGCCGTCTATCCCTGGCTCAAGAGCTTCCAGTCGGTGAGAAAAGCGTTTCCCTTACAAATAATATTGATTTAGAAAATGACGGAAATGGATGGCACATAAAGTATCTGAGAGAAGACCACTGTTTGTCTTGTAGAACATGCTGATGCCTTTTTGATCCACTTCATATATCAACTTTGTAGGATTTTAACTCTGTTTTTTTTTCTTTTTTCCCCCCCCATTTAACTGAAACACCCGCTCATCCACGCTTTCGCTTTCTCTGCTCAGATGTCGTTGGAATTCAGTTGCAGCAGTTTGTGGCATTTGGTGCTCAGGCCGTCTCGGAGCGCGTCCTCCTCAACGGGGTCCCGCATAGTGGTCCCACTCAAGAAGTCAACGGCATCATTCAGAGGATGTCCGCTGACCCGATCCCTCTGACGCTTCTCGCCAATCAGACTATTATATCAAGTAAGATAATCACGTTCATCAAACTCCTATGAATCTTTCATTAGACCGCAAGGTGAACAGTGGTTACGTTGTCTGCCTCACAGTCAACAGGTCCTGGGTTCGACTCCCAGTTAAGCCTCTCATGTGGTGAGTTTTTCCAGGTACTCTGGCTTCCTGTGACATTCCAAAACGGTGCACGTTAACTTCACTGAAAACACAAAATTGTCCATACAGTTGACTATGAATGATTGTGTATGGTGACCCGTTCAGGCTGTTTGGGATATTATTCAGGATTAGCTCTCACACTAACTAGTCAAATGCTTTCACACACACAACCTACTATAAAACCCTCTCATATACACTACTCAAACAGTCTCACAGAAACATCTAACGCGTCTGACAATAAAGTTACTTGAACTTTCACTATCCGTCCATTATCTGAGCCGCTTATCCTCACATCCTCAAATGTATTCATGAAATATACTCAAATCTTTTCACATATCTATCTCAAAAGCTCTCATATGTTTGCAATTTTTTTTCTATATCTATCTATCTATCTATCTATCTATCTATCTATCTATCTATCTATCTATCTATCTATCTATCTATCTATCTATCTATCTATCTATCTATCTATCTATCTATCTATCTATCTATCTATCTATCTATCTATCTATCTATCTATCTATCTCTTAAAACTAAAAATAAATAAAATTGCAAGCTTTTGTGATGGACGTGAAAAGATTTGAGTACATTTCATGAATACATTTGAAGATGGCACGCACAAAACCTTTTTGAGGTGTGAATGTGAGCGTGTGTTTGCGAGTTGAAAATAAAGTCGTTTCAACATAAAATGTAGTACACACAGTCGGAGTCAAATGTTTTTTTTTTTTTTTTTTTTTTTTTTTTACTATAGCCGCATCTCAATAAATCTTTTAGGAGTGAATAGGAGAATGTTTGAGTGATGAATATGAGATAGATTTTCACTTGTGCACATGAGAAGATTTGAGTAGTGTTTATGAGAGGCTTTGAGTTGTGTTGTGAGACTTTGTGTAGCGTATATGAGAGGGTTTTACAGTAGTTTGTGTGTTTGAACATATTTGAGTCGTAAGCATAAGAGCTAATCCTGAATAATGTCCCAAACGGCCCCTCATACAGGGTGTACCCACCTCTTACCCAAACTCGGCTGGGATAGGCCCCAACTCACCTGTGGCATTAAGAAAGGCAAGCACATTTGAAAACGGACTGATGAATGGATGTCTTTGTTGACAGGAAACCACATGATTCTTCGCTCACGTGACTGCATCCTGGAGGGCTCAGAGATACACTGGACTGACCGAGTATTCTACAATGGATCACTTTACCTGTCACTGGACCATGGTGGGGCCTGGGTCGCTCACACACTGCAAGCGATGGCCCTCAAAGCATCATGGGTGCAGGCTGTGGGGAGCCCAGCGAGGGAGGGTATCCACCTACAAGATGCATGCGTCAACCTAATGGAAAAACTCAAGCTGTCTGAAGAGCGGCCAGGTGGAATATATCGGCCACATTTTCACGGTTTACTATTCATAAATTACAACTATTATAGTTTTCTTGTGTAACAATCCACAGCTGTTTGCTGGAAAACTCCCCTTTTCAAGGTGTAAAAATTAGTTAACATTATCCATCAACGATAGTGGGTGTGGTGGTGCAGTGGATGACTAGTTAGCACATCTGCCTCACTGTTCTGTGTACCCAAGTTCAAATCTGGCCTCAGCTGTGGGAAGTTTTGCATGTTTTCGCCGTGCCTTCTCTGGATACTTCCGTTATCCCCCAACATCACAAAAACATGCATGATAGGTTAACTGAAGACTCTAAATGCCTGTCGGTGTGAATAGTTGTTTGCTTCTATGTGGCCTGTGATTGGCCTGTGACCATTTCATAGTGTACCCCGCCTCTCGTCCAAAGATAGCTGGGATAGGCTGCAACACACCAGTAACCCTAGTGAGGATAAGTGGCTAAGAAATGGATGGATGGATGAAAAATGTCCTTTTTTTTCCCCAAATGAAATGTTCCACTCAAAATGGATGCTTAGTTCAAACACTTAGCACATATCTTACTAGAACGTCTAAGATATCAAAATCAAAATATCAGAATCAGCTTCATTGGCCAAGTGTGTAAAAACACACAAGGAATTTTTCTCCGGCAGTCGGTGCCTCCCTGGTACGACATACAGAACAAAGAACAAGAGACATTCTGTTTATAGGAACTATTCATTATAAGAATTACAGATGAGCAAGATGAAAGTCTTCGTCATTTAGAACAGATAAGAGATAAGAGGGTGTCAACGCCCCACATTGTGTTAAGCCTGTACAGTGCTTTTACCCCTTCGTAGTTCCTGTTATAGACCAGTACAATGACAATTGTGCAAAAGGGGAGTTTGCTGTTTCAGACAGGGTAGTCAGTCCCTTGAAAGTAGCCATTGATATTTCCCCAGGCTAACTTCCAAATCATCGGGTACTTATGAAGTAAAACTAGGCATACTGTTACATCACTGTTAGGATGAAGTGGAGAATGTCTCAATCACGTGCATACACATTTTCAAATGCAAGCAGATACGTTTTAGCATACAGTACATTGTTATAGGCCTCAGTGCTTGCAGTAAACAGCCACGACTGTCCACCGTTGAGTAAATAAATGGACCACTACACTATTTGAAGAACTATGATTTAAGTTTGCATCCCAAACAAATTGCCCAATAAAAAAATTCATACACTGTGCATTTGAAGAGTTTGTTTTCAAAACGAGACATAGGCATTTTTTTCAGATTTATGAAAGTCGCGCCAAAATTCACCAGCTCCGAATGGATAATTTTGGCGCGAGTTTCGTAAATCTGAAAAAAATGCCTATGTCTTGTTTTGAAAACAAACTCTTCATTTACTTTAGACTTGAGCAGCTACTCTTAGACATTAGTACATTATGGTGGAACACATTTTATTGACACCGTTTTGTAATGTTCCCTTTTTCCAGGAATTCGGATTCCTCATTTTCTGATTCCAATCTTGGGTGTACTGACCTTAATTGGGCTCATCGGTCTCAGCCTCTTCCTTGCCACACGGCATGGTGTGTGACTCATTTTCAATATTTCATTTGTTATATAACATGTCTATCGCAACAACAACAGCCTTTGTGGTTTTGTTTATTGAGTTTATTTGGTTGGGACTATGAGCAAATAACATTATCAAGGGATACAAATGTACATTTTCCTAACACTACTCCCTCTTAGTGGAGCAATGTTTAAAATGAAACTAAGCTAAAACTGACCGCACATTTTCGCTTTGGGGTTTTTTTTGGTGGTTTTTTTTTATTTGCAAGTCTTTAGCCAATTTTAAAAAATGGTCCACTTTGCTACTTTTTTTTTAAGTTAAAAAAATAAAAAACAGACTGTCCTATTATTTTTTTCTATTTTAGAAGTCAGTCTACCAAACGTCTATCTGGCTGAAGTGCCATATAGTTTTCTTGACTTTGGTGATTTTCACAGTTTTTACATTTTCTATTTTGTGAGAATGTTATGATAGCGTATAGTTTGTTTGGGTCCAGTATTTTGAGTCTTAGGTTGTTAAAAAAATATTGTCATTGTTTTATTTGTTTGTGACAAATACTTGAAGTGTGATTTTAAAAAAAAAATCTTAATAGTACAGTACAGTACCTTATGTTTTCGCTACTGAGTCTTACCTTTTGCGGGAGGGTCTGACTCAAAAATATCTCGCTCTATAATTATTTTGTAATCTAAAATATGTACTTTGGCTCAAACACTGATTTAGTTAATCATGAGTTCTAAACATTGTAAAGCAGATTAGTTCATTTCCTTTAGATATAAGATATAACCTTATCCTGTGAATTGTGATCTGGTCCAATGTCCAAAAATTCAAAATAAACCCTTAAGTCTTAAAAACATTGGTATCTCCTATCCTCTCGGTCCTTGGGAGGATTTAAAGTATGATGTTTTTTCTTTTCTTTCTCTCTATGTAGGTCTGAGACACCCTGGAGGTAAGAAAACAAAATTCTTCCGATTGTTTGTTAACAGCATTGGATGGATGATTAGCGGGAAAAGTTGAAACTGTAATGAACTCTGGACACATTAACTTGATTTTTCACTTGCCTTGTCCTTGTGTTTAACTTACTTTTTGTTGTCTAACTGGATCGTTTGAGCAACCCTTTGGGTAATTTGCGTCTCTTGTAGGTGTACTTGGCTCCATCATACACTACCGCAGTGACATGGGAGCATTTCATCCAGAACAAGAGGACAACGGTTACCGTACCTTATGATTCAACACTAAAGTATAAATGTACTGAAACAGCTTGAGCGCTTGTGTGTAAGACATTTACATCGTGGAAAAATGGCCTTATTATTTAAATTTGGTGCTTGGTCCTCCACCCCACGATATAGAAACTTTAGCACCTTAGCTTGCATAACCAGTCAACTGATTGCATTGTACAGTTAGCTACCTAGCTATCTATGCCTGCACCGCGACAATGCCGCGTCTCTTCTGATAGCTGCTTAAGCACACTTCATTGTTGTCCATGAGTGTGCGCCTGTCAAGGAGAGAATGCGGAGGACCCAGATAAAACATTTTTTTAGAAGTCCAAAATGAAAGCCCACCTGTGGGCAGGGAATTCACAGTGGCATGTCTGAAAAGCCGCATGACAACATGGTGGTCAACCGGATATGGAAGTAAATGTGTGCCGACTGGATTTGAATTAAAAACACCACTGAAAATTTTAGGTTGTAAAATTCACATTGTTATTTCAGTGATCACATTTTCTATAGCTTTTTTTTGCCATATTAAAAATATTCAACCTTTGAAATTCAAACGCAATATTTTCAGTCTCCTGAGATTCAATTGGCTACAATTTGCTGTCTGAAAGTCACCGTCTTAATTTAGTCTTAGGTAGGCAGGGTTACTTCAGGTCAGAACCCAACACCCAACTGGATGGATATCAGACCAGTGTTTTAATGAACTTTAATCATGTGTGTCAAGCTTCTCCAAATGAGTAAAAATGGAAACTCAACTGCTAAAAAAGGTTTTGTTTTGTACAAATAGGTGAAAACTTTTATTGTTTATTTTCACTTTGCTAAGACCAATTGTCTTAAAATGTTCTTTTTGACTCACCAATCACAGCCATAGTCCTAATTTTAGCAATATTTGTTAGTTTAATGTAAGATACAGTACAGCCATTTCAAACTGTTTTTATGCAAACATGAGGAAAGATATTTTTCCCATATGCTGATTTTAAATCAAAATTGCTTTTCAATAATGAGAAAAAAAACCTGCATTTTTTGAGCCAATATTTTTCAACTGGAATGTTTTTTTTTCCAGTTATATGACTTCAATAAAATGTTTTGACAATGTATGTATTATGTTTGTTTTTGTTCAGACTTTTTGACAGTTCAGATATACATTTCAGCTCACTTTTTTCATTACCTTACTCTGTTACAGAAAGAATTTGCATTAAAAAAAATAATTTACACTTTCCCCCCCATTCCGTCGGCTAAAACTCTATGACCTAAAGATCATCATCAATTAATTAGAATTTTACAAAATGGAATGAGGCTAGGTGGAGTGGTGGACAACTGGCTAGGACATAACTCACAGTTCTGAGGACACGGGTTCAAATCTGGCATTTCCTGTGTGGAGTTGAAATGTTCTCCCTGCCCCTGTGAGTTTTTTTTCTGATGTGCCCAGCGATTTGCTGGCAACCACTTCAGAGTGTACCCCACCGCTACCCCAAAGTCAGCTGGGATAGATTCCAGCATTCCTGCGACCCCTAGTGAGTAGTAAGTGGTATGGAGAATAAAGGAATGACTGCAGGCAGGCTACAATTAAATCTTGCGAGATCTTAAAAAAAAAAACTATACTCTCACTTAATGCATAATGTTTTTACTATGGTAACTAGTTTTAACTGACTTATTGAATAAATGTATTACATTATTCATTTAAACAATATCAATGGTGCGATTATGTACATACAATTAGAACAGCTAAATTAAATCATTAAAATATATTTGATTGTGTCACTTATTGAATACAGAAATAAATAAAGACAAAAAAATAAAATGTCATTCGTCATAACGTCAGCGCCTCCTGTGCAATAGACGGCGCTATTTCCTAAAGAGTACATCGTTTGCCGTGGCCGGAAATAACCCCCATCACATCCACCAATCACATTGGCGGATTCCCGAGCGTTGCCTGACCAACCAATGGCGAGGCGTTTTAAGGGTTTTAAACCTCCCGGCGTCTCTTCAAAAGCTATTTGAAAGGTGGGTCTACTTCTCAATTTACGGGCCTGTGGATGCAGCGTGAGTAAAACTTTTTTGTTTCTGTTGGATGAGGCTTAGCAACGTCAGTACTTTTATTCGGTGTACTCTTAAATTGTAATTTGCGTATTGAAAGTCGTCGTGCTTTTGTGCCAATCCGATCAGAAAGAGAGATCCATGGCAATGGCTCATTTCGGACTGGAGAACGACATCAGCAACACGCTCAAGCTGGACGTGCCCATCACCAACGCTCCGATAGCCCGCTGGCAGCGGAAAGCCAGCTCGTCCAACGCATCCGCCAGTGGCTTGTCCCCGGGCAAGCCTGCCAACATCTCCCTCAACTGCTCCAAGACGCCTGGTAAGACGCCCAGTAAAACTCCAGGTAAGGCACGGCTGCGGTCAGACGTACAAAAGATGTCTCATTTGGTGGTTGTAATGTACAGAAGTGTTCGCCGCGTCGTCACAAAATGGTAACCTGTATGTGTTGGTGGGCAAAAAAAAGTGTTCGGTTAATTTTCGTCTAGTTGCGTGAGCGGCTGTTCATAGTTTTAATGAGAATTAACCTTCGACCTTTTACACCATAACAAAGAAACTCAAAGATAATTGAAAGCTGTATAAATTGCCAAAACATTTGCGTTGTGTAATTTTACACAAAACTCAATTAACTATGGTGATATATATTTTTTATATTTAAAACTGAAATTGAATGATATTCAGTTCAGGCGCAGCGCTCTGACATCTTATTTCCATTTGCGCCATCTTGTGTGTCAGAGAGGTCAGAGGACACAGGTGAGAGGTAAAGTTAATTTAGCCGAATGTCTAAGGGTGGTGGTGACGTCATTGGAAACCTATCCATTGCAGAGATGATGGCCAAACAATTTCTGAGTGAAAGTGGCAAAAGGATTGGCGGAGTTCTACTGTGAAATTAGCGCGGTGGAGGAATCGGTAATAAATGCACTGATCAACCTGAAGTAGACTTAAGTGTTCCTAAAGGAGCTTTACCCCAGGCAAGCCTAAATTCTCCCAGATTCTGCGATGTCATAAGAATCAGCTGAACCCCTACCTTTTCTTTAGCGCCAGCACATCTCCCTCATGCTTTTAACTACAGCCAGAGCTTGCCACTGAAATTGTGACAAATACATATTTTTGTACGGTCCTTTTGCAACCAGCGGTTAATGTGGTTAAGATTGTGCAGTGCAACTCTTCTCCCTGTGGTGGGTACTGCACAAACTGTCCAGTGCATGGAAACTGTTTTTCTGTTCAGTTGGACCCCCAGCCCAAACTCTTTGATTAGGCTACGCCAGCAATGTATAGTGACTGGCAGAACAATGGACCTTTCCGACCTGTCAATCACTCGTACAGTAATAGCCAATCAGATAGCCGCATTGTCTTAAACACTGGCTTGACACGCCCATCTTGTCGTCACATCCCACAAACAATGCTAGTTATCAGTCGTGTGCGCTTTAAAAAGTTAATGTCACGGACAAAATAGTCCTCAGATGTGCTTGGGGAACGTGCAATTCTGATGAAAGATATCCAGCTCGGTTACAAGGGGTCTGGTTGATTCCTTTTCCAAAGCATAAAACATAGTTGACGAAGTGTCTACGATGGATCAAGGCTTGCGGAACACCGCACGTACAACTAAGTGAGGACAATATCAACAAACGCAAGGCTGTATGTTTGAAGGTAGGTGAGTGAGAAGTAACTTCTGAGTTTCATTTAATTATTAGGAGTGCTTTATACTTTGCAGAAGAACAATTTTCACTTTAACGTATCACTGTCCTGCTGAATGAAGTGTCATGTTTTATGCCGAAGAGTTGGGTTAGTGATGTGTAAACGCGCAATGTCATGCAAGAGAAATGTCTATTTGCTTATTTGTATCACATCAGACCTTTTAAGACGGGGCACTGGGTTCCATTACGAGGCAAATCAGATGAATACACCCATTCGCTTATAATACTACAATAATATTACTCGTGATCTTTCCAAGTAAAAAGTACTCACTCTGCTTTACATGTGCAGTACGATTCCACAATTTTATCCTGTTTGATTTCAATATGAAGTTTTTGAGGCGTCAAACTTTTTTCCATTGATTGCCACCCTTTAACTGTAACTCTGACATAGCGTCCTGTTCCGTCCAAAATCTTAATTCCGTGTACATATCCTTGTGTGAAATAGTTGGGACCTCTCTGTAGAACCATCTTGGGCAAGTCTGGCGCATTTGGCAGAAAAAAAAAAAAACATACCACAATGTTACCGGGGAATACGCAATAGAGAATCCACTTCAAACCTGTTCTGTTCAGTCGCCATTTTGGAAGACTGTGCTGAGATTTTTGTCATGTAAAATGTGCTTTAGTTGGAAGGTTGGGAAAACATCTAAGCAGTGTGATGACTGGTTGCCCCCCACCCCTCCTCTCTTTAGGCCGAAGGAAAGTGACTCCATCAAAGACGCTGCAGGGAGACCGTTTCATTCCCGTTCGTAATGAAAAACAAATGGAAGTGGCGAGTTTCTTGCTGTCCAAAGAGAACCAGCCCAAGGAAGACAATGTTTCAGCAGCTTCATTGGTGAGCAATTTTGAAATACTGTAATCACTGACGCTATGCCCCAGTATAATGCACTGAGCATACAAACACGGGTCCAACAATTTCTGTTATCCTTGGGTATCTTGCTCAAGGAACAGCAGAAGGCGTGGTCCGTCACGTTAAACGGCTGCAACCTAGAAGAGGCCCGCATCCTGCAGTTCAGTGGAAAACCAACAGTTAACCCAGATGGTAACACCGCCACTCTGCTTTATTGTAACAAATAAAACCGAGACTGGATTTACGGTTCAATTGACACAATTGTGATGCCCGTCAAGAGGTAAAAATTGCATGGGTTTGCATATTTTATACTGTATATTATAATCGAATGCATATTTGATATGGGTCAGTAGGAGCGCATTGCAATACACAAGATATCACTACGTATCATATTCGGTGTATAGAGCAACAAATTACATGACAGAGAAAATGTGTAATCAAATTATAATTCAAAAAGTAAAAAAAAAAAAAATCACTTATGGTTTTGGTTCCATTCAATATATTTAGAAGCAAAACCCAGTTTTAAGGTCCCCCCCCATATCAATTTACCCCTTCTCTGGTCATGTGGCGCATAGTCTCAGAGATGAGGCTTTTTCACATATGAGCCGTTTATTAGGTTATGTGTGATTTTTGAAAAGGTTAGACCAGTTTAGACTCCTAAAATCTCGTTAAACTTATGAAGACAAAAAGCATTACTTTTTGGTTTAACAACAAATATGTGGTTGATTCCTAAATGTTCTGTTTTTAGTCCTTTTTTTTTTTTTTTTTTAAAAGAGGATACTGTGCATCCCAGTGTCATTAGTGATGCAGGGGTTAGGTTTTTAGAAGTCGATTATCAAATAATTTAATTTTGGAAAATAATTGAAATGGTTGCCTCCCATTACGTTTTCAATAGGGTAAGCTGTAATTGTAACCAACAAAATTTCCGAAGTAATCTCGATGCTGACGCCATAATTGCAGTGAATGATGAAACCAAACTAGTGACGAAGCGCACTGTTCCGATAACAGTTTTCATAGATGTTTTGGAGCTGGAGTTGGCAAGAAATTGGGCGGCAGTGGCTGTCTCCTTCTATTTAGTACCATTGCCGTCTTGTGGATTTAAAAAAAAAACTTATTTTGTTTCTGTGCACATTGGGTATTTTATGTTTTGTCACAGCCCATATGGTTTAGTATGTTACTTGCAATGGGCATGGAAATCAAATTTGGGCTCTGGTATGAAGTCAAATCAGGAACAGAAATGCAACTCTAGCCCAAGAATTGTCTTTTGTTTCCAGGCCAACACAACTCTATGAAGTCCCTCTACAGTCACACAATAACTCCCATGTCCAACAAAAAGACACGATACATATCTTCAACCCCCGAAAGAATTTTGGATGCGCCTGAAATTCGAAATGATTTTTGTAAGTTTTGCCTTGCTGGTGACGTTGCGATGTTTTCTTTTGTGTGATGCTGACCACTCTCCCATTCCAGATTTGAACCTGATGGACTGGAACAGCCGCAACATTGTAGCGGTGGCTCTTCAAAACAGCGTGTACCTGTGGGACGCCGTTCACGGAAACATCATCCACCTCATGACAATGGAAAACGATGCAGACTACATCAGCTCACTGTCCTGGACCAAAGAGGGCACTTACCTGGCGGTTGGCACCAGTGACTGTGTAGTCCAAGTTAGTTTAAAATATATATATATATATATATATATATATTTTTTTTTTTTGTGTGTGTGTGTGTGGCTTGTACTTCTGTAGTTCAGAGTACATTGCTGATGTGCAGTGTTTACACAAGGATGGCTGCAAACAGGAGCTACTTTACAAACGCATAACATTATTTCTGTGGAATAAATTAGTCAAAGCTTGTAGAAAAAAAAAAAATTAAAGCTTTGACCTGCGAGCCCATACTTGAGATACAATCCCTTTCTGATGGCATTAAACTCAATTCAACTCTGTTCACATGCTGCCGTTTGGGAAATGCGTGGTGGCCATTTCGTTTCAGAAAAAGCTTCAAGTAATTTTAGTTTCGCTAGCTTAACACGACCATGAACGGAAAAGACTATTCATGTGCTAACATTGGAATAATGGTGCTTTTTCTAACCATTTGAGCGCATATACTGTATGGTACGACAACACGTGGACAGATAAAATGTAATCACTAATATATTCTTCATCTACGTTAAATGAATTTGCTTAGTAGGAAAGCAGTCTGGAAGACATGCAGTACTGCCATCTAGTGGCCCAGATGGACACATTGACTGCCTGTTATATTGAATTGGATGGAACTGTTCGCTTTATATTGTAGTAATGTGATTACTGTGTTTTTATAAAGATTCATATTGTAGTGTGCCATTTGTCCTCATTCAAGAAACAAAAGCATCTTTTTGTCATTGGTGTTTTTTTTTATCCATTTTAATGGTGAAAGATGATTTGAGTGTCAAATGATTTTAGGATTTAAATTTGGGAGGAAATGTAATGGTTTTTGAGCAATCTTTGTGGTGATTATTTTAATTTTTTTTTTTTTTTTAAATTGTAGGGTAGTGGAAAATGTGTGGACCACCCAGCCCAATCCACCTTGTCTCTGCAATGAGTGCATTCTTTTTTTTTTTTTTCTTTTTTTTTTTTGTAGTTGTGGGACGTGGAGCAAGAGAAATGTCTTCGCAGTATGACCAGCCACTCTGCACGAGTCTGCAGCCTAAGTTGGAATAGCCACATCCTGTCCAGGTGATTTTAGTCTCTATTTTGATCCCAAAGTCTTGCCTTCCCTCCTCCTTACTCACCACCAGCAATACTCTTTTCCCCCTGCCCACCCCAGTGGCAGCAGATCAGGTCAGATCCACCACCACGACGTGAGGGTGGCGGAGCACCACATCTTCACCTTGCACGGCCACTCGCAAGAGGTTTGTGGGCTGAAGTGGTCGCCGGACGGCCGCTTCCTGGCCAGCGGAGGCAATGACAACCTGGTGTGCATTTGGCCCAACGTGGCTCAGGGGGGCCGCGGGGACGCCAGCCAGTCGGTGCACACCCTCAGTCTCCACAAAGGGGCAGTCAAGGTGAGTAGCAGTCTGTTAGTCTTGTATGAAGGATGATTGGGGGCACTTGGAAATCTACCAGATTGAAGTTATTTTAGGACAGTGATCTTATTTTAGAAAAAAGGTCCGTTTTTCAAGGGATATTGGTTTTTAAAATCTGATTTGGGGTGGTGAAAGCTGCAATCCAAACAATGGACCCCTGCATACCTGTGGTTCACCATGTGCAAATTTACCTAGCCAGATTTTTTTCATTCTTTTTTTTTTTTTTTTTACTTTATTCTCATATTTGACACTCCTCAAATATAATGGTTACCCAATGACAATTAGCCTAGAAAATGTACCACTATTCACAAATATGTATTAATATAACTTTTGGGAATCTAATTTCAGTCTTGGAAAATAATTTTCCCCCTTAGTGTATGGATTCTCTTCTTCTGACTACAATCTGTATTCAACAGTTTTGCCCTCAAATAATTTGTGCTCATAGGCTTTGGCGTGGTGTCCTTGGCAATCGGGCATCCTGGCCTCGGGTGGCGGCACGACAGACTGTCACATCCGTGTCTGGAACGTCAACAGCGGCTCCTGCCTCAGCTCGCATGACACACAGTCACAGGTAAACGCACAATTCATTCTACAAAACAAAAATTACAATTTATAGCATTCATGCTTGATTTTAATGGTTGGTCCAACTATTAACCCCTTATTTAGTTTTGAATTATGCAAATTGCAGGGATTCTTGTAAAAAGTTTCCCACCTATGAGGGCAGTCAATCTGGAGCACATTTGTAATATCTGTAGTCTTGCTCAGGTTGATCGTCCGTTCATCTGTCACTTGTTGACCCAATTGCTTGACATTTGAACAATTTTTAGGTGTCTGCACTTGCGTTTGCACCGAACTACAAGGAGCTGATCTCGGCACACGGCTTCGCGAACAATAACTTGGTCATCTGGAAGTACCCGACCATGGCGAAAGTGGCAGAGCTCAACGGTAAGCATTTTTTCTCACGCCCCGTCTCACAAACATTTGGAGTCATGAGCTTGGTTGATTATTTATTTTTACACAAACATATTACATTTACATGACATACACATTTACACAAACATATATGGCTTTTGCACTTGTGCCTATTTTTCCCCACTCTTGTTTATTCAGTTTGACAAATGGTAGGCCATGTGTACTTGTTTCAAAGCCTTTGTCACTAACCAGATCAGGTTTACTGTAAAATTTAAATGTGGTGCTAGGGGGGGATTAGACCAACCTTTTTTTTTTTTCTTTGTCTGATACAATTTAATTATGGAAGCTGATATTTAGCAGTTTTCTTCAGTCACGTAAGTCACTTGCAATACAATTAAGGTTAAGCATGTGAAGTATGAAAACTTATTTTAGAATCAGCTCCATATTGTATTCTTCAGGTAATATAAATTCAAAGTGCTGTCCCCTGGTGGTGCACACCCCAGAAGAAGCATGACTATATCCAATGACTCAAGCAAAAAATGTAGATTTTCTTTATACAGTCCATAACTACAGGGCTATTTCATAACCCCCACTCTTAGGACACAATGAGCGAGTCCTCAACATTGCCATGAGTCCGGACAACTCCATGGTGGCCAGCCTGGCAGCGGATGAGACCATGCGGCTGTGGAAGAGCTTCGAGCTGGACCCCAAGAAAAAACCCAAAGAGAAGATGCCCCGCTCTCTGGGCTCTGCCTTCACTCAGTCTATAAGATGACTTGATTGGAGTCATTTTGATTCACAATCATTGTTTCTAGCCACTCTTTTACTTTTTCTAATTGGGTGTTAAAAGTATTTACTCACTTGTCCTTCATGAAGGACTGCTCACATTTTGATTTTTTTTTTTTTTTTTTCTTCTTTTTCCCCCTCACCGTTCATGAAAATGTTTTTAATGTTTGACAATTAGCTTCTTGCAACTGATGCAGTACTTTATCATTAACTTATGAATAAAGTTTTTTTCCCATTACAATTTTGCAGTTCTGATGAGTAGCTGACTTCATTGATTTTTGACTCTAAAATGACTTCATTTTATGTCCTTATTTTCAAACTTCTCAAACCATGATTTGAAGTTCTTTTTTTTCCCCCCTCATGCTTTTCACAATTTTTTTTTTCTCAAACGTGTATCTTTTTCAGAAACTATTTTATTCTCATAATTTCCAATTCCACTCAACTATATTTCCTTTTGCCTATATTTTAGAAAATCTGACAAATAATACACTATATGACTGCAATAGAATTTGCTAATTTTATGACTTCAATCTCAAATAAACCCCAGCCCGCATATGTATCAAGACTATTATCCTATTATGACTTTAGTCCAAAAGATGACTTTTGTGGAAAAGTTGACATTTAACAAATATAATTTTTTATACACTGTCACTATTTTGGCAAGACTAAAATGTTTTATTGGTAATGACTTCTAAATTTTGATTGTGTTAGTCATTTTAACGGAAATAAATACACTACAGGTTTTCAACCTGGGTGCCAAATCTGACCTACCATGTTTTTATGTAGCCCGCAAAGAAAATTTTTTTCGTCAGCTTCCGTGATTCTCGTTAATATATGTACAGAAATTTGTAATATTATAAATGAGAACATGGAGATATCACAAGCATCTCTTGTTACCAAACATAGTTGAAAAACACATTACCTCTTATTTCTGCTTCCAAAACTAGTTCATAAATTTCATGTGTAAATATGAGGGAATTAAAGATTTTTATGCTTTCCGTCATAACGGAGCTCTGAGGGAAACCATAACTACAAGGTGGCCCATGACAACAATTAGTTTGACACCCCTGCTCTACACATATTGTCAACATCTGGTAAGCAGCACTTGGTTGTTGAAGTTATCAAAACTGTCTATGTGCTGAATACACGCCCAAAAATATGAAGTATTGCATCCATGTGTTAAAATAGTTTTGTTGTATTTTGGGCACTTGTTTTTCTCCCACAACTGGAACCGTCACAAATTGTGGAAAAATAAATCCATTTTAAAAAAAAAATCAGTAATTGTTCTTTACAATGTAGGTCCAGTCTTCTAATTTTACATCAAATTAAGATTTAATATGTGTAGCTGTCCACTTCATTTATCAATTTAAAAAAACATTTCACAGGCAACAACTTGCCAAGAAATAAATAGATATGAATTAAGCACATTTCTGTAGTGGCCTAAAAAGTTATGCAGATACAGTATATGCAAAATTCTATATCACTAATATACAATTTTAAAAAAATGCATCTTATAACTTGCCAAGTGCAAACCACCAGCTGCTTTCTAAAGGACACCGACCTTTATCTAAAATGTTTTATTTCAAAAGATAAATAATACAACAGCAAAACTATAAATTTGTCATGTACAATGAAAAGTTATTTTTGCAGGTTATTTACACGTGCTTGTCTTCAGTGGAAACTTTTGTGTGATACGAGGTTGGTGTCAGCCAAACAGGGTGGTACTAGTAGCGGACCGCAAAAACTGCAATGAAGGAACACTATCTGTGAGAAAAAGGAGCACCGAACTTCATACATACAAAAGCATGTGCGTGCATCACAGTGTTGTGAAAAAAACAAGATCAGTGACTTAAAAAAAAAAAAATCATATTCCAACGATGCCAATCAACAGATTTGTATAGAAAGCCGTTTGAGCATTTATCCTAGATCTTTGGTCCATGGGCTAATACGCTTTTTGTCCTCACTAGTAAGAAAATTCAGAGCCTTGGTAGAACCACAGTACACGCGTAGAACAACTTCCTTGTAATGTTTTTTTTTCCACAATTGCATAACATTTCTGTACATGCAGTACAATGACATGTTACTGGTGAAACAAAACGGGACACTAGTTGACATCTGTGCACAACTAGTGTTACCAGTTGAGTGCTAAATGTTAGCTAGTAGAATCTGATGTCACACGTGGAACAAGTAGCAGTTTTCAATGAGTGCATAGTTTATTTAGCCTTACTAGTAACATGTAGTTGGCTAGCTCGTATTCCCCAGAGGATACTAGTACTCTCTTTGACCACAATAGGAGAACTGTCATACTAGTAGGACAAGTACATTACTAGTGCTGTGCATTAACAGACAACTGTGTGCTCGGAGTATGACGAGTAACTATAAAACCACTAGTTAACATCTATGGTTACATACATAGTACTAGTAGCATTATATGTCAATATATGTTCTATATGCACAGCTTAGGCTCACTAGTAACATACACCTGTCCTGTTAGTATGCAAAAGTTGTCTTCCTAATGTGCAGAAATGTCCTAAAGGGAAAGATTAATGGCGCGACAGTATTTCTACTAGTGCTGTTCAAGAGAATACTAGCACATGGAGAGTAAGATGGATATCAAGAATAACAAATGATCAAATAGATTTCCAGAGACTTTTTTTTTTTTATCCCAATAGTTAATACTCACATGGACATGTTCAGCATTAAAAAAAAAAAAAGTTAATTGGGCCTCATAGTGTTACTAGTGCAGCACAGTAGTTTACTTGTATAGTAAAGTGTGTGTGTTTCTTTCAGCTTGTCCCTTTCGGGGTCACCACAGCATGTCATCTCAGATGAACGCATATATATGTTTGGCACAATTTTTACGCCAGATGCCCTTCCTGACGCAACCCTTCTCAGGGAGTGGAGGCCCCAGTAGGATACAAACCCACAACCCCTGGTTTACCAAACCAGTGCTCTAACCACTGAGCTACAGGGCCACTACTTGTATAGTAAAGTAAAATTGAATAAATGCTCCAACGACTTTCCAGAAAGATCTTTCAGCTCACGAGAAGAAAAATTTTGACTTACTCGTCGGAAAACTACCGGTACATGTTACTAGTGAGGCAAAACTAAGTCATTTTGGTGCTAGTAATAGGTTTAAGGAGTTTACTAATGTATGACACATACCATCTAGTGTTCCAAGCTAAGGTCCATGTATTTTGGGAAAAACACTACACGTAAAACCAAGTTATTCTCCTAGTTGTTCGATACATGTACTGAGTTATCTCGCTGGTAAGCACAAAAGAGTTTATTAGTACATGAACCATAAGATGGTTATCATGGCTATTGAATAAATGCTAAAGTGTGAAAAAAAAAAAAAAAAAAAAATATGAGCAAGTCACAAGTTATTCTACCCGGGCTCTTATTTTAACTTATTAGTGAGGACAAAGAGTGCATTAGTACATGGAGATCAAGAATATGGAAAAAAAAATGCTCTTACAACTTTCTATAGATTTGGTTATCCTATAGTTGTCGTACAGTCGAGTCACTGACAGGGTCATCCCCAAAATTTAGATCTCCTTTACTTTTCCCAGTTGCAATTTCCCGTTGGTGAGGATGTGGTTGTAGTGCTCGGCGTTCCCGTTGTGTTGGTGGGTGCCGGGGGTGCCGTTGGCCACGGGCGTGGCAGGCGGGGTCCGGTCACGCCCGTGCTTGAGGTCCGTAACGGGGAGCCGCTTCCCCCGGATGTAGGCCTGCAGCCAGAAGTTGGAGAAGAGGCAGAAGAAGAGCACGCCGTACATCCAAATCAGATGGATCCACAGCGGCACCTGGTACTCGCATGTCTCCATGAAGTAGTACTGGCTGATGTGCATAGACACCACTATGAACTGCGTCTGCGGGCACCAGACAGCAACATATACAAATTCAATAGAATATATTTAAAGTATATTTGCCATTTGAAATTCAGACCAGATTTATACACGATACCTACAAATTCAACAATGTATTTTACATTTAGAAATTTAGCCAGACCAGTACAATCGGTAGGCCGGACCCAAACCCGGATAAATGCAGAGGACTGCGCCAGGATGAGCATCCGGTTTAAAACTTTGGGAGACAAATACGTGATGAGTGTTTATCTAAACCTCATACTAGATCAGTCATGGCCCTGGTTAACAACATTTGCCCGCAGGACCATAGACCTGCAGGGCCTTGGTGCAAAACTACTGTGGGTCAGCTTCTGTGGGTCGAAGGTGAAGAATAGAAGGAAAGCAGATGTGATGCTGGTGAAGGAAACAGAGGTGATGAAAGTATCACATCCAGGAAAGGAATTTTTGGGACAGATGGTGGTGGACTTGGTAAAAAGGATGGAATTGGCAGTGGTGAACACTATTATTTCCAGAAGAGACAGGAACATCGAGTGACATACAAGAGCGGAGGTAGAAGCACGCAGGTGGATTATATTTTGTGCAGACGATGTAATCTGAAGGAGGTTATTGATTGAAAGGTCGGGGTGGGGGACAGTGTGGCTCGACATCATAGGATGGTGGTGTGTAGGATGACTTCAGTTAGCGGGTAAGAAGGTTAAGAAGACAAAGGTAGAGCAGAGAACCATGTGGTGGAAGCTGAGAAAGGAAGACTGTTGGCCGGCCTTTCGAACACAGGTGAGACAGTCTTTGGATGGACAGGAAGAGCTCCTGGAAGAGTGGAATACTTCTGCCAAGGTATTCAGAGATGCAGGCAGGAGAGTACTTGGGGTGTCTTCTGGTAGGAATGTAGAGAAGGAGACTTGGTGGTGGAACCCCAAAATACAGGAAATCATCCAAGGAACGATGTTAGCGAAGAAGAAGTGGGACACTGAGGAGAGGCAAAAGAGATACATTGAGGTGACATAGGACAAAAGTAGAGGTGGTAAACGCTAATCAAGAGGCATATGACGACATGTACACCAGGTTGGATACGAAAGAAGGTGAAAAGGATCTCTACTGGTTGGCCAGACAGAGGGATAGAGATGGGAAGGATGTGCAGCAGGTAAGAGTGATAAAGGATAGAGATGAAAATGTGTTGACTGGTGCCAGTAGTTTGCTAAATAGATGGAAAGAATAGTTTGAGGAGCTGATGAATGATTAAAGGGAGAGAGAGGGGAAGAACAGTAGAGGACCCATGTGTGATGGACCAGGAAGTGGCAATGATTAGTAAGGGGGAAGTTAGCACGGCACTAAAGAGGATGAAATATGAAAAGGCAGTTAGTCCTGATGACATGTCTGTGGAGGTATGGAAGCAATTTGGTGAGGTGGGTGGTGGAGTTTTTGACCAACTTGTTCAACAAAATTCTAGCGGGCGAGAGGATGCCTGAAGAATGAAGGAAAAATGTGCAAGTTCCCATTTTTAAGAAAACAAAAAGGCAATGTGCAGAGCTGTGGGAAGTATAGAGGAATAAAGTTAATGAGCCACTCAAAGAGGTTTCGGGAAAGAGTAGTGTAGTCTAGACTCAGGAGGGAAGTATTTGCGAGCAATAGTATGGTTTCATACCGAGATAGAGTATCACTGATGCATTACTCTCCTTGAGAATGTTAATGGAAAAGTACAGAGTAGGTCAGATGGAGCTACTTTGTGTCTTTGTGGATCTAGAGAAAGCCAGTGACTGAGTACCAAGAGAGGAACTGTAGTACAGCAGGTAGAAATCTAGTGTAGCAGAGAAGTATGTGTATTGGAATTGTAAAGGACATGTATGAGGGTGGCAAACAAGTGGTGAGTTGTGCTACAAGAGCAACAGAAGAATTTAAGGTGGGGGGGACTGCATCAAGGATAGGCCCTGAGCCCCTCCCTGTGATGAGGTTAGACTGGAGTCCCTTTGAGCCATGATGTTTGCAGATGATATTGTGATCTGCAGTGAAAGCAGGAATGAGGTGGAGGAACAATTAGAAAGATGGAGGCACGCACTGGAAAGTTAGAGAAATGAAGATTAGCCGAAGTAAAACAGAATATATGTGTATGAATGAGAGGACTGGAAGGGGAAGAGTGAGTGCTATGGGGAGAGGAGATAGCGAGGGTGGACGACTTCAAATACTTGGGGTCAACAATACAGAGCAATGGCGAGTGTGGTATGGAAGTGAAGAAACGGGTCCCAGCAGGTTGGAACAGCTGCGGAAGGTGTCTGGTGTGTTATGTGACAGAAGAGTCTCTGGTAGGAGGAAGCGCAAAGTTTATAAAACAGTGGTGAGGCTGGCCATTGTGTAGGGGTTAGAGAAGGTGGCACTGAAGAGATGACAGGAAGCAGAACTGGAGGTAGCAGAAATTAAGATGCTGAGGTTCTCGCTTGGAGTGAACAGGTTGGATAGGATTAGAAACGAGCTCATTAGAGGGACAGCCAAAGTTGGATGCTATGGAGACAAGGTTAGAGAGAGCAGACTTTGATGGTTTGGACATGTCCAGAGGCGGGAGAGGATGGAGCTGCCAAGCAAAAGAGCCAGAGGAAGACCAAAGAGAAGTTTGATGGATGTTGTGAGGGAAGACATGAGGGCACTTGGTGTTAGAGAGGAAGATGCAGGAGATAGGCCTAGATGGAAAAATATGACGCGCTGTGGTGACCCCTAAACAGGACAAGCTGAAAGGAAAGGAAGATACAAGAGGAAGCAGCCTAAAGTGGTACTCCATAAAGCAGGGTTTTAAAAAAATGTTTTGTTTTATTCTAAATTGAACCTTTATTCCACCAAGTTAGTTTCATTGAGATTAAAAACCTGTTTTTCAAGAGAGACCTGGCCGAGACAGGCAGCAGAAGAAAAAAAAAAAGGAGTTGCAGATATACAAGGAAAGAGTACAAATTCAAGCAACATTTTGGATGTAACCCAATGAGTCATGTTGGGTGCAGACCACAAAAGCTCTTAAGACCTGACCTATCAATCCAAGTTTTAGGCAGCAGAGAAAATAAAGAGGTCTTTAGAACGCAATTAATACTGTCCTGTACTTTTAAACCTGATAAAAACACGCAGATTGGGGAATGGGGTTAACCCTTAATCTTTTAACAAAATAAAATACATGTGATTTTAAATTTAGGGCGCCGTCGATCACTATTCTCAGGTATTTCTAACAGTCTGCAATCTCAATCTCCTTTCCATCAAGAGTGGACAGCACAAGAACATTTTGTCTGCTTTTTGATCTGGTAAAAAACATAAGCCAGGTCTTATCTGCATTCAAAACAAGTTTGAGCCCATGCACTGTTTTCTGAATGATCACAAAGATATTTTATAAATTTTCAGTCGCTTTTCAGCAGCACACAATGGCATCATCTGCATAACAATAGAGTTTTGCATTTGGGACATTTTGAACAAGATTATTCACCAAATGTTAATAAATTAAAGGAGACCTAAATCAGAACCCTGTGACATGTGCTTCTAAACAGATATAATATCTGAGCATACACCGTCACTGTGAAGAACTCCTAAGAGAAGTAGACAACCAAGCAATGACTTCTTCTGAGCCCAGACGTTTACATTTTTAAACATGATATATGGACAAATCAATCAAAAGTGTAGCGCAGTGTTGTTTCGTTGATCACTTTCATCTCAACTGTGATGGTGCTCTGCCATTTTCTGAACCCCAATTGATAAGGTGATAAAACACTGTTGTATAAAATGCTTTCAGCTGTTCACTCACAAGAAATTCAAGATTTTTTTTACCAGTGCTGACACATTTGATTTAGGTCTATAGTTCTCCAAAACACCAGGGTCACCCACCCCCTTTAAATAACTGCAGGACAAAGGCAGACTTCCACATTTTGGGAATTTTTTGTGACCATTGTAAGGTTATAAAGATATGCAAGTGACTCGGCAATAAAAATCAGCAACTCGCTTCATAATATAAGGATGCGTCAAATCAGGTCATACAGGTTTTTTTTTTTTTTTTTAGGATCTAGTTGATTTAAATTCTTACAAAGATCCTGCACAAAAAAGGCCAGAAAATTGAAAGACTGGGCAGTACACGCTAACACATCAGTACTGCGTTTCACCCGTGTATTGATCTGAATCAAACAGTGATCCAGTAGAATCGGAATGCTTATGAGAACAACTAATGAACTCAAAGTAACCATTCATAACAAAAAGGCATAAACCCGGATTGCTAAAGAGGCCAGAAAATGTTTTTTTTAATAACTCTCCAAAAAAACTTCTTATGATCATGTAAATATTTTGTGGTAACGGACAAGTCACACTCAGATTTTGTTTGCTTGATAGCCGAGGAGCAATTATTATTATTATTATTATTATTTTTTGGTACTCTATAAGCAGTGTAATCATTAGAAGATGCTGTTGCTTTCACCTTTGGCCAGGCTAGCTTTCGTGCATGACTACTTTCAGACAGTTCATGAGTAAACCAAGAGTTATCGTGCACCTTTACTCTGTATGTCCTGAAAGGAGCATGTCTATTTAAAATGTACATAAAAGTATGATTCTTAAAAAAAAAAAAAAATAACCCATGGTTTATTCTATTCTAGTTCAAAAATAAAATGTTTCAGATCCCGCTTTCAGAGTACACAGGGTTTTGATTTCGAGATTTTACTGGTTCAGGTGGCAGCAACAACCCACTGGTCACTCAAGTCAGTCCCAAAAAAAAAAAAAAACCCAACATTGTTCAAGATCAAATCAATCCGACTGAGTCACTCTGGATTTTTAAGATTTGAAAGGATAAATCATTTTAAAATATCGTCATTAAATATTTCATCAGTTACCTAATGAATCTTGACAAATTCAATGAAATGTCTTGAAATTTTATTTGAATATTTAAATTCAGGATAAATTAACTCAATACATCTAAAAAAAATTGAAGATATAAAATTAAATGTAATATGTAATCATTTGTATTTTTTTATTTTAAAATCAGCTCAGACATAAAATAACTTAAAAAATACCATTATTAAATTCACCCAAAATTAATACTCAATAAATCTTTTATTTCCCAATTTTATTCACTGTATAAATATTTAAAAATTATTTTTTTTCCTTGCCATAAATTGCTTTTTTTATATTTTTATATAATATTTACTGTACATTGTGCCATTGCAAGGTTATGCTTTGCAAAAGTCCAATACGTAACTCCCAGGAAAAAAACGTCTGCGGCACCTACCAACTGGATGGCAGTCATGTACTTCTTCCACCACAAGAACTTCTGGAAGCGCGGCCCGGCTGCTGCCAGGCCGTAGTACGTGTACATGATGACGTGGACCAAAGAGTTCACCATAGCATGGAAAGAGCCCATCCCTCCGGCTTATGAAAAGGAGAAAAAAACAAAATGAAAAAAATCAATCAGCTTTCAGACATTGTCATTATGTTTAACGCTAACCGCACAGTCTGCGTGGAGACTATGAACACGATGGGGAGCGGGGGGCCCTCACCGGGGGTCAGCATGATGCCCCACCACCACGACCATGGCATAACAGAGTGATGGAACACGTGGAGAAATGTGATCTGGTTTTGTTTCTTCCTCAACACGAAGAATACCTGAAATGATATCAACTGAGGTTCACGTACGGAATGAAAGAATACTAAAAATAATTAAAAAAAATAAACATACACACATACACACTGTTGTATTTCTCACCGTGTCGAGCAGTTCAATGAACTTAGAAAAGAAAAACATCCAAGCTACTCGCACCATCTGAGGAAAAAAACGGAGAAAAGTTGTGTTGACATGGATATGAATGGACTCCACAACAAATATGTACCAAATAATAACCTCGTCCCATCATATAAAATATGTATGTGTAACGCTGCATTGTATTGCTGCATTTCGTTCATATCTGCATATATAGTATACTGAATATAAAGTAGTATGCTCTTAATGCTCTCATTCCTAACTGCAAGTACTGTAAGTATGTATTAATACATAGTCACTGCTGAATATTCTTACAGCTCTTTGTTTGCATCCCCATACATTATATGGATTGTAAAGCATAATTTTGCTGTTCAATTACATATTGTATATTTAAATAATATTACCCAAGCCATGTCTACAATGATGCCATCTACTCTTTCTGCCTTTTTGCTCATGTTAACATTTTATAGTGTACTGTTGCCGGTACTTATCTCTATATATTTGTTTCATTGGAAAATGAAAAACGTGCTCAAGATTTAAAAAAAAAAAAAAGACTTGTCGGCAAAATTAAAAAAAAGAAAAGCATGGGTCTCCATTTTTTAAATTTATCAATTCATCTTTGTTCCAAACTCTTTGTGTTTCCTTAACAATAAAAGTAAATACATTTTTAGGTATTCATGTCCAAACCAATAAAATGTTACATTCTGTTTTAGACATTTGCTTTTACCACACCTGACCTCGATCTTGCTCAAGTTTTCTCCCCTGTTGGGAAAAAAAAAAAATCTCTTTATATATAGAAATTTTTTTTGGGGGGTGAGGCAGTAAAATTAAAGCATCCTTTGGCATTTGTTTTCTTGGAAAGTCCAAAACACAATTTGGTTTTGTAAAGTTAAGAACATGGTTTTATATTAAAAAAAAAATGTTTTAGGGAAAACTAAAACCTATGCATCTCACGTTATTGATTTTACAGTTTGTTTTCGATATGTTTTATCCCACCTCCCCCCAAAATCCATTTGAATATTTTGCGTCAGTAGAACTGAAAAACTGTTTATTTTTCTAATTGTAAAAACATCAAATTTTCATTTTTTTATTGGTAATTTTTTTTAGGTTTTCAGTAAAAAATGAAAGCTATGCATCACATTTGGGTTAAATTTTCCAATTTTAAGGCAGATTTTTTTCCTCCATAAATCCCTCATTAGGGGGTTTTGTACGAAAGTGTATTTTTTTTGTAGAAAAGTATAAAGTTACCAATACTTTTTCTTACATAAAAAAAATTTCTGCCTTACCCGAAGTGCCTGCGGACTGCTGGAGGGATCAATAAGATCACATCTCCACGTGAAGGTGGTGCCCCATCCGGACATCATGAACTGCAAGCCGAGACACATCCACGCCCATCTCAGACCAAATCAACTAGATTCACCTTTCGTAGCGCTTTTCTCGTACCTCGTACACGATGAAGGCGTTGAACGCGACCATGCCGAAGTTGTAGACCACCATGGCCGTGTTGAGGTGGAAGGCTTTCCGGTTGGCCATCAATCGAGGCCCCAAATACACGGCGAAAATGACGTACCCCACCAGGAGGCTCGTCATCTTGATGGGACAGTTGACCATCGGGTAGTCTTTGACCCTGGCGTCTGAAAGGCGAGGAGAATTTCACAATCAAATCTGACGAGTGATGCAATTATAGTGGTGCCTTAAAATAAGAGCACCAAAATTGCCTCATTCTGCCAAGTTTTTTTTTTGACTCGCGATACAGTACGAGCGTTGGATGGTGGCAGTGAATTGACTCACTTCACAACAAGATTTGGAAGATAGAGATATTTGTGAAAAAATAGATTGAAGGGCTTAATTGTCACCTTCTGTTCAAGTTTATTGTTATGCTAAATATAAAATAAAGTCATGCTTGTACAAGTGTATTAAAAGCATCCACATAATTTAGCCTTCAGCCTGCTATCTTGATACAAATGTGAACACATCATGGGAAGCACTATCGACACGTGGTAACGATTAGCAGCTACGGTATGCGGTGCCGTTACAACCATTTGAGCAACAGGTAGGTGAACACAAAACGGTGCCGCAAAACACGTATAAAGACAATATAAAGAGAGGGATACACCCTGAACTGGTTGACAGCCAATCGCAGGGCACATCGGGACAAACAGCCGCATTCACAATCACACCTCGGGGCAATTTAGAGTGTCCAAATAATGTTGCATGTCTTTGGGATTAGCAGCTACGGTATACGGTGCCGTTACAACCATTTGAGCAACAGGTAGGTGAACACAAAACGGTGCCGCAAAACACGTATAAAGACAATATAAAGAGAGGGATACACCCTGAACTGGTTGACAGCCAATCGCAGGGCACATCGGGACAAACAGCCGCATTCACAATCACACCTCGGGGCAATTTAGAGTGTCCAATTAATGTTGCATGTCTTTGGGATGTGGGAGGAAGCAGGAGGGAGTGCCTGGAGAAAACCCACGCAGGCACAGGGAGAACATGAAAACTCCACACAGCCAGGGTCAGGATTTGAACCCCAGTCATCAGAACTGTGAGTCAGACGCTCTAAACAGCGGCCCACTGTGCCTCATTTATCCTTTATGATATAAGCGTTGGGGAGGGTCTAAACCAGGGGTGTCAAACTCATCTCACATTGTGGGCCACATACAGTCTCGGTAGATGTCAAGTGGGCTGGACTATTAAAATTCTACCATAAATAACCAAAATATCATGTCTTTCCTTTGTTTTAGTGTAAAGAAGCACAGGAAAATTTGGAAAATGTTGAAATTTAATGAACATTCCTTTTACAAAACACTCCATGAAACAAATGTGCAATTTACTTTTATCATTCACATATAGTATATGCATTGCAACTGATCCCACTGATTGTACAAAGGTACAACACTTTAACAATTAATTGATATTGAAAAATATAGTAATGCACTTTAAGATTAAACGAGATTTATAAAGAAAGGAATTTTTAAACCATTTACACATGTGCATAGGAGCGTGCTATTAAATGTGTAAAGAAGAAAGTATTCACATGTCCTGTAAATGTGTAAACTTCATACATGAAACACACCTGCACATACAATACATACTGAAAATTCATGGAGTTGCATGAACAGTAGAATTCCACCATACTTTTTTTGTAGTGAAGTTGCTGACTAACATTAATTTTTTTTTTTAAAATCACCACAGTAAGGATTCATCTTCACAGCTGTATTTTTCCAATGCAAACAGTATCCAAGGCAACATTTTAAAGGCGTTAGGCTCGTTTGGACATGTTATTGTTCCTGATACTTGGCATCTTTTGGCCTGTACAAGTGCATGCTGTTGTCTTCTTCTCTGATCAAAACAGCGGATAATCCATGAATTGCATCTTATTAAAAATATTTATTCCCTGTTTTTTAATGCATTTTTTCACTTAAATTATCCTGCGGAGCTGATCGAACCTCCTTGCGGGCCTGTTCCAGCCCGCATGCTTGACACCCCTGTTTAGACTCTTTAGACTAAATTGCTAAAACATGTTTCATAGGTTCGACAATGCAGATTGTCATGCGTACACATAAATGGTGGGGTCACCATTGAGAAGATAATGTACAGTTTTTGATGTCGGTGTGTGAGATCTGTGCCTTTAGGAGCGGGGCCTACTGGTGTGACATCAGCAAGTGTGCGTGTGAGTGTCTAGGCGTGAGCTGTGGCTGACGGCGTGTAAAAGGGGACACATAACCTCTATTCTGGTCTCCTTCTACAAACTACAGTGATACCTTGGTTTTCGAATGTCTTGGTTTTCGTACAAATAGGTTTTTGAACGAAAATGTAGACATTTTTTTACTTTGGTTTTCGAACGAAAAATCGGTATTCGAAAACCCCCACCAGCTGACCCACGACGTATTGTTATTGTGCTTTCCCCCGAAAAAAACGGAAAAGACGTAACGTGCGCGGCCGCGTGGCAATGCGCGCGGCGCAAGCAGTTGACTCACACACTCCTCTGCTCGTGGACATTTCCCAGTACTGTAGTGACTTTTTTTAATTCAATTTGCGCAACATTAATCCCCGATCATGGCTCCAAAGAAGGCAAGTGGAACGGCTGGTGCCGAAAAATGGAAAGTGGTGCATAAAACTGTCAACTTCAAGAAGGATTTGATAGCCGACCACGAATCTGATGTGCGTGTTTCTGAGTCATCGAAGAATTATGGCATGGCGAAGGAGCAACTGTGTTGACCAAGCAGATACCATAGATCTTGGAGAAAGTCGAAAAGTTGCTTCTTATTTTCGTGAACAAGCAGCAGTTAGCTGGAGATAGTGTTGGCGAGGAAGGGAGGAGATGTCGTCTGATGAGGCTGAGGGCAGGAACGGTGTCTCAAGTGCCGATATTAAAGCTATCTGCGCTAAATGGAACACCATCCATAATTTTGTAGAGCTTCATCACCTGAATAAAGCTGAATGTTGCAGAAATTTTAATGATGTTATTATGAGCCACTTCAAAAAAGGGCTTAAAAGATGGCAGAAACAAACATTAGATTCGTTCCTTGTGAACAAGGGGTGAGTCACCCCACCGAAGATATTTGAAACTGTTGTTTTGCATTGCTTTTTTTCTTTTGTTCCATTAACCCTACCTCTAATTGAAAGTTTTTTTTTTTTCATGTTACGTACTTTCTGTGCAAATAAAAAACAATTACTCCCCCCCCTTCATTATTGCTTGTTTAAAGTTATTCTGCACTTTTGTTAATAAAAAAGGTTTTTACAAGGTTGGGGGCCGAGTCGCTAAAGATACGGCAATGCACTCCCATCCTAGCATACTCTACTAGGCTAAAGCATACATTTTAAGCAAAAAACTAAATCTATTTGTGAAATGATTTAATTATATAAAGTATTTACACTATACATGTATTTCTAATGTGCACTTTATTATCAGGAGAATCTAAAAAAAAAAAAAAAAAAAAAAAAAAATCGCTTAAAAAAAAGATTTTTTAGGCTTGGAACGGATTATTTCATTTTCCATTCATTGTAATGGGAAAAATATACTTTGGTTTTCGAATATTTTGTTTTTCAACCAGCCTTCTGGAATGGATTGTGTTCGAGAACCGAGGGACAACTGTATATCTGCATTTTGAAATTCAATTTGATTAACTTCAATTAAAGATTTTGCCCTTTGCCTTTAAATCCAGTTTTGTCAAGGCACTCCAGCTCTAATTTGTCGATAAGTGTAAATGTGAGTCTGAATGCTTGCTTATCTAGATGTGATTGACCCCTAATCGGCCCAGGGTGTACCCCACTTCCCACTGAAAATCAACTGGCGTAGGCACAAGCTGACCAGGATAAGCGTCCCGCCAGACGTGAGAACCATTCTGTGTTGACGTAGCGTTTGTTGATTTTGCCTGTCGACCAGCGCCACCGGACAACGACTGCAAAATAAACTCACCGCATTTCGACAGCAGATCATTGTAGAACTCTAATATATTGGCTCCAGCTTCTTGCAGCATGGTGACTGCTCGCCTCTTTTCCTAAAACGAGATTGGAAACATGGAGTCACTATCTGTTTTAGCGCAGCTCAGGCACAAGAGTTACCCATTGACTTGAACAAACAACGGGCAGCTGCGCAGGCTTATTACCAGACAATAGGGATGCACACACACTGGGAATCTAACAACGGTCTCTCCTCTCTTTTATTGAGCCAAAGCACATATTTCACATTGGGAAATATAATTTCATGGCAAAATCTCAACCAAGTAATGTTGAGCTTGTCTCAGTTTATTCACAAGTACACTTAATGTGGAATGTGAGCTTGTTGTATTTAAACTTGAAATTCAACAATTTGTATTTAATCTTTAAAAACTCTTTTGAAACATTTCAGGATGATTTTCATTGGATGTTACTGTACAATTTACACTGGATCAAAATGTAAGTAGCTTTATAAAATTTGCCTAGATTTCTGCTTACAGTCAATGTTGAAACTATGCAATATGTTACAATGTGTTGAACATTTTTAAATATTTAAATCAGTTGCAGTACAAGTGTTCAGTACAGTATTGAAATTTTATGATCAATTCATTTAATCTAAAGTACAAAAGCCTGCCAGCGACTGTTGGTTACCATGACAGTACCTGGAAGTATTTTTTTCGGTGGTATTTGGTGTAAAATGTTTGAGAACTACTGGTGTAGTGTCTCCAATTAGATTTTCAAATTATGGTTAGGAACTCAAACTACGGTTAGTTTTTCCAATTATGTTTTTTTTTTAGTCCGGTTTAGCGCGTCATCAGAGGCTTAAGAGCCTCTGTAGTAAATAAAGCATGTAATTGTTTTGCCTGTCACTCAATGTTGCCAACATAGATGCGGTAGATGAACAATGACATTAATTTCAGTAAATAATCATTTTCAGACCAATGAAGTATGACCAGATAGGTTCCCCCAAAAATTTCTCGGAATTGAAATTGGACCAGCAAAAAGGCCACAAAATGTTCACGTGCTTATTGTGCTGAAGTAAAGATGATTTCATCTCAGTTTTCTTTGGTGTTGCGCAATACTGCATTGGTATCTATCCAATACCAGGTCAATATCATGCCAGTATCACAGATATACAGTAGATACTAATATCTTTTAATATCCAAGGATGATTCATCGTGAAAGGACTTAATCGCAATGACTTTTTGTGTTTTTGATAAGTAGTGAAAAACAAAATACAATTCGGACAAAGTTTCTCAGAACTTCTTTAAGTAAACAGAAAATACACATCTACTATTACCCTTTTTAAAAGTTTTTGTATGCAGTATCCATTCCACTGATAACCCAAAATAGTTATCTTCAAATCAAATCTGGGCACAAAAAGCATTGAACGCAGGATGCGGATCAATATCAATTCTAACATCAGTATCAATGTTAACGATATTTTGATGACGTTTGCATTTACGCGTCAAGCCTCGATGAAATCCCAAAAGGGCAAAAAGTACATTTTTACACCGGCCATTCATTTACTTTGAAGTTTGTCGTCAATCAAGAACAACGAAATACTCCCCGGCTGACTAACAGATCAAGTCAGACGGGTGAGGTGAACCACTTGGCCCATACTGAGCCGAGTCACGGTGGTTTATCAGGGTGTGCGAGTGCCAAACAAACACCAGGGGCATGTTTGGAAAGTGCTGCATACCACAATAGACACTTCGGAAAATAACACAATCTGTTCAGAAAATCCGACCTCCACCTTTCCCCTCTCCCGATATAAATCCAAAAATCCAAAAGCTGCTTGGAGGATGTCTATGACTTGCCAAAACATCAACCGGGGATGGCACAAATTTTATCACCAGTGGTGGATGTACTGGTATATTGTACTATACTGTACTAGAAAAGTGTTGCACCGCCTGGGATGAAAATAATCTAAAATTACAAATATAAAACGTTAAATGTATTGAGAAGAGGACGAAAAGCAAGGTTACATCTGAGCTTTGTGCTGTCAGTGATGAAGCAAAAACGTATTAGTTTTAGTGGAACATCTTGTAGCATTTAAATTTTTTTTTTTTTTTACATTGTTTGCTTTGCAGTTATCCTTTCATTCAACTTTTCATTTTTTGAAAAACAATAGTCAATGTTGTGCAACGTTCAAATTACATTTCATTCGTAAATTAATCTTTTTTATACTTAAAAAGATTAGTTTTTTTAAATATAGCATCATTGTTTATTGGAACATGCTACATTTTTTACCAAAAAAAAGAAAAAGTTTCCATTTCTTTTTTTTTTTTTTTTTTACTAATTTCAGTAAAAGTAGCCCCATTAAAAAAACATTGAGAAAATTTAAAAAAGTATATGAGAAATCACTAAGAATTTACATCATTTAACATCCAATTTGGAGGGGAAAAAGTTAATTGGGGTGGCATTTAAAATTTTCTTTTAAAAAGAATTTCAAGCAACAAATTCAGAAAATGTTTCATACAACCTAATTGTTTTGAAACAATTCAACATAAAAAGCCTGACCTTTCCAACTTTTATCTCATAATCTTCTGACGTGCACCACGGTATGAAATTATCATAGCGAGAACACACGAGTTTTAAAGTAGCGAGAAACAAAAGCATACAAGGCAGGAACTGAATTCAATGTGAAGTGCATTTCAAACGTGCGCTAAACACATTCCTACGGAGCCTTCACGTTCGTAAAAGTCGTCGTGAAAGCATGTGTGCGCAAAGGTGGTGCAAGCTCGATCAGATCCAAGTGGTGACTCACCTGCTGAGTCCTCAGCTCTTGCTCCCGTAACAGCCAGGGCGGGCACTCGGGCAATCAACCCCCCAAAAACCTGTCAGTAAGGTGGGAAGCACCAGCAGGACACCAGCCTGACTGCGAGGCCACTTCCCGGCGCCGGGTGTGCCTTCAACCGGATCTCGGACACAGATATTCCAAAAAGTCAGAGGGAGTGAGGTCAGGCTGGGTGGAGTGAGGGGTTGAGGGGTGCGGGGGGGGGTGGGGGTGGACTCCGAATGTGTGTGAGTGAGTGTCAGGCCTGGATTAGAGCGGGAGCCCAATCACTGCGCTCCATTTAAAGCCCCGCTGCAAGTCCGAGAGATCAGGCAAGTTTCAGGACCACACCCTTGTTTCAATGGGAAGCTCCACCTTCCTGTCCTCGCCCGCCCGGCCTGTTTGTGATTGGCCGGCTGCCTCACTGGTGCTGCGGGAAGGGCTCGCCGAACGCCTGCTCGGGCTAAGAAAAGGCCCATTGTTGGGCGTGCTGCAGTGTGCCGGCATTCTCAGGAGAAGCCAGGCGGCTAGATGACAATGAAAGCACACGCGAAGGGATGCTTTGAGGAAGGATTGGTCATTTTTCTTTAAAATGTAGCGTTGGGACTCGCGTTGAGGTTTCAAATAAGGGGTTTAAAACAAGGTTTTGGGTTCAAATTAGGTGTCAATCCCATTTTAGGTTTGCAAACACTACGAAATGTTTTGATTGGAGTAGTGTGTCCAACTATGGTTAGGTTTTGAAATTAAAGTTTTGATACATGCGGGTGGTGTTTTAAATTGCGGGTTCAAGTTAGATTTAGGGTGTCAAGCTTGGGTGACGTTATCAGTCAGTGCACAGGTGTCAAACTCAAGGTCCGGGGGCCAGATCTGGCCCGCCCCATGATTTTATGTGGCTCGCAGAGTCAAATCTAGTGTGTCAATTTCCATGATTCTTGTAAAAATCTGTACCAGAATTTCAAATAGTCATACATCATAAATGATAAAGTTGAGAAATTAAAAGCATTTTTGCGTTACAAAACGTGAATAGTTGAAAAACACATTTCCCTTGATTTCTGATTCCAAAACTAGATCATAAATTGATGACGTAAATGTGATCTACTTCTTCTTTTCCTTTCGGCTTGTCCCGTTAGGGGTCGCCACAGCGTATCATCTTTTTCCATCTAAGCCTATCTTGTGCATCTTCTTCTCGAAACACCCATGAACATCCTCATGTCCAAGTATTTGAAGTCATCCACCCTCGCGATCTCTTCTCCCTGGAGCTTCACTCCTCCTCCTCCTACCCTCTCATTCATGCACATATGTTCTGTTTTACTTTGGCTAATCTTCATTCCTCTCCTTTCCAGTGCACACCTCCATCTTTCTAATTGTTCCTCCACCTGCTCCCTGCTTTCACTGCAGATCACAATATCGTCTGCGAGCATCATCGTCCAAGGGGAATCCAGTCTAACCTCATATGTTAGCCTATCCATTACTACCGCAAACAGGAAGGGGCTCAGCACAGATCCCTGATGCAGTCCCACCTCCACCTTAAATCTTCTGACACACCAACGGCACATCTCACCGCTGTTCCGCTGCTCACATACATGTCCTGTACTATTCTAACATATTTCTCCGCCACACCAGACTTGCGCATGCAGTCCCACAGTTCCTCTCTTGGTACTCTGTCATAGGCTTTCTCTAGGTCTACAAGCAATGATGATGTAAATATGATGAGATGATTAAATATTTTTGTTCCACAGTCATAATGGCCCTCTGAGGGAAACTGGAACAACAATGTGGCCCACGAGAAAAATTAGTTTGACACCCCTGAGTTAGAGCTTTAAGATTTCAAATGATGTTTTTCAGTGAGGTTTGGGGATACAAACCTGTATTCAGTTTTCTAAATGAGTTACGGTTTTAAACTCATATTAGTTATTCTTACTAGTTTTTCAGACTGGTTTAGGTTTTCAAACTTAAGGTTAGGTTTTCCAATTGAGGTTTTTTTTTTTTGGGTAGACAGGATTACGATTTTAAACCATGGGTTCAAGTGGTTATTGGTTACAAATCTGGGATAGGTTTTCAAACTTGTTTATTAAGACGAGGATGGGGTTTCAAATTAGGTTTAGCGTTTCAAACGTGGGATAGGTTTCAAGGCAGTTTTATATGGTCTTTTCAACTAATTGTGTTTACAAATAAGGTTTTAAAATGGCGCTATGGTTTCAAGCTAATGGTTTGTGTTTCAAATTCAAGATAGCTTTTCTAATTAGGGTTTTAAGACAGGGTGAGGCTTTACAATTAGGGTTTCAAGCCAATTTGAGGATTCCAAATAAAAGTCTTGAACCAGATTTAATATATCAAATAAGTTTAAGGCTCTCAAAGACCAGGTTGTGGTCCCACGCCCGAGAGAGGGTTTCCAAAATGGTTATGGGTTGTAAGTATGTTTTCAATACAGGGTTATAAGTATGCTTTCAATACATGGCTTGGGTTTCAAAGTAGTTTCAATGCAGGTTACAAGGTTTAAAATTGGTGTTTCAAGTGTATCAAGTTAGGATTTGAAATTCAAAATAGGGTTTGGAGTCGGGGCAGTGGCGTACAAAGCTCAGGAGTTGCCTGGGGCAGAGACATGTATCTTATTGCCCTCCAGATCGCATTTTTCCTCCTTGAAAAACAATCAGAGATGGTGGGAGGGTGGCAGGTGGGATGGTGGTGGTGGGTTGCCGGGTGTAACGGTAGTTTTCCACACCCTTGCAAAATACTGGGAGGCCCCATCCTGACCCCTTAGGATTCTCCCTCCCATGGTGGTATAACCAAGGCCATCACCCAATTTGCCCCATACCTCCAAATCACCCATGCTTGCTACTAAATTTGGGGTTCGAACAAGGTATTGGGTTGAAAGTAAGGTTTGAATCCAAGTGAAATAAAGAATTAAAAGAGATGTGAGGTGATATTTATTGCAGGGATTGTCCTTTTTCCTTAAAGGTCCACTATCATGAAATGCATGATTTTTAGTATATTATTGCTGAAAAAACAGCAGCCGGTGGCTTTTTGTAACTAAAAGTTTCTTTCAATCCTTCTCAGGGAGTGGAGGCCCCATTGGGATATGAAACCAAAACCCCTGGTTCACCAAACCAGTGCTCTAAAAACTGAGCTACGGGGCCTTCCGGTGGCGTTCGGTAACTCCTGCCATGAAAATCCTATCGAGGGATTTGTTTTCGAGAAGAAGCAGGAAGTGACATACAGGGCAGTAGCGTACGCAAGCGTTCTCGTATGTTTATACTACTTTTACCTGCTGGAAGGTAGCTCGTTGTTCCTTCGTGTTAGCCAAAATGCTGGCTCGTTGTATTGCTAGATAGTGCTCGAACAGTCAGGAGCATGGACTCGCTCTTCATTTCTTTTCCAAAAGACCCGGTTCGTCGTGAAAAATGGATTGCACAGGTGCAAAGGATGAAACCTTCGTGGGTTCCAAATGACAGGTTGGTGTGTATACAGCTACTAAAAAAAATAATAGTAAAAATAATAGTAATCTGTAAATCAGGGATGCTAAATGTGTCGATGTGCCACCCTGGCCGAAGCCGTGATCGGCGGATGCGGCGCCGCCGGGGTGGCTCATCGCAGTGCCGGGCCACGGTGGCTCATCTCTGCCACGGACGCGGTTTGGCCGCGGCGTCGTCGTCACTCGCGGGCGACATTGTTTTTATCACCGCCGCGGAGATGGATCTGACAGGGAGGCAGTTTAGCCGGGCCGTAGTCGTCACTCGCGGGGGGCGTTGTTTATCATCGCCGCGGGCGCCGTTGTTCAGTGCCGCCGCGGAGGTGGATCGGGCTGGGAGGTGGTTTGGCCACATGCGATTTGGCTGTGATTCGCATATCTTCTAAATATGGATCGAAACGATAGAGTAATATTGCCCCGGTCACTTCACTCAGTTGTCTGATGCTCTCTTCTTTGAAAAGAGCTTCCTTGTCAGAAGGGGTGTGTTCGTCTCTCATAGTAGGGGCCACAACGTGGTTTCAATGGCGAATGTCCCAGTGTGATGTCTACTGATGACGTTGCAGCCAATATGGCTACCACTCGGATGTTGAGTGAGACTTCTGCAACTTTGCGCAAGGATGACGCGCTCTCCACTCATATTTATTTTTTCATATAGACATTGAAGTGAATAATGTTATATGTATTTTTCATTACAATATCTATTTTAGAATAATTATAGGTATGACACTTGACCTTTAAATGTAATGTTCAGCAGCCAAATGTGGGGCAAAGGTGAAGTTCTGAAGGCAGGCCTGAGTTGGTGGCTGCCCTTCCCTTGCAGCCGCAGCAATGAGTGCAAAGGAGGTCGTTGTTCGTTGTTCATCGTCCTCGCTCCTCCGTCGTCCAACCAGGTGACGAGCACCCCCCCCCCCCGCCTCTCTGGTCCAACCAGTTCCCCGAGATGAGATGCTCCCCCACGCCCCACCGCCACCCCCACCTCACCCGGCCTGTACGTTACTACTGTAGCTATGGGCTCCCAAAAAAAAAGCCTCCAGGCACGAATGGAATCTGAGCACGAGAGCCCAGAGTGGGAGGCGTGTCGCTGTTTATGTTCTGAAGCACATGAAGGCCCTCTGCCAAAATCAGCCGAAAAGTGCACAGAAGTGCAAGTGGGTCAACTTGAAACAAGTCAAGTGCGTCATGATTATCAACAGCCCAGCAATATCTCTTTTTTTTAATTGTGAATTAAAAAAAAATTTAAATGCCAAGTAAAACAACATTACTTTGCATTTTTTTTTGCATTATTAACTCACTTGGGTTATACATACATTCAAAATGACAGTGAAGTATATTTATATTATTTATTTTAATCTGTGAAATAAACTCATGTAAAAATTAATTTATACAAACATCAATGTGCCGTATTCTTCTTCTTCTTTTCTTTTCGGCTTGTCCCGTTAGGGGTCACCACAGCGTGCCATCTTTTGCCATCTTAGCCTATCTCCTGCATCTTCCTCTCTAACCCCAACTGCCCTCATGTCTTCCCTCACCACATCCATAAACCTTCTCTTTGGTCTTCCTCTCGCTCTTTTGCCTGGGAGCTCCATCCTCAGCATCCTTCTACCAATATACTCACTCTCTCGCCTCTGAACATGTCCAAACCATCGAAGTCTGCTCTCTCGAATCTTGTCTCCAAAACATCCAACTTAGACTGTCCCTCTAATGAGCTCATTTCTAATCCTATCCAACCTGGTCACTCCGAGCGAGAACCTCAACATCTTCATTTCTGCCACCTCCAGTTCTGCTTCCTGTTGTTTCTTTGGTGCCACCGTCTCTAATCCGTACATCATGGCTGGCCTCACAACTGCTTTATAAACTTTGCCCTTCAGACTCTTCTGTCACATAACACACCAGACACCTTTCGCCAGCTGTTCCAACCTGCTTGGACCCGTTTCTTCACTTCCTTACCACAGTCACCATTGCTCTGGATTGTTGACCCTAAATATTTGAAGTCGTCCACCCTCGCTATCTCTTCTCCCTGTAGCCTCACTCTTCGCCCTCCACTTTTCTCATTCACGCACATATATTCTGTATTACTTCGGCTAATCTTCATTCCTCTCCTTTCCAGTGCATGTCTCCATCTTTCTAATTGTTCCTCTGCATGCTCCCTGCTTTCACTGCATATCACAATATCATCTGCGAACATCATGGTCCAAGGGGATTCCAGTCTAACCTCATCTGTCAGCCTATCCATTACCACTGCAAACAGGAAGGGGCTCAGAGCTGATCCCTGATGCAGTCCCACCTCCACCTTAAATTCCTCTGTCACACCTAAGGCACACCTGACCATTGTTCTGCTGCCATCATACATGTCCTGTACTATTTCAACATACTTCTCTGCCACACCAGACTTCCGCATGCAGTACCACAGTTCCTCTCTTGGTACTCTGTCATAGGCCTTTTCTAGATCCACAAAGACACAATGTAGCTCCTTCTGACCTTCTCTGTACTTTTCCACTAGCATCCTCAAGGCAAATAATGCATCTGTGGTACTCTTTCTAGGCATGAAACCATACTGTTGCTCGCAGATACTTACTTCTGTCCTGAGTCTAGCCTCCACTACTCTTTCCCATAACTTAATTGTGTGGCTCATCAACTTTATTCCTCTATAGTTCCCACAGCTCTGAACATCCCCTTTGTTCTTAAAAATGGGAACTAGAATATATATATAACGTATATAATCTATAATATGCAACAATATATTGCTGCGGTACGGCAGTAGGTTAATTGAAGGCTCTCTCTCTCTCTCTCTCTCTCTCTCTCTCTCTCTCTAAATAAATATATATATATATATATATATATATATATATATAAACACATTTTCACTTTAGGAGTGCAACAATCAATCAAATAATTATAAATGGTATGATGAAAAAAGGAGCATACATACACTGTTATTACAATAAACACTTTTACGTAAAAAAAGAAAAATCTGGGTAAAAAAAACTCTTTTTCATTGCAATAAATTATCGCTTAGTTATCATTATATTCTTCATGAAGAATAAAATAAGATCAGTATTTTGGTATGAAAATCAACAATTGAACATTTTCCAAACACATTTTGTTTTATCTTATCTACAAGCGATCAATGAATGAATGAAAGGTGTCAAACTCGTTTTGATCAAAGGCCGCATGGTAGTTCTGAAAGCTCCAATTTGAACAGTGAAAGCTTGACATGGGCTCTGGCCCATGGGCCTTCCATTTGACACCTGTACCTGTAATTCCCGAATCAACTCAATTTATGGATTACATGTTTGTATCATTGTATGTCATGAGTGGAATACCCCCCAGTTCCTGCTTTCTCTTCTGTGTTGCCCCAGAATTGAAAGTGACCTAATTAACATGTGCACGAGTTGAGTTTCACTGAAGACGAGCAGACCCAAAAATGTGAACCACAACTCACCCCTCCCGCAAAGAATGCTGCAACGCTGTCGCTCAGCAACTCTAGTCTGGAATGAATTCAGAAGCAATTAAATCATTTAGTCCTAATGTATTTGAACTCTGAACAGGTGAGCAAGTGCTGCTTCAATATTGTTAAAAATCCATTAATGTCGGATCTTCCATGGAGTATCTATTTCTCCACCACTTTGGTAGACATCATAGCAATAGATGGACATACTTAATTAATGATGAGGAAGATCAAAGGGCATTACTCTTTTTTTTCATTATTATTTTTACTTTTATCGTTTCCTCGCACATCCCCAAAACATGCATTCATTGGACACTCTAAATTGCTCTTAAGTGTGATTGGGAGTGACTATTGTCTGTCTTCATGTGCCCTGCGATTGGCTGGCAACCTCTTCAGGGCGTGCCCCGCCTCCTGTCTGACGATAGCTGGGATTGGCTCTAGCACTCCCGCCACCCTCGTGAGGATAAGCCGCTCAGAAAACGGATGAGATGCAGATTTCAAGAGGGTGCGACTCAGTGCGAAATGGCTGCTTCAAACTAAAATGGCCGTATCCTCTTCATTTTTCATTAGAGGAGTCTGAGCCAATTCATGCAACCTGTTATGATAAATACACTACATTGGCAAAAATTATTAGGGAATTTCTGAGCATTCTTCCAGAAGAGTATTTTTGAGGTCTTGCCCTGGCTCTCAGTCTCCCCTCTTATTCATCCCAAAGGTGTTCCGTCCTGTTGATGTTAGGACTGTCCCGGCCAATCAGGTTCATTTACAGCAGACTCTGTCATCGTGTCTTTGTGTGTTGGTGAACAGAAACAGGAAGGGGCCATGCCCAAACTGTTCCAACAAAGTTGGGAGCAATGTGTTATTCAAAAGCTTTTGGTATGCTGAATCCTTCAGAGTTCCTTTTCCTGGAACTAAGGAGCCATCATTTTGGACACTTTCACACTCCCAACTTTGTTTTTCCATTTCCAACATGTCTGTGCACAAGTGCACAAAGCAAGGTCCAAAAAGACGAGAGGAGGGAAATGAGGGAGTTTAGTGTAGATGAACTTGATTGGCCAGCAATATTGTCACCAGTAGGATACGACACCTTTTAGATGAATTACAGAAGTGACTGAGAGTCAGAACTTTTCATCCAGCATAAGTGTAGGACCTCACAAATACGCTCCCGGAAAAAAGTGGTCAAAAATTCCCAACACACACTCCTGAACCTTGCAGAAAGCCTTTTCAGGAATTTAAGCCTTTAAATTGGTAAAGGGTGAACCAACGTCATATTAAACTCTATTATTTAAGAAGGGGATGAAACTGTGGTTGGGGGCTCCCCCCCCCCCCCCCCCAACGTCTTACACTGTGAAACGGTTACTTCAAACCAAAATAAAGGATGTCTTTTTCAATTTTGGGAATGGGTCCTTAAGACTTTTCCATGCATCTTGTTATAATAGAAAGGTCCCCCAAATTTCATGTCCATTGGAAAAACTGCTGTTGAGAGCATTTTTTATTATCCAACTTTCAAGGCTATTGTCAGTATTTTGGCAAAGTGCGCACCAACCTCTTTTTCAGCCTCTATATTAATTTAGAGCGGTATCTGTTCCTCGTGGCAGATGGCCACGAGTCAAGAAAGCAAGACAGAATGAAACACAGGATTGCCTGTCCGGCGTAGTTGTCCGTTTAACTGAGTCAGAAAAGAATTCACATGGTAGTCGAGGCTTACCACTCGTCGTCAATTACCGAATCCCGGCATATTATAGTCTGCTTGAGTTGCTAAACCTGATGAATGGATCTTCATGAAGAGCACATGATCTCACGGCCTAGTTTGTGAAAGCAGGATTGCCTAACGTACGTCACACTGAGCTCATAAATTCCCGTCACCGTGACGCTGACATCAATGGAATACTTGTTTAGGTGCACTAAAAAACAAGCTTGAATGTTTGCTTTGGAAGGTTTCTAACTTGATGTTTGGGGGAACACTCAAAGTCTGTCAGTATTAACTGGAAGATTCCCTTTTCATGATATTTGGTAGGATACGGCATGACGACTTTGGTTGTTTTGATGACTTGATTTGACAATGCATTGAAATACGGAGGGGAATTCAATTGTTGATTGAAAAATGTGTTGACTGATTATGAAGCCAAAAATGCAACTGAGACCCCGGACTGTTGAGCAACTGAAATTGTACACCAAGCAAGAATGAGAAAGAATTCCTCCTACAAATTTTCATCAATGAATGTCCTCAATTCCTGTATGCTTATTGAGTGTTTTTAAAAGAAAAGGTGATGAAACACAGGTCACAACTTTTTTAGAATGTGTTGCAGGCGTCAAACGGAAAATGAGTGAATATTTTCCCCAAAACGATCAATCTGCTCGCATACGATTGGGACCAACACTCATGCTGATAATCAGTCCAAATATGGACCTTTAGCCTCTCTTCTGATCAAAATGTAAAGGTGCAATGATTGTCTTCTAAGTGATTATGGTAGTATAGAATACCGGGGAGAGCATTTACATGGATTTTTTATTGTAATGACGACTGAATCATTATTTGGTATGAATGAACAAAACATATGAATGATCATGCAGACTTTTATTACAGTTTTATTGCTGTTATGGAAAACGGCACAAGTGCCTCGGTCACGTTGCTATGGCTGTAGTTGTCCACTAGATGTCACATCACTGAAGCCTTGAATCTTAGGAAAAGCCTCAGTGCCAATGACGTAGGATAAATACGAGACTGCCCACGTTCCCCTTTCACGTGGTAATTCGGCTTCAACTTCCAGTCAGGGGAAAACATTGGTTTGGGTACTATTTCACGTGAAGGTTGACGTCCTTTGACATCCTTACAATTGTACATTGTGAAACATAATAACATGGAATTTAATTGGAATACGGTGTCAATATGGTTGATTCTTGTTGCACTGTTGGCTGTCAAAACCATGCAGGGTGTCGCAAAGAAGTAACTTTTCAATGGTATGTGTGTTTCAGTTTAACCCTAATAATGAGTTGTTATCATTATGAATATGGAAAATATATCACTACAGTGCAGATTAATATCCATCCATCTATCCTTTTTCTGAGCCGCTTATCCTCACGAGGGTGGCGGGAGTGCTGGGGCCTATCCTAGCAATCACTGGGCAGGAGGCGAGGCACACCCTGAACTGGTTGCCAGCCAATCGCAGGCCACATAGAGACAAACAGCCACGCTCACAATCACACCGAGGAGCAATTTAGACTGTCCAATTAATGTTGCATGTTTTGGGGATGTGGGAGGAAATCGGAGTGCCCGGAGAAACCCACGCAGGCACGGGGAGAACATGTAAACTCCACACAGATGGGGCCGGAATTTGATTTGAAGGTTGCATGACCTCACAAACTAGTACCAGTACTCATGTCTTCTTCTTCTTCTTTTCCTTTCGGCTTGTCCTGTCAGGGGTCGCCACAGCGTGTCATCTCAGATGAACGTACATTTGTTTGGGACAGTTTTACATCGGATGCCCTTCCTGACACAACCCCTTTCCATTTTAGCCGGGGAGAGAAGCTTACAGCACCTGGTATTCCCAGGTGGTCTCCCATTCAAGTACTAACCAGGGCCAAACCCGTTTAGCTTCCGAGATTTAACGAGATCGGGCGTTCTCAGGGTAGCATGGCCATAAACCCAGTACTAATGGACTGTGACAAAAACTGATGGGAAGTAGCGACGCCCAGTGGAGGAACATAAAAGCACACATCGAGATTACTGTATTACCTCACAGATGAAATACTCACTATTAGTTAAACTACAAATGACATTTTCCAACCCTATTTTGAAACCCTAATATGCAATCATAACTCTGTCTTGAAACAATATTTTGCGACTGAAACCTTCATTTTGTCTTGACCCACAAATTTTTCAGTTTTGAAAACCCTGTTTTGAATTCCAAATTTTTCCGATTTTTGCAAAGCTACTCTGATCATTAACAATAACAAACAAACAAACAAACAACCGCCCCCACACACATTTTAAAACCCCAACAACTAAATTTGACACCCCAATTTGCCACCTTAGCTCTTAAAATACCCCTTAAAAAGTCTCCGTCTTTCTGAAAATCCTCAATTTGAAAACCCAATCGGTGGCTTTCTGATGACCCGAGATACGATGTCCTAAAGTTACGAATGCAACGTCATTGGATTGTTTTAAATATTTACGACTTTGAAGTACTGCATGCAAATACTGGACTGACTTTACGACGGTATTAACTACGCAGTGTTTCAGTTTACGCTCAGATTCGCCGCCCATCTAAATTTAGCCACTTGACGGAGAAGGATTAAATCTCGTTCGCACCATATTTGGAACATCCGCCTGCAACGAGTTGTTACATAAAACAAAAGCTAAATGAAAAACAAACGTGGATTGCATTGCAGAACTACGGACCCCTGTTGGTTTTTTTTTAAAAAAACAAATAGTGTAAAAAATATATATGTATATTCAAAGCCGACTGCTGCTGATATTGCCATTATTTTTAGGAGGGGAGTCGTTTGTGGGGCGGGCCGCCCAACCGGTCGCTCCGGACGTTTCCCGTTATTGAATGGAGCGTACCCGAGTGGAACAACAGGTAGTAATATCAAGGCGTCTTCCTCTTTAGTCCTTCTTCTCTTTTCCCCTTTGCCCTTGTTTGGAAGCGGAAGTTGGAGTGAAGAAAGTGCAAGGATGGGCAGCCAGGCAGCTGCCGGGCACTTGGAGTTGTAGCTTCCTTCGTGAGTGTTTGCGACGGGCTTTTGCCGTTCTTGGACACTTCGGGACGACTCTTTGGGGTCCAAATCGGCTTCGTGTGCACAGGACGCGGCCCTGTGGGAGTGATGTGCAAGGTAAAGAGTTAAAAAAAAAAACACGCTGTGCTGCTCGCTTAGTTCCTCCTTGCTACAACTTTGCTTCGGAATTGCATTCTACTTTGTAGTCATACAGTTAAGAAAGTGAATTGTTGATTTATGTATGCGTTTTAGTATTAAGTGTCTGTATGTGTGCAGGTATGTACAGGTATGTATTCATTCCTACTGAAACTTTATTTTTCATTGAATTTAATGTTTTTTCTGATTTTCTTTAAATTGTGTGTTATATATATATATATATATATATGCACACCCTTTTTTATTCTGTCAAATTAAATTTCTGTCCACGTTTTTGACTAGTAATATATTATAAACTACTCTATATGCACATGTATTTTAGTTTTATAAATATTGGTTATTAATTGTCATATTTCTGTTTGCAATTTATTTTATATTTAATTTCTTATTAATAAAAACGTTTATTTTGAAATAATTTTGTAACCCTATTTTCCAACATTTATTTTAATGTAGTTATTAATCAGACTTAGTAATATTTACTTATATTTTTATTGGTTTATATTTTTTATGAAATGTGTACATGTAAATTTATTTATTTTGATTTTCAGTCGAATTTTATATTTTATTTGACTTTTATTGAAAATGTTCAAGATTTATTTTTTTGTTTATTATTCCTTTAACATTTTCATTTGAAAGCTTTAAATTTTCTTTTTTTAATATATATTTATATTCATATTGTTGATTGTGAAATGCCTCTGTACTGTACCAATTTTTAATTTAGTTGTATTTTCTATTTTCTTATTTTTACTTTTTTCAATTTATTTAAATGTTCACACATTTTTAAAAAATGTTTTTAATTAAATTATTCAATTATTTCTATTTTGTATATTATTAAATATTCTTCAAAAGAATATATTTTATTTTTATTTTATTTTTTTAAATTGATCTTCAGAAGAAAAAAAAAGCCCTCACGTACAGTTCTATGGTAGGGGTCCAAAGCATTGCATAATGTAAGAAGACATCCAGCATTATCTTGGCTAACCCCGCACAATAATAATAACGCCTCCAGCCTGTTCTTATGTAAGTTGCTGGTCACATTCTTTTTCTAAAAATAAGCAGTGTAGTGTTATGTTTGCGGGATGTTGTCCAATGTGATAAAACCAAACAAGGTGACTAGTGTCTTTTTGTAATTTTTTCCTTTTTCCTTTAACAGCTGATTTGAAATCGAAAGGAGGTCATGGAGGTTCTGCGCAAGTCGTCGGCGTTCGCCGCCGAGGTCCTGGAAGTGTTTGAGCGATCCCTGACGGAGAAGGAGCTCGTGTCCCAGGCCAAGGCCTTGTGCCGAGACTTCATCGTGTCCAGACTTAACCAGAACGGGCTGGCGTGGTCCAAAAGCGAGCTCAATCTGATGCCTTCCGGCGCCGCCCTGGCCGACGTCTCCTCTGTGCTGGTCTGCCTGGGTAAGAAAATGACGTGGGTGAAGGACGCGCTTCCTAGAAAATGTTGCAAAATACGCACTGTGACGCATTGTGGAGCTTATCAAAGATGGAAAGATATATTTTTTTTTATACTGTAGTTAGTTCCTCAAATGGGATCTCCACATGTCTCTAGTTAGAGTAGCACTGAATTTTATGAAAATTTGAAGAATAAATCTTTTTATCTCAAGAAATGTACATTTTTTTTCTTGTATTGTTTTGAATTTTTTTTTCTCAAATATGCAACATTATTTTCACATAAAACAATCTTATTCAAGATTTGTTTTTAACATTTTATATAAAAAATATATTTTTTAAATATAAAAAAACATCTATGATGAATTAAAAAAAATCTACAAAAATTAGGTTTTTTTTTTAAACTAAAGAAGCCATTTTTAAATCTGCTAAAATCAAGATTTATATATATACAACCCGATTCATGTAATCAAGAGAATATGCGACTTTACTCACCTACATTCAACTTTATTCTCATAGTTTTAACAATTTTAAGGTAGAAAAAGTACAATTCTTGTAAATTAGTTTTATTCCTAGTTGTGTGATTTTTTTTTTTTTTTTTTTTTTTTTTTTTAATGCTGAAAATTAGATATGCGACTCTTCCTTGAACAAAATCAACTTTATTTTCATAATGTTACGACAAATCTCAAATAGACAATTTTAATCTGGAAAAGTGTCCATCTTTTCTACTTTATGATGCGACATTTGAAATGCATGTGCTGACGCTTTGTGCGCATTGCCTAGGTGACGAGCTGGAGCGCATCCTTCCCAGTTTATACAGGAATGTGGCGTGCCAGCTCAACATATCCGTTGCCATGGAAACCATGGTTTCAGACGCCTTCATCGGCGTGGCCACCGAGATCTTCTCCACAGGTACGGTCAGACCACCACGTCCAGGTGTTGCCTTTGAGTGGTGGTCAAATAGTCCAGTTGAATTCTGGGTGTATTATGGCTTCTGTCTTAGAAATGTACTACTTTTTAAAAAATCTTTAATTTATTCAACTTCATTCTTGTAGTATCCCGACTTTAATCTCAATAGTAAAAAAAAAAAAAACTATGGCTGTAAAGTAATGGTTATTTTCGTAATTGCATACTCGTGGTCCAGGACCTGATTTCACAAAAAAAAAACAAAAACAACAATAATTTTTTTGAAATGTAAAAAAAAAAAAAATGTTTGTTTTTCCATTTTTAAGGGAACAATTTTAATGGGCTGTAATTATCCACCAATTTTCACAGTTCAGCCCACTGTTAAGGGTTTTGGGGGGAGGGTACTTTAGTCCAGATTTTTTTTTTTTAAATCATAGAAGATACTCCTAATTTGTCTTTGCGGGCCACATAAAATCTTGCAGATGGCCAGATTTGGCCCTCGGGCCTTGAGTTTGACATAAGTGCTTTAAAACAAACAAAGGGCAAAGCTCAACAAATTTCAACGTGAGAAAATTGGAGAATGAGTGTGCATGATTAGAAGGTGACCAGTTGAGAAATTGCAGTGTAATGTCTTTAAACGGATCAGAGGCTCATAATGTCTTGAATCATATTATCAAAATAGATCAACAGCTAATAAGTAAGTCGTACTGCATTGATCCATTTTGTGTGTATGCACGTGTGTGTTGAGAGCACACGTTTCGTGTCTCGACGTGTTGAGCCCAACCCACGAGAGCCTTGGCGAATGCCTTCGGGCCTTCACCTCAAAAATGCCCTTTTTGAAAAGGCCGCACCCCTCCGAGTGCAAATCCAGCTCACTGACTCCGTGCGTCGTCGTTGTTTGTCTTGTACAAAACAACTTTTAACATCGATAAGCAAGCCCTGCGTGGGGATTTAAAAAACATTTTTTTTTGGTACGTTTGTCATTATCATGAAATGTGGACAACACAATGATAAATGAGTGATTATAATTTTACATTAGGAGGAAAAAATACACTGAGATTGAAGGAATAGGACAATATTTAGAAATCAGAAATCGTGTATGAATTTTTTTTTAAATCATTATATTACAATCATAAAAACACTGTAAAAAAACAGTGTCACGGTTTCAAGATTCAAATTCTTTACTTTTGAGGTTTGTTGTAACATTACAAGAATGAAGTCAGAATTTCTTCAGGGGGAGGGAAATTATTGCATATTTTTTGAGATTCAAATTCATTTTCAAGAATGAAGTCCTATTTTCAGGAAAAGAGTTTTGTATACCTTTGAGATTAACGTTGCATATTTTCAAGATTTGTTGGAGTATTAAAAGTATAACTTGAGAATATCTTACAAAAAAATGTCAAGAATGAAGTTGTACATTTAATTTTAGTCATTCATTTCAAGATTCACGTCATACATTTTTGAGAATAGTCATTTTTCTGAGAAATTAAGTTAAAGTTTTTAATTAACAAAATTGTATATTTTCAAGATTGAAATTTGTGAAATTATGAGAATAGTTAGTCATTACATTTTGCCATCCTGAATCATCCCATAAAAACCTAATTGTCCAAATTATACAATTTTCCATTGTACATATTTCCTGGGATATTCCAGTATCCTGGCCGCTGCAATCTTGACCATACCCACCAGGAAAGTTTTCAAATATATCTGTGCTCCTTTTTTCCTTTTTTGGGAGGTGAGCGCAAGGATGTGCGCATTTTTGAGGGACGGTTGGCATGAGATTCCGCCAACAAACTTGGTGCACTTGTGGGATTCTTTGAGGCCTGCCTATAAATAGAAAAAGAAATGCAGTACGCTTGATTTCTTCTTGGCTACTTTTGTAAGGTTGGGGCTCAGCTGCCACCAGTTTGAGCTCCACAAAAGGAGGACAATGTTCTCTAAAGTACTTGGATTAGTTTCAGTGACTACAAATGTGTCTACTGTGGATGTTGACCGTATACAGTACTGTACTGTACAAGTCTGGTCCGGGTCATTTAGCGGTGGTTGGAGGAAAAAAAAAAACCCAAAAACAAACAAAAAAAAGTCCTTAATTTAAAGTTGTATGTATAATCCATATACTTATTTAACCAAATATTTCTTAAGAAATATGGATATTTACTATCATTTAATTTAGTTACAATTAATAATTAAATTATTGAATTAGGAATGTGAATAAAAAAAGAATACCATTAATGAATGAGTAAATCAATATTAGAAAAAACAGCTAAAATAATTATCTATTTTTGATGAATGGAATTATTCCTCAACCAATTTATAAAACATTTAAAATTTTGTTTGATCATTATTGTTGTAGTATTTCTAGTATTTTATTTACAATAAAAAGAACCCATTTTTACAATACATAGAAATGAACATATATTTTAATATTTTTTATCTTGTTTGAAAATGGCTTTTTAAATGTACATGTGTAAAATTGGCAATTTTACCAATTATTTAATTTCAAATGAGAATTTATTACCCTTAATAAGACAAAAAGACATCTTATTTACGTTTCAAATCCCAGCTGTAAAAGATCAACTAGAATTACTTCAAAAAGGTCATTCTTTTTTCCCCATTTTTTATAATTGAATTGATTTATAACTAGTTATAGTTTATTCCCCAATATTTAATAAAAATATATCTAAAAATAGTCCATTTTATAATAAATATTTTTAGCTGTTTCCTATAAATATATCAACAAATTATATGAACTACATTAAAATGAAAATAAATAAAAATGTATGTTTACACTTGTAATGTTTTTTTTCTAATTCACCAATTTTAAGAGAAACAATGTAAGCAATATTCCAGGAATGTAAAGAAGGGAGCACTGTCTATTTTTCACGCTCATGCGGCTTCCTGCATTGGCCGTTCCTCGTGGCTGGATATCTCATTTCCGCCTCGCTCGCTTGCTTCATCCCCGAGACAATCTCGTCGCTATTCTCGGTCAGCTTCTCTGAGCTTCCCACAGACACTTATCTCGTTTAAGATGGCCTCAGGCTCAGTGCTCAGGGCCCCGTCCCGTTTATAGATTGCCATTGTGGGTCAGCATCGGGAGGTGATGATGCAAGCGTACACTAAAGAAGGTTAATGTCATTAGTGTAGTCGTCTCACGGGCTGCTAACAATAACGAGCCAACTGCGTCTCGAAGCGACCAATAACAACGTTGTGTTCACTTTCTGTTGTCACTGTAAATAAAGGAATTAGCCCAGTTTTCCATGCAATGTAATGGAAATTTCAGTGTAATGGCAACCTCTTATCAGCTCCAATGTGTTGACACATTGTCCAATGTAATTACCCGAACAAAGTCCAATGTATGCTAGTGCGTTATTAAACAGGAAACAGTATGTTGTGTTTTACCACGTGGCAACCGAGATTATGACCTGATAGTTTATTACTACATGGCTACAGTTTAACGACATCCAGGTGCCAAGTTTATTTTATTATATCCTTATTACTTTTATAGAGTGCTATAGTTTTTATGAAACAACTTTTTCCCCAGTAGGAGTTCTGGAACGGATAGATGGCATTTTCATTCATTTCAATGGGGAAGGATGATTTAAGATAAACATTTTAGAAGTATGTGCATGAGCTCAAAACAAATTCAACTGCCGCTGAGGTTGGAAATGCCAAAATGCAAAATGGTCATCACAGCGTTGCTGAATATGTTTTCATGTGTTATTGAGTGCTAACATACAGTAATGTAATGCATGTTTTTGCGGTGCAGGCATCACGTGGGGCAAAGTGGTGTCCATGTACGCGGTGGCCGGCGCACTGGCCGTGGACTGCGTCCGCCAAGGACACGCTAGCACGGTTCAAGTCATCGTGGACAGTCTGGGCCAGTTTGTCCGCAAGTACCTGGCCCAGTGGCTGAAGAGGCGCGGTGGATGGGTGGGTGGCCACAGTTTTTACTGGCAAATATTTATGACTTTTACATTTCCCTAATGTGACAGTAAATTGGACAATTGTATGCAATGCTAAAATAGACGCACTTACTGATTTTTATATTGCAACATTACAATTACATACTGCTGAGTGTCAGTCCTACTCACTTGGGATAGACCCATCGTGTCTTTGCACTTGCAAAGTTGAAAAGAGTAACGTTTGTATTTGGCTTTATCCAGCCATCCATTTTCTGTACCGCTTATTGTCCATATGTTTGACTTGAATTCATTCCCATTTGAAAAATTAAGCATGAGGTGAAGTGATGATAGTAATAATTCAGCCGCCCATTTGTGACACGCGCAAACGACATCATGGTTAGTAGACGTCACCCGTGCAACGGCATCATCAAGGAACGCCCGTCTCAATTACCCACACCATTGTTACCTCCTCCCCCATCTGTCAATGTCCTTCTTTGAATTTCCAGTGGGAGGAGCTAGCATGTAAACAGGAGTGAGGAACAAGGAAGTTACAATTAGAAAACTGATATGAGCCCAAACTATTTTATTTATGCCGACTGAGTGCAGCTGCTAAAGAAAGCCACTGTGTAGGTTTGAAAATCTGATTTGGGTCAGGATGTTACGCAGATGTTGGTGGTGGTGGTGGTGGTGGTGGGGGGAGCTGGATATTGTTTTTGAAGTACCACTGACATCCCTATACATGTTGTAAAGTAGATATTGTGATGAAAATTACATATAACATTATTCACGTCAATGTCTCTATGAGCAGAGAGTGTGTCATTCATGCGCAAAGTTGCGGAAGTCTCACTCGACATCCAAGTGGTAGCCATATTGCCTGCTATGTCATCAGCAGACGTCACACTGGGACAGTCGCTATTGAGAAGGCGCTTTGCCACCTGCTATGGGAGCGGAACAACAGAGATTTTCGGATTTTTCCAACGCCCCTTCTGACACGTAAGCTCTTTTCGAGGAAGAGAACATCTCACATTCAAGTGACGTGACCGGGGCAATATTACCCTATCGTTTTGAGCCATATTTGGATGATATGCGGCTCACTTCTAACCAACAACAGACTCCCCGACAGTATGTATGACAGTATGTAGCGCAGTCAAGAGGATCCATGCCGGGCGAAACACTGGTGGCCGGGAGAGCTCCTTTTTTCTCCCGCGCACGCCAAACCACCTCCCCGCCCGATCCACCTCCACGGCGGTGAATTAACAACATGGAACAGGGGTGTTAAATGTGTCGATGTGCACGGCCACAGCATTCGTTGTTGTCGCTCGTGGCCGCGCACATCGACACATTTAACACCGCTGACTTACGTGCTTTATTAAATTATTATGACACGGGTCTTTTGTCACTTCTAAGAAGATTACGCTCCCCCCCAGCTGTATACACACCTACCTGTCATTTGGAACCCACAAAGCTCTCATCCTTTGCACCCGCGCAATCCCTTTTTCACGACGAACCGGGTCTTTTGGAAACGTGTGAAGAGTGAAATCATCCTCCCGAGTGTTTGAGCAATGTCCAGCAATACAACGAGCCGGCATTTTAACTAACACGAAGAAACAAAGAGGTACCTTCCCGCAGGTAAAACTGGTATCAACACATGAGGCCGCCTGGGTGGGTGTCTGCTGATAAGGTCACTTCCTGCTTCTTCTCCAAAACAAATCCCTCGATGATTTTCATGGCGGGAGTTACAAAAAGCCATATGCGTCAAAATCCTGTTGTGTGGTGGAAAAAAAACACATGGGTCCATTCTGGCTGCTTTTTAAAAAAATTAAAAACATCAAAAAAAAATCATGTTTTTGGTGTCAGTGGGACTTTAAGGATGCTACAGCTCTTAACTTTAGCTGAAAACACATACCACCAAATAGTTTCTGGGGCAGCTGGTTTTTTTTTTTTTTTTTTTTTGGGGGGGGGGTGAAGTGCTAGCAGCTAGTAGCGACACCACTGGCATAATTATAGAATAGATTGTATTTTTCTTAACGTATCTTTTTCTCTTTACTTCCTGCAGCTGGAACTGACAAACTGTGTAGTGAAAAAGGACCTTTTCCCCGAACACCGCTGGCTGTCCTCTGCCCTGGATTCCTTGCGATACTACCTCACTACCATGTACGTGTACATCATGAAGGAAGCGTGACCACCACCAGTCCATCGTCCGACACATACAAAAGACACTCGCAGGGACCCGTCAGTTTTTGCTTGGGGTTGCCGGGCTGAGAACCGCCTACGGCAGCTGGATGCCTGTCAAAGAACGTTTTCCTCGGCGTCACATGAGGACTGGGCTTCATCCAAAGTCTGGTCACAAGACACCCAAGGTGGTAGAACGTTTGTATTTAATCGCACTGGTGCATGTGAGATGAGCAGGGAAAGATTTTCGCTCAGGATTTTACACGAGAGAACTGCAATATTATGTCTCCCTTCTTTCGTCTAATTGCTTCAGGGCAAGTGTTTTGGGTCCTTTTTGATCAAAAGTGCAGACTTCACATTCACCAATGAATGCTGGGATGCTTTTTTTAATCATCATATGTACATGCACACATTCATGGTGTTTTCCTTTCCTTTTAAATATGTACATAGATTTATTTATGATTTTATTTTGGAAATAATAAAAGCCATTGCAGTGTATTACAAAAACAGATGCAAGAAAGCGCTTGAGAATGATTGCGTGACATGCTCGTTTCTTTTTCCTCTTAAAATGTTTTTTTTTCTGAAATAAATCCTACAATCCTGCAAATATATTCCATTTTTCTATTTTTTTTTGTCTTCATTAAAAAAAAAACTTGAAAGTATTATGTCACTGTGGTCAAACTTGAGGTCTGTGGGCCAGTTCCAGCCAGCCAAAAATGTTTTTGTGGCCCACCAAAGCAAATCGTCTGTCATCTTTCTTACTAAATTGATTTTATTTTAGTAAAATATTTGTAACATTGGTATTTTTTTTAATTCACTTTTTTTTTTTATAGAAGTCACATTGTCACCAAATCCATTAACATAAAATGAACCCAATCACAACTTACCCTCATGAAAATGTAATAGTTTTTAGTTATGGTTCTTCATTTTGAATGAATGTATGAACAGGTCTCTTGTATCTTTTCTAAAAAACGATTTTAGAAATCACGTATTTGTTCTTTATACAGATAAACTGATGAGAAAACAAAATATCAATTATTTTAAAGTGTGTTATTACATGTGTACAGCCTGCGGAAAGTCACCATAGCATGTTTGGTGAATGAAGAATGTGCAAGTAGATTTAAAGTTGTCCAATTCCAACACGTTGGCATTCATCTACCTCATGATCAACGGAAAAGCTTTAAAATCCGACCCTAAATTTTATCTTACGTTCAAAACTGTGCTGAGGTCAAATGCAAAGTGATGAAACAGTGCCACCCGCAGGCATGTATTGGTGATTACAGATGTTAATTTTTGGTCCTGCGCAGAACATAAAGACACTTACCACATAAGACAAATCAGAATAAACCCGGTGTCCCTAAATAATAACCATGTGGAAGTTAGCATATAGTGTACATTCTTTAGTGCTACATAAGTTTTACTGTAAACAAACACGAAAAAATCATCCCAGATAACGGACAACTAGAGAATTCAAATCTTCAAATGTGATGCAGCACAACCATTTCCAGTTCAAAATAACACCACAAACCACATGAAAAAATTTCTCTGAATCATTTGGCTTTTTTTTCTTCAAGACGAGCGGACGTAAGTGATGCGCAAGTGCTCCATCAGTGGCTGGTTGTCTGTTGCCATGGAAACCCTCTGTTCCAGTCTCCCATCTGCGCTGAGCTGAAACACTCGTGAAATCTGAAAGAAAAAAAAAGCGATTCGAATGGCTGCGTGAAGAATACCAAGAACAGAAACTTTGAGATTTCAACCTATCAATGTACTGTGGTACCTCCTTTACGTGAGGTTTCTTCGCGAAGGACATTCTGGCAATGGTGTGGCTACGCAGGTTCAGCTGCTGGCCTGTAACCTCACCCTCCTCAATCTCCACCAAACCTGCACCAGAAAGCAGACATTTTGTTGGTTTGCCAAGTGTGTACAACAGAAAAATAGGTTAGGTGGAGTTTTAATGGTGGACATCTGCCACACAGTTCTGATCCGGCCCTGCCTGCGTGGAGTTTGCATGTTAGATGGAGGTGGATCAGCTGGAAAGCGTCGGCCTCACAGTTCTGAGGTCTGAGGTTCTGTGGTCAATCCTGGACCCGCCTGTGTGGAGTTTGCATATTCTCCCCGTGCCTGCATGGGTTTTCTCCGGGCACTCCGGTTTCCTCCCACATTGCAAAAACATGCATTAATAGGGTGACTCTAAATTGGCCGTAGGTGTGATTGTGAGTGCGACTGGTTGTTTGTCTCGATGTTCTCTGAGATGGGCTGGCAACCAGGTCAGCGTGTACCCCGTCTCCTGCCCGTTGACAGCTGGGATAGGCTCCAGCACTCCCCGTGACCCTTGTGAGGATAAGCGCCGAAGAAAATGGATGGATTGATATTATAGCAATATTATATGTTATAATATATTTTTTTGTTGATAAAATGACTCAAAAGGTTTCAAAACTCAAAGTGTAGGACTTGCGACTTGACTCGGGACTTGAGGGCAAAAACTGGAGACTTACTATTGACAAAGCAATGACATGGTTGCACTTCTCCTAACACCTAACACAGTTCAGAGAACCTAGCATTTATGCTTGTGCTACTTATAAATGTATAAATAGCTTGTATTTGAACAAAAAAATGGTCGCAACACAGGCAGACAAAGAATGCAATAAACTCACAGGCTTATTTCTTTATTACAACAGAGTCATAGGGTCAACTGGTGAGAGAAAACCCAACAGGGCATGATTTTAAGTAACCATGGTGAGATATAAAGTCATCATGATGGAATTTAAAGTGATCAAAATGAAAACGATGAGTTCCATGTCAACAAGTGATGTGAGGAAACAAGCGTTATCATAGATTTAGTGTTTAAACATCAACAATTGACGAAAGAGTATCCTGGCATTGTAACTTGGTCCCACATGACCACCGCTCATCAATTGTTGATGTTATATGTTAATTCTTATGTTAACAGGGATCCTTTCACATCGATTGTTGAGTTTAAATGTCATCATGACGACATTAAATCACATTTCACGATTGTTGTTCACGAGGTGACCCTAATATGTTCTTATACTTTATCTTCTGGAAAAAAAAAACAACAAAAAACAAACCTCGCAGCTTGTGGATGATGTATTTCGTATTATATCTACAAGTACTATGACGACATCAAAAGCCATCAAATACCTGAGTTCTGGGCCACAATAAAAGCCACATTATTGGTTTCCGGCTGCATCCGGATGAAGCCGCACTCGCGGTGCAGCGGCTTCTTGGAGTCTGCGTGGAAAGCGTTGAACCTAAAAATCACCAAAAGAAGAGAAATGAGTCAGTGGGTGGTTCCCCTTAATCACGGCAGAAGTGGAAAACCGACGCAAAGTTGACGACAGGCTGCCCGACGTGGCTGAAGTGAAGCGTCTCCAAATAGCGGAAAGGTTTGATGTTAGGAAAGCGGCCCTCCCCTGGTTCGTCAGACTGCCAGGTACCCAAAAGCCAGTCTAGAGGCAGGATGGCGGGGTTCATCTCCACTAAATACATAGAAACAATGCAACATATAATTCAATACAGGTTCAGGGGAATACATTGTCTCAAATAATATCCACTTATTTGGGCTAGGCAAGTAATCAAATTTTATTGATTAATTCAAGTTTCTTTGTCAGGTGTCAAGATGACTCTTTCATTTTATTTATTTATTTTTAAAATTTTGGACATACTGCTCTGCAATAAATGTTTGATAGTCAGTAAATATATATCACAAAACTATAGCACCAAAAACATTCAAGAGCCCATTATTCACAATCACACTCCATATATTTATAACTATATCATATTTTCAAGAATAAAATAACAACATTATTCCTTTACCATTGCAAACCTTGTGGTTTCCAATTATTTCTTGCCCATGAGTGGCATCAAATATTGGCTAAAGAAATAAAGAAACTGTGGCTACTGTCATTTAGATATTTACACAGATTTACAAAAACGAATGCAATTACGGCAACTTTTCAAATATTGTTTAATATATAGGCACAATTTTCCCAACAACAAAAATTTGAATGAATAATAATGAATAAAGCATAGCTCCGTAGCGAATGGAAGCAATTCGCCTCTTATCCAGCAGGTGGCGGCGCCATTAATGCAGAAATTAATTCTGTCGTGAAAAAGAAAAAGAAGAAGAATGGTTGCACGGTTGCCCTGACAAAACAAATGAGGTAACTCTTGTACTAATTTGACCATATAAATCACATATTTCAACTTTAAACGAACCCCATTGACGCCAAACACATTTTAGGGGCACTCCGAAATTGTTCAGAAGTGTGACATCTACTTAAATTGAATCAGTGGGAGGCGACTTGAAACGTTTTCTCCAGCGCTAACACGAGCCAATTCCACTGTGAGGTTAGCATTCTTAGAAAATAATGAACTAAACCATATTTGACAGGTTTTATACTTCTTGGATGGCACATAAAATATAGGTCATAGGCAATACTCCATGGTCAGTTTATGACGAGTCTAGATTTAGTTTAATTTTATTGCATTCATTACATTATTAAATGACGAGGTAGACGTCCTACCTGGTTGATGAACAGGAGAAGTCATTATTTGAGGTAGGAACGATTTAAATAAACCCACAGACTGAGAAACAATTTTAACTCCGCCTGATTGTATAACGTCACACAATCTTGAGCCACGCGGGCATTCTGGGAAATGTAGTTTGGGCTATTGCATTTAGAACAGCGATGCTTTTTTTTTTTTTTATAATTTCCTATATTTTAAATAGAAAAACAGACTTCTCATGGAGCATGAAGAAACATAATCCTTGATAAGGGCTGTTTGGTCCCTTTACAAGTGGTGTCAAAGTCTGGTTTGCATTGGCAGCAATAAGTCATAATTGTTTCATTTCTGCCTTTTGCAGATGATGAAGTTGTGATGGTTCATCAAACCATGATCTTCCATCTACGTTCCTACCCTCACTTACGATCACAGGCTGCAGGTCATAAATAAAAAGGAACAAGATCGCAGATACAGTTTCCTCCACAGGGTGTGCGGGGTCTCCCTTAGAAGATAAGGTGAGAAACACGGTCGTCTGGGGATGGGCTTGGATGTTGGCCTTGAGGACATTGTCTGGTGTGGCTGGTCAGGCCGATAGGAGAATGTCAGTCTCTCCTGCATCCAGGACAGATGAACGTAGTTGCTGGTCTACAGTATCTGCCTGGGTTGAAGCCCTTCTTTGTCTCTTTGCAAAGTGATAAAAGTTAGATATACACTTCTGAAATAACTAATTTGCTTAAATTACGTTTAATATTGCTGTAATATTTTATTGTTAATAGTGATGATCATTTATGTGAATGTACTGATCATATTCATGATTTCTCACCACTAGGACGCTGATAAATATCGATATTTCTATAAATCTCTTCCATTGTTCACATTTTAAAATAATTACTTTTATAGTATTCCTCGAAAATTACAATTCATCATCACTGGTGAGCTATTTTTAGAACAGGTCCACATGCTACTGATGTGGTCTTTGCGAGATATTAGTTGCCCATTGGGACCACGTTAAGGACCCCTGGTTTAGGCCAAGACAAAACCAACAAAAAAAAAAAAACTGAGTTTGGACTCAATATGAAAATGAGGAACCTTTTGCAGCTGCCCCCTCCCCCAATAATACAGTGTATTGCTTTTTATACTACACAATGACCCCACAAATTGATTAAACAAGCCACATTTATTGACAGGTATCAGTGCATTTTAAATAGACCATGTGGTGTCTATTTGTCATTAATTTCCAAAAATACTACTCAAAACAGAAAAGAAACACAAGTCTATGTTTTTGCAACCTGTTTGCAATCAAAAGAACAGATTACGCATTCTCATCTGCAATCCCTGCTTCTTTTCCTTTGCCCATGGTCATCAAGGTCTCCGAGACTCTTCTCCTTTTCAAGCTTTGCTTTTTCTACAGTTTTTCAGCGCATCCGCCAAGGCGTGTAGCGCCATGTCGGCATTACTCTTCTCACAGTTATAGCCCATCAGTCCGATCCTCATCACCTAAAGGAAAGAAAATAGCGTGGATGTGATTGTGGGTTTGAAGATCAAGAGTGGAACAGGTTCATTCATAAAGCAGTTCGAAGATTTGTTTGTGGCTCGAGCAATCAACAGTTGTTGCAGAAAATAATTTTTGCCGAATAGCATAGTTTACTAAGGCAATTTAAACATGTCATGATATCAACGCTTGTTGAAAATTGTGGGGATATATTTCGGTCTGTGTAGATTCTAAAGCATCCAGATTAAGGTAATCTGCCAAGGGTGAATGAAGGCAGTGGAATCCTTCTTGTGCATTGAATTTGTTGTGTTTTGTGGTATTTTCACAAGATGTTGAATTGTGACTTTGGCAATAATTGTTGGCTAACAACAAAATATTAGAATGTTATTTTGATTGCCAGTTTTTGTGTATTAATATACTCCCAGCATTCTATTCACTTAGTTTTGTAGTATTTCTATTGGCTGCACTGCTTCACTGTACTGTATGTGGAATAAATCCATCCATCCATCCATCCATCCATCCATCTTCTTAGCTGGTTATCCTCCCAATGGTTGCAGGAGTGCTGGAACCTATCCCAGCTGTCAATGGGCAGGAGGCAGGGTACACCCCGGACTGGTTGCCAGCCTATGCCAGGGCACACGGAGATGGACAACAGTTGTACTCACAATCACACCTAGGGGCAATTTAGAGTGCCCAATTAATGTTGCGTGTTTTGGGGATGTGGGAGGTAACCGCAGTGCCCAGCTGAACCACCGTGCCGCCCATTTGGATGTTCTCTCTTTTTTTTTTTAAAATCCAATCAGATTTCAGCCTCTGTGTGTTGCTAAATCAGCCTAATCTGCCCTGCGTTAGGTCAATCAGATTTCAAATCCATCTCACAGGGCTGCTACCAGTAGCTGATGTGCATTTTTCCATTATCCTTGGTCACTCAGAACAAAACTGTTACTGCCAAATGTGACAAGCAAAACACAAAACAAAATCTGCACACACAAAGACAATTCACATTTTTTTGCCCGACAGTGGAGGAAAATTTGACTTTGTCTCAGGCAGACCTAAAAATCTTTTCTGGACAGATTTTTTCAGTTTTGCAACTTTGTCAACCATGACGGTAGGTATTTTTTTTTTTTTTGTCGAGTCAATTGCTGCCAAAGGCCCAGGAACAAAATGCAAGCCCAACACATTCAAATGTTTCCAGCAGATGCTCACCATGCCGGTGGAAGGCCCGAGACCTCCGGTCATCTCCATCTGGTGATTCTTCATGATGTACTCCAGCAACTCCTTCCAATCGTAACCTTCGGGGATGGCAATGGTGGTGACGGAGGGAAGTCTCAAATCCTGCACAGGATTTCACAGTATCAACACTAGCGAAACATGCAAGTGTGAAACAATTTTACCACCCCCCCAAAACATCCCGTTTTGCCTTTTCCCTCGTATTCTATGTGTGTTCTTTACTTTATCTGCCCCACCTTGTCAGAAATGAAGAGTTTGAGACCCAAGTCTTCAAGTCCTTTGTACAAGTAGGCTGCCACTTCTTTGTGTTTCCTCCAAGACTCCTCCAGACCCTAGAGTATGACTCAGTGAGTATCTCTCTTTATTTAAAACATTTTCTTTAGCTTCAGTTAGCAGTGATGGCAAAGAAGAAGAAAAATGATAACTAATAATTGGAAATTGAACCTAATATCACGGAAAGAGGCAATCTGTAGCATCGTGCTGGTCAATATTAGATTAATTAATTTTCAAGATAGCCGGCACGGTGATCTGATTGGATCGTGTCTCTTACTTGGCGTGACATTGGCAGTGTAACCCAAATTGGCTTGGTTTAGGTTTAAAGTGGTTTGGAACAGTTCACCAGAACTTTTTTTTTCAGTTATGTTTGTTTTGAAGGTGTGAGTCCTTTCAGTCTCCTCTTTGGCAGATGAAATGCATTCTCAGTAGAGTTTAAGTTTGGAGATGGAATTGACCTAACAGTGCAGTGCAACCTCTTTTGGTTGTTTTGTTTTGAAGGTACTCCTTTCAAATCTGCTCTTTAGCAGGTATTGTGGGGTCCTCAGGTTATGATGTAATTCTGGTTCCTACGGTGGCGCCATAACTCCACATAAAACAGAATAAATGGAAATCGTCCTGAACAGGGGAGCTTTCCTATGGCAATCCTTGTGAAGCATGAAGAAAACGCAAGTTGACCAGAGTCCGGTGACAGATTGCGTTGGACTACTAATCATAGTTTTTAGTTTTACCCTTTCAGCCAGAATTGCCAGACTCTCTCTTAAGGCGAAGAAACCCGATACTGGGCCAGTGTGGTGGTACCTTTAAAAAAAAAAAAAAAAAAAAACTCAAACAAAAAGCGTAATACAGTTGTAGACTACTGTTCAATTAAATAATAGATGTTTTTTTGAGCAATGAAAGTGCATCTGCAGTAGTGTGTTAAATCTATTCATGGATTGATTTTAATACATTAGTGAACTTACATTCTGGCTGGTTTGCCATCACAGCCCCAGTAGTTGGATAAGTGTGTCATGTCAAAGAGGTATGAGACTGGTTTTGTTTTCCTGTTAAACATTTTGTGGCTGTGCAGGGTTGAAAATAGAGACAATAGGGGGTTCACTCCAATACCAAGACCTACAATACAATATTTGGTGTATTTAATTAAAAAGTCCTTCCTTACCATGCTCTGTCATTAAAAGAGATAGGAGCCGTGCCGGGCGGTGCGTTCAAAGCTTTCTGAGAACCCGTGTATAGGATGTCAATATCTATTAGCGTAACAAGAACAAAGAATATTTTTAAAGATGCACTACTCATGAAAAGGAGTCTTTAAAAAAAAAAGAAATATATATATGTATATATATTTCTCATACTTTGCTGATCCATAAAAATCGGCGCAGCCCCGAGTGACGCAACAGTGTCAACCAGGAAGAGGCAGCCGTGTCTAAAAAGATAACAGATCACGAGAAATGACGCATGGGGTTCCCCAAATGCATTTACACATTGAGATAGATGCACTAGGGGGCGCACTTTCTGCAGATGTCACCAATGCCGTCGATTGGGTGGCACAGACCAGCAGACGACTCTCCGTGTGTTAGAAAGAACAGCACCGGCTTGTGTTTCTCTATAGCCTGAAAACATGTGGAGGATGTTGTTTTATTTCTTACTTTTCATATATATTGTGGTGCCTTGAGATACGAGTGACGTGACTTCTGAGATTTGTGGGTAGGAGCTGTGGTTTAGCCTATTTTTCTCTTCGAATTGTGACCAGAAGCTTAAGAGACAAGCACTGTATGGTGGCAGGAACTTCAAGGATTTGAGGAAGTGAATTGTCATACCATCTCACATCACAACAAGCAGCTCCTTAGCAGATAGTAACCATGTTTTTTTTTTTTTTCAAAAGAGAGGCTTTGATGCCTCTCCCAGTTGAAGTTTATTTTCAAACTAAACATAAAACAAAACTAATAGACTTTGTGTATTTCAAACAACTGCATCATTCTGCCTTGCAACAGCGCATTTAACTGAATGAAAATCCAAATTGTATCTCAAGGCAGCACTCAAGTTGTCAAAATCTTGATTTCGCTCGGATTCCTCTTACCTGTTCAATCTCCTTGTTGCTGAAATAATTTCCGGGTGTTTTCTCAAGTCTATGTACATTAGCACCTATGAATTAAAGACAGTTCAGAGACAAGGTCAAATGTCAAGCGCCATTTCTTCCAGTGGGAGTCTTTTAGCATACCCATTCTCTCTGCAATTTCTGCAACACGCTCCCCCCAGATGCCATTGATGGCGATTAGGACGCTCTCCCCGGGCTCCACCGTGTTAAATACTGCACACTCCATTGCGGCGTGCCCTGAGCCGCTCATGGAGATTGTCATGTTGTTCTCTGTCTGAAAGGCGTACTGAATCCCCTTCTTTATGTCGTTCATGATCTAACATAAAAAAAAAAACGCTTTCACATAAACACACACAAAACACTCGCCGTTTTCAATCGGTATTAATATTGACTGCACTTATTAAAAATCCAAAAAAAGGGATGGGAATTAGCAATAGGATGCAGAACATGTGACATGACTTTCATTGTTTGGCTGTATGTATTCAAAGTGTTGGATGCAGGCTCTTTTAAGTGGTAGGCAAAATAATAATAACAGAAATACAAATAAAGTTTACATTTAAAAGATGAAATACAATCACATATGAGAATGAAGCTTGCAGCTTTAAATACAACCAGTTTAAACGTTTTAACCCTACTGCATTTATTTATTAATAGGGGTAGTGTAGCAATAATACTTTTCAACTACAATGTGGCGGCACAGTGAAGCAACTGGTTTTAACGTTGGATTTACAGTTCTGTGACCCGGGGTTGAAATCCCAGCTCCACCTGTGTGGAGTTTGCATGTTCTCCCCGTGCCTGCGTGGGTTTTCTCCAGGCAATCCGGTTTCCTCCCACATCCCAAAAACGTGCATTAATTGGACACTACCTATTTCCCTTAGGTGTGATTGTGAGTGTGAATAGTAATCTATGTTCCCTGTGATTGGTTGGCAACCAGTTCAGGGTGCACCCCCCCTCCTGCCCGAAGATAGCTGGGATAGGCTCCAGCACTCCCGTGACACTTGTGAGGATAAGTGGCTCAGAAAATGGATGGATGGATGATGTACAGTTCAATTCAATTTAAATTTTAACAATAACAAATTTGCATTTAATCTTCCATCCATCCATTTTCCGTACCACTTACTACCACGAGGGTTACGAGCATGCTGAAGAGCAGGATAAACCGTGAACTGGTCGCCATCCAATCGCAGGGCACATATAAACAAAAAACATTCGCACCTACAGGCAATTTAAAGTCTTCAATTAACCTACCGTACATGCTTTTGGGATGAGAGAGAAATCCCATGCAAGCACGGGGAGAACAAACAAACTCCACACAAGAGAGGCTGTACTTGAACCCAGGTTCTCAGAACTGTGTTGCAGATGTGCTAACCAGTCATTCACCGTGCCACCCGCATTTAATGTTGAAATGTTTCAATCAAATGTAATTAAACTTTTGTATAAAAGTCATTTATTTCTAAATGTTCGTATGTTTAAGCACCATGTTAGTGTAAAAACTGCACATGATGTTAGTGGTCTACAAATGATAAATATACATTTTTATCTGTTAATATTGCTTTTTTTTACTGTAGTTTTCAAGTTTTTGCATTTGCATTTAATCTTTAACGGCATGTTTAAAAAATAATGTAACTTTTGCGTACAATTTATTTTTATTTTAATCTCTGAAGTATTTTTTTAAATGTCCTAATAATTAAGTGCAGTGTTAATGTTCAAGCAGCAGAATGTTACAGTGGCTTAAAAGAAAAAATTCACTTTGATTTTTTTTTAATGAACATTTAGGTCTAACGCTGTACTTGGAGAGTTAAATATATGCATATTTTTTGAGCTACTAAAACTTTGAGACTGCATTTAACTGCACAGAATCAATACATGTAAGTCAGGAAGAAGGGATTAGAGTAACAGATCCAAATGACAGTCAGTTAATTATTATTAAAATGATACAATTGATACTACTACTGATAGTAAAAAGTCTCAAGTGCATTACCGTATACATTTCTGGATGAAGGTGACCAATTATCGGCTTGGCCCCTGCAGCCAGGACACGCGGGGGGATGTTGGAGGGTCCCGGCCCGAACAAGTAGCGTAGAGGCGCCTCCAGTGGCCGCAGCATACACGCCGGTGGGGGGATGGTGACGGACGACACGGTGCGGCGGTCCAGGCGCTGGATGAGGGGGCATTCGAGGGCCGCCGCCGCTTGCTGGGCCAGCAGTCCGCTCCTCCGGCTGAACAGAGTCCGCTGCATCATGGCTGGTTGTACCGACCAGGGTAAGACTGAAGCTGAGCTCTGAGGCCCGCACGTGTTTTGACCAAAGGTTTTGAAAGACAACAGGTCTTTGACCTATTGGCCATGGGGCGGTTTGCGTCATTGGATTGAACACTTGTCAGTGGAAGGCATTTACTTGAGATATTGACATGTATTTGTGGCTTTTTGATAAACCGTACTAGTGTACACACGCTATGCCACCGTCACTCTGTTTTGCTCTCTTATATAACATCATCAGGAAAATACACAAAAAGTAGACAAAAACAAACAAACAGCTTCCTTTGCTGTTTTTAGTGTGACCTCACACACTTAAGCAACAGCAAGAACCTCTTTTGAATATATCGATTGAAACCGGATGAATAATCGCTAAAACATTAACCGGTACGTCAGAATATATTAGAATACGGTAGAAAAGTTCCCTCCATGAATTCAAAAAAGGAAATCCATAGGTCAGTTTCTCTCTCCGAATACATTAGAATATGGTAAAATAGTTCAGTATATGAATTCAAAAAGTGAAATTCATACATCACTTTCTCCCTAATTACTAAAAATTAATTTGATTGTTTCTGATATCATGTCTATTTTCTGGAGGTGGTCAATTTGCTGTTGCTCAAGCTGTAACCTATAATCAACAATGTAAAAAAAAAAGCAATAATGTAAATATTTTCTTAGTGAATATAGCATACCATTTTCATATATAAATAATTATATATAGTGACTCCGTGATATACACTCTTCCAATGGAACTACTGACAAACAGCAGATCACGTTCTATTTTATGGAAATAAACCTATGCATCATAATTACGTGGGTGTCTTTCATAAAATCGAGCTGGGAAAATATGTATTTGAACACGGACCAAAACAGATATGCTTGCTCATACACTTGAGCAATATCAGAAACCTCTCTTAAATCTAATTAAATTGCTAACAAAATCAAATTAAACCTGTAAGATATATCAATTTCCAGTGAATGTAAAAATAATGCTAAAAATATAATAAAAACAACTAAGTTAGTGGTATCCAAGGACTTGCACAGTACAATACAAGTAAATAACCACAATGGTTAAGTACTATAAAGAAAGTAAAGTAAGAAGAAGTAAATAAGTAGTAGAATGGGCTTTCCCATTGAAAAAAAAAATGGCACTCATTAACAGACTCTCATCATAGTACACCTCAGCTGTTTAAGAAATCGACCGTAACCGAGTTTTAATATTATACTGTGGCTTTGCCTGTTTCACTTTGTTAGGAAATGAAAGGTCCCCCTTTTGACAATCCACCTCCAGTCAAGCAGCTCAGAACTGGTTCGGGTTAGTTTGCAGGTGCTCTTGTTGATTTTTTTCCCGTCTATCTGATTGGATCGTGTCTCTTACTTGGCGTGACATTGGCTTTGGGGAGGAGGTGGAGGCTCCTCTCCGGTCAGCCAATCAGCAGATATACAGAGACACAAACACACACACACCCACACCCGTGCACGCACGCACGTGTGCGCAGCGATTATCAGCGCTTTCAAAACAATTAAGTTTTCCGTCCACGTCCTCCTTGAAAATCTTCTGTACAGTAATTGATGTTTATTGCCATTAAGTCAGAATGTTCATAGCTTACGAGTTACTTATTTAACAAAGACAACTCGTAGAGCCGATACAAGATGTCTAACATTGTTTTATCAATATTCAAAAGTCAGACATTTTTTTGCGGCACCCTGATACTTTTTCTTCCAGGTGTTATGTCATGTGTTGCAGGTTGAGGTGTCCTTATCTGGCTTTGGCTGGGTAAATAATTAGACCTTTGGTAAATAAATGGGACCCGTTGTTACCCTACCCTCTGCCCTTTTGGCCTTTGCACTGGACACAAGACTTGAAATGTGGCCAAATGGAGCAAGATGGACGCGTACGGAGCATGTAAATAACAGCGCACCAGCTATGGAACTCTGCCTGGTGACATCGGATGATCCAATTCATTGCATAGATGTTTTTGTTCCTGGGGCTCTTCGGTTTCGGAACACCGTGCTTGAGTTCAACAGTTGCATTTGAAAGGGCACATGAGTGAATGTTAGTTAGGTTTCTGTTTTAGTCTTGTTGTTTGAAAAAGGAAATCATTGGTATCTAATTTGAACACAAACGGTAGAGCAACAAATGTATACCAACAATGTAAGAATACTCAAAGGCATATGTTTATGCTCTGTGAAGATTGACTGTTTGAATGTTACTGCAGCTTACAGAGGAGCTCAGATCATCTCCATACTGTACTGTAGCTGTGGATCTGTTTTATACTGCCCCCAGGTGACCAAGATGCACACAACAGGAGGACCTGCACAATGTCTCCTGATTTGAGGCAAAAATGGGGCATAATCTATTACATTTCTTTACATACTTCTTAATCATGTCAATATTGTATGTTTTAATGGATAATATTGCGGAGTGCTTCATTTCTCATTAAAGCATCATTTTGTTTTTGGTGGATGTACATTCAATTAATGGAACATCCATTCATTTAAATGAGGAAAGATAATTTGCATGACGAGTGTGGTCCCAGAACGGATCAAACTCAAATCTCAATCAATCAAAGTAACACTGACATTTGTGACAATTACAGTAGTTGAATTGATTGATCAGAGCTGATCAGACATGTTAGAGACCATACATAACTGGTGGGTTAAATATATATTGATTAGCAAGAGGGTGAAAAATACAGTGTCAAATAATTAGTGGTTTCTTATGTTAATCTTTGAGCCACTCCAATAGAGTTCTTCCTTGTCCTTAATGGCAGCAAGAGGCTGGCGGTATTCATTAAGATGAACTTTGCACTCTGAGTCTTCAACTTGGTAAACAGGCAGATTTGAACATCTCCCCGTGGAGCTTGTGGCTGCCGAACCTGTCTCTTGTGTTTTCAATCACATTTAAACATCAATGGAGCACTTTGATGCTCAATGTCAGCGTTTCACTTTGGAGTTTTAACACAGATTAGTGTGATTCTGAAGAGGTTAACTTCTTTTTTTTTTAAATATTTCAAATGTGAAAAAATACAAAGATTTGAACAAAAAAATAGTTCAATATCGATGTAATTTAGACATATTGTGCTGTGGTTAAATCCCGGACCCGCCTGTGTGGAGTTTGCCTGTTCTCCCAGTGACTGCGTGGGTTTTCTCCGGGCACTCCAGTTTCCTCCCACATTCCAAAAAACATGCAACATTAATTGGACACTCTAAATATCCCGTAGGTGTGATTGTGAGTGCGACTGTTGTCTATCGCCATGTGGCCTGTGATTGGCTGGCAAACAGTTCAGGGTGTACCCTACCTCCTGCCTATTGACAGCTGGCTCCAGCATTCCCCTGACCCTCGTGAGGATAAGTGGTCAAGAAAATGGATGGATATTGTCCTGTATTCACAAATGAATAGAAGAGGACATCAGAATAGTACGAACCTTGATTTCAATGAAGTTTGAACTTTGTGTAAAAAGTATATAAAAACAGCATACACTAATTTGCAAATAATTTTCAATTGATATGAAAATTAATACACGGTACGAGACATTTTATGCTCAAACATTATGAATCAAGATGGGAGACCCTTCTGTATGAGCCTCTTCAGAACTCAATAGACTTGACCCAGACGCCACCGTCACCTGACACAGACACCAGCCACAAGCCATTCATTTTATTGGGTTTCTGATAACAAAATGTGTCTTATGAACAATTGGGATAAGAAGTATAGAAAATTGCCATTCATGGAATTAAAAAAAAAAAAACAAAAAAAAACCTATCAGAACACACATATAGGGGACCAAAAGATAAGTAAGTTTGTTTCAGCTTGTCCCGTTAGGGGTCGCCACAGCAAAACGCTCATATTTGTTTTGCACAGTTTTTGCGCCGGATGCCCTTCCTGGCGTAACTCCTCTCGGGGAGTGGAGGCCCCATGAGTTATTCACATTTTGAAATTAATCAGCTTTCTGAATTTTTTCACATTTCACTTTTTTTTTTAAATAGTGAATTGGTGGCTCAACAGACAGTCAAGAGGTTTGTGTTTAGCAGGAAAAAGAGGAGGACTCCAGCGCAGGAAAGTGAGTGGTGAGTGGCTGCAAGGAGCTCATAGGTTGACACAAGGTCGAGGGCTGAGGAGAACAGGTGGAAGCAAAAAACAAATGCATGGACACAACATAAACATGTGGCACTTGACAAAACATGAAACAAGCCAAATCCAATCAAAACCTAGTCAACAAAAATACAGATCACAAAAGAAAGATGGCTCAGGGGTGTCAAACTCATTTTTGTCAGTGGCACAGCTGTAGAGCGTTGGCCTCACAGTTCTGAGCTTGTGTGGAGTTTGCATGTTCTTCCTGTGCCTGGGTGAGTTTTCTCCCATATCCCCAAAACATGCATTCATTGAAGACTGTCCCTAGGTGTGATTGTGAGTTCGACTGTTGTCTGTCTCCATGTACCCTGTGATTGGCTGGCAACCAGCTCAGGGTGTACCCCGCCTCCTGCCCAATGACAGCTGGGATTGACTCTATCAGTCCCGTGTGGCTCATGAGGATAAGTTGCTCAGAAAATGGATGGATGCTATTTTAACAAAATACATGAAGTTGTTGCATAGGATTTACTTTCATGGGGCACTTAAAATAATGTGGTAGGCTGGATCTGACCCCCCGGGCCTTGAGTTTGACACCTGAGGTACAGTTAGCGAGCTAGATAGATAATTCGATGCATAGACTGATTGATACTGTATCTTTTTTTTGTTTGTTTGTTTGTTTTTTTTTTTTCCATAGCAGCTGTATCATGGCTGGTGCTGATGCTGCTGTGACGTAATCACACGCAGACTTCGTGCATTCGAATCTTTGCCCTGCATTTTTTCTGACAGGCGTGTGGATCGAGCATCCTGTTTATCGGCTCGCCATCACCCGCCTCCACCTTCCTCCCTTCGTCCTCTCGCCGTCACCCGTTCGAGTCTAAATTGACGCTCAAGCCAGCCAGGCCCCCACCCTCCCCGCATCCATCGTTCCGGCCCACTTTCTCTCCTTTCCCGGGTGCCGAGCGCAGTAGGGAAGGGAGGCTGCAAGCGGGGGAAGCCAGACACGACCAAAATAGGAACCGGCGGAGCCTGGCGCTGATTCTCGCCCGACGCCATCGCGGTAAGAGCTCATTTGTTGTGCTTCCCGACACATGGCCGTTGTACGTGTTATTTGCTGGTGGCACGGGGAGGAGGAGGAGGAGGAGGAGGAGGAGGAGGAGGAGGAAGAGGTTGTTCATGGAGGTGTCGATGCCAAAGGCGTCAGTGTTTTGCTGCGCCAGGGCATCAAAACGGGGGGAAATGAGGGATAAATTCGTCTGTAGCCAGATGTGTTCCGCCTGCATATCATTTGTTGATGCGATTTTTTTTCAGTCTAAACGTTGTCATGCTGACGCAGCGTGCAAATGAGATGATTTGGGTTGTGTTTACGCGGCCTGTTTTTGAGGTGCGGCAAGATGGAGGAGGCAGTGCATTCCGTCCACTACCCGGGCTCGCAAATACAGTGGAAATAGACAGCTCGATTTCCACAATTCTTTACAGATAACGGGGTAGACTTAATAATACCACAATATATTTTAGTATGTAGCGCAAAAGAAAGGAGTTACACACAGTGGCGCTCAATGGTACATCGGGATCCTTGATGAGGTCCTTAAGTGAGGCCTAGTCAATATGATTAAACCCAGTCAAGATTTTGAATACTAACGTTGATCATTAACTAAAAATTGTGAATTCGATGACATTCTATTTCCTTAAGTTGAACAAGTCTTGAATTCATTCACTGCCAGCTGTTTTGAAAGGAGAGCTGAGAGCTGTTTTGACTGATCAAGACCAACAGAATGTGTTCAATAACAATATGAACACCACACCTACCTCCACCAAAAAGTATGCTCCCTTATTTCTGGAGTATGCTTCTAGATTTTTACCTTCTTTAATAATCAGCAGTAGAACAACGGTTGCCCCCCCCCAAAACAAACAAACAACAACAACAAAACAAAAACAAACAAAAAACATTGGTTTCTCACCCAAAAGCAGAGAAAGCAGGCTTTTTCTGAAAAGAAGCATGTCAATGCAGAACAGTGACTTCGACACTGATATATTTTGCTTTGGTGATGCCTCCATTAAAAAACAAGACTGAGAAAGGGCTTTTGATGGCAAATGATTTATTTACAGAGACACGCAGTGAGCAGTGCTGACTCACCGCATGGGTCAAGTTGAACGGCAGTGGCTTGTTAACAAGGTGTTCATCATTCACTCTGTGAATCTATTTTTTTTCTCTCCTCACAATGATGACGCACACTTTCTACTACCTACTGTGACACACACTCTGAGTGTGAGGTTCCGAAACTCTGCAATTATCTCCCTCATAATGAAGAAAAAACCCAAGCTCCACCAAATAATCTCTATCCTGTACTCAAAAGCTGTGCTGATCTTAAATCCGAAGCAATGCGGTGCCGCCACCTGCGGGGATGTGTCACCATTTATGGAAGTAGATTAGTACCACCAAGATTTGAATTCGAAATGTAAGAAATAGGATTTGATTTTGAAATGCTACAGAAAACAGGATTTGAATTTGAAATGTAAAGTGATCACATTTTCAATAGTTGCTACAATTCGCTGTCTGAAATTCAACTGGCTACAATTGGCTGTCTAAAATTCACCGTCTGTCCATGCAGAACACCCGGCCAATCGCAGTTATGCTTTCTTAGTCACGTGATGTCACATACTAAGAAAGCGTAACTGGATAGGGTGGGTTTTTGGTTCTGACCTGAAGTAACCCTGCCTTAGACAGCCAATTGTAGCCAGTTGAATTGTTAACATTGAAAGGTTACACTGAAATACAACTATTGAAAATGTGATCACTTAACATTTCAAATTCAAATCCTGGTGGCACTAATCTACTTCCATGACCATTCCAGCAATTTACAAGCCTGAATTTTGCAGACCAGCTGGGCAAGACTCTTTTTTTTTTTTTTTTTTTTTTTTTTTTTATCCCCACCCATTGAAAAATGCACTTGATGTATTCGTCGGTGGCAGAGTATACAGGTATGCTTGAATTTGAATTCATGAAAATAAATCTTCAATCTGAATCTTTGAATCTTAGTTTCATCCTTCTTGTACGGCTTTTGCATGTTTTATTCATACTTGCTTGGGGTTTCTTCTGGTTCTCCAACTTCTTCCGACATTCGAAAACCGTGGTTCACGGATTCATTGAAAAGACCAAATTGTTCATACTGTATGTGTGAATGGTTGTTTTTCTATACGTGCCCTGCAACTGACTGGCGACCAGTCCAGGATGTAGCGAGGAAAAGTGCTTAAATTAGGCCAGATTGTTGGAATCTGTACATTAAGTGTTTACATTTAGCTTCCTTTTGTCCCTTTTGCAAGAGTTTAGCTATTAAAGTAAGATGTTACATAACAGCAACAAATTTGAAGCCAATCGAATCAGATTTAGGACATTCTTAAAAAGTCTTCAATTAGATTATCCAGCCTTGTTTTTGTGCCATTCAAAAGTCAAAAAATGCCACAGTGACACCATAAATGTCACTTTATTTTCTTTGGGGAATATCCTCATATATTCATACTAGTTTTAAAAAGTACCTAAAAAAAAAACAAAACACCAGTTTCCCGAAAATGTTGTATGAGTGCTCTTAAATGCCATTAAAGTGGTCTTAAATTTGGGTACTGTGTCTTATCATGCCATCATTCATCATTATCATTTCCATCTAAATTGATATCCCAGCCAATCACTTGATGAATTTTCATTTGACATGAAAGGTAGTAGATTTCGTTTAAAATTTTTTTTTTCAATTTTCACCCTCCCCTTGGACATATCCAGGGACAAATATCAGAAACTGTTTAATTTCCACACAAATGCCAATTAAAACACAATGAAAGTAATTAAATGCTAATTGTAGTCTGGTTTCCTACGCAGGTGTCTCGGCGTATGTGTGCGTGTGTGGTCACACAGTTTAACAGTGCTGCACCCCCACACTCCCACAGCCACCAGTAACATGGCCGGGGCGTCAGTCAAAGTGGCGGTGAGGGTTCGGCCCTTCAACTCCAGAGAAATGGCCAAGGACAGCAAATGCATCATTCAGATGACAGGAAACACCACAAGTGAGTCGGATTCATCAGCTCGTGATTATTGACGTTATGTACACAATGTACGTACAGTATTGTACAGAAAGTTCAGGTATGTATTCTTAATCTTTGTCGGAAATTTGCCCATCTTTGCAAGCAAATGTATTGTTGTGGTTTATTAGGTGGTCTTAAAGATGGGACTACAAAAGTCAGTTTGGGAAAAAAAAAAAAAGGTAAGTTAAAAAAAATGAGCCCATGAAACCCGTTTCATAATTGGGTGGATTATATTTGCCACAGCAGGAATCCTGAAAAAAAATCTCTATGAATCATGCCTGAAATTGAACAGTAAGTTTTGATTTGTGTTAGCCATTTTTCCTTTTGGTGGAAGACTAGAAAAAATTTTTTTGCTTCCGACACAAGTTTTGCTGATATGCACAAAATTGGGTGGCAATGTAGTCCGGTACACATAGAAAAATCTAAAGGACACGTGCGTGGAATTGAACAGAGAGCCGCCCATTTTGGCTCAAGCAGCCTTTTGGCACTCAGTTGCACCCCCTGGAAATTTGTCACACAGGACACAGAAATAAAAGTCTTTAAGACCAGTGCCAGGAATTGAACAGGAGGTCTGCCATTTTGGTTTGCAGCAGCCATTTTACACTCCCTGGAAACTCCCCCCAAAAATTCAGTTTTGATCAGAGAGCTGCTGGGCAGGCGGACATGCAACATGCCGACATCTTACAGTATGAGGAGCCAGACAAAAGCTTCAGTCAGGCCTGCATGGCTGACAGAGGGAGTGTTGAAGCTCTTTTCTGTCATCACCCGGGCGTCAGGGACCCACAAGGCCGCCTTGTTCAAGTTTGGGATCCTGGTCAGCTGATACCGGAGGCCTTGGGGGGCGGTGTCAAGTCCTGTTGTGCCTGTCTCTGTCAGCGAATGATCTTGTTTAAACTGGACATGCAAACATTTATCACTTTGGCTCATTCATCTACTCTATTAAAGTCTCCCACAATTGATTATTTCGCAATACTTTTAGGGCAGGGAACCATAGGATGTTACTAATATTTGTATAGATACCACATACTGTAGCACTTTACAGGTAGGAGTGTAAGTTGAATTTCCCTCATTTAAATAAATCATTTAAAAAATAAATACATTCAACTAAATTTTGATGAGAAATATGTCCCAACCTATCGTATTGATGAATATAGTTTTTTTTTGTTTTTTTCATTTTTTAAAGAGGACCATAATCATTTAAGAACATTAAATTTTAGAAATAGGGCACAATAAACTATTAATGAATAAACTGAATTTGTTTTTTTAATTACATTTTTTTTATTTGTGGGAAATGATTTGGACACATTGTGACAGAGTTGAATCAATTAAAAAAAATCTGAATAAATTCGATATGCGAGCTTTGCTCGACTGTTTAATGCTTGTATTAAAAAAATAATAATGCTTTGTTTTTTCTTGATTTTAGCAATCCTGAACCCCAAACAGCCAAAAGAGAACAAGAGTTTCAACTTTGATTATTCCTACTGGTCTCACACCACGGTCAGTGTCGAGTGAACTTGAACTTTTAGAAACATCCATTATTTTCCATTTAAAACACATTTCCCTCTGTGTGAACAGCCTGAGGACATCAACTATGCGTCCCAGATGCAAGTGTACAAAGACATCGGCGAGGAGATGCTGCTCCACGCGTTTGAAGGCTACAACGTGTGCATATTTGCATACGGGCAGACAGGAGCGGGCAAGAGCTACACCATGATGGGGAGGCAGGAGACTGACCAACAGGGCATCATACCTCTGGTACATTTAATATCGCTTGGATTTCAAGTGGAAGAAGTTTGACTTCTATTATTGAATGTTTTTAACCTTTTTTAAAGCTCTGTGAGGACCTTTTTACCAAGATTAGTGACAGCAATAATGACAACAGCATGTCTTACTCTGTGGAGGTAGGTTTATGTGCAACCTTGAGAAAATTGAGCTTTTGACAGTTTTTTTGGGGGTGGGGGTGGGGGCTATGTGGCATACTCACATCTGATGCCTCCGCCCAGGTGAGCTACATGGAGATCTACTGCGAGCGTGTGCGTGACTTGCTAAACCCCAAAAACAAAGGGAACCTGCGAGTGAGAGAGCATCCGCTGATGGGGCCCTACGTGGAAGACTTGTCCAAGCTGGCTGTCACCTCTTACAACGACATTCAGGACCTGATGGACTCGGGAAACAAAGCCAGGTAACATACAAGCAACTGGAAAAGAAAGGTTGTGTTGTGTCTCAATAGTTCTCACCCATTACAACTTAAAGCTATTTTAGTGGATAAAAATAGACTTTGGTGCATATGGATTTCTTCAGCTACTTGAAGTTAATTGGATGATTTTGTTCTGTATATAAATACATTTCCCTTGTCGACTGTGCGGTCAGTCCTTTTTCAATGTATATTTTATTATGCTTTTATTCTTTAATAATTTACTTGGTTGCAAAGTTCTGTTTAAGGTGGCAAAATTTGTATTTATTCTAATTTTCCAACCATAAATTAGTATAGGGTGGCACGGTGGGGCAACTGGTTAGAGCGTTGGCCTCAGACTTCTGAAGACCCAGGTTCAAGTTCCCGCCCCGCCTCTGTGGAGTTTGCATGTTCTCCCCGTGTCTGCGTGGGTTTTCTCCGGGCACTCCGGTTTCATCCCACATCCCAAAAAGATGCAACATTTATTGGACACTCTAAATTGCCCCTAGGTGCGATTGTGAGTGTGAATATTGCCCTGTGATTGGCTGGCAACCAGTTCAAGGTGTACCCTGCTTCCTGCCCGATGATGGCTGGGATTGGCTCCAGCACTCCTGCATCCCTGGTGAGGATAAGTGGTTCAGAAAATGGTTGGATGGATAAAATTAGAATACTGTAGTTCCTAGGCGTCTCTGAAATCCCTCTGTCAAAATGCAGCATATGTCCCCTTTAAATATCCAAATTTCATAGAGTATTGGTTGGTTTTTAGATGGAATCCTTATATGTCCATGACTACTTTTAAGGAAATTAAAAGAACGCCACATCGATAGTGTTTTACAATGACTGCATCATTCAAGTCAGTACTGGTATCAAATCCTGGTGGCCCATATTTACTTGCATACACTAACATCAGCACAACATCTTGGGCTGTAGAATTATTCCAATTTTAATCGTGATCACAATTTTTGCTCCCATAACTAAATTAACCTGATCCCCGGCAACGTATGTATTTCTTTCGGCTTGTCCCGTTCGGGGTCCCCACCGTGTGTCATCCCAGATGAACACTCATATTTGTTTGGCGCAGTTTTTACGCCGGATGCCCTTCCTGACCCAACCCCCTCTGCATTTATCCGGGGAGAGAGCTGGAGCCTATCCCAGCTAACTTCGGGCGAAGGCAGACTTCACCCCGAACTGGTCGCCATCCAGTCACAGGGCAGATATCGACACCATCACTGAGCGGGAATCAATCCCATGCTGCCTGCACCAAAGGCAGGCGTGTGTACTACAACACCATCAGTGACTGTTTACATGTAAAATGTAGGCTCTGCTGGATATTTAATGGGGCATACGTGCTCAAATGTTAGTCATCCAACCACCAGGGGGCAAAGGCATAGTTAAGACTTCATTAAGCTGTCTAAATAGCAATTGAGTGCACCCTGCTGAGTGAAAAGAAAGTAGAGCAAAAAACAGATCAGCAGTATCATGGTGAGTTGCTAGCACTCAAAGGAATTACTTCAGTTCAGGCCACTATTTTGAACATTTATTCTGTAGGTCCTCGGTGAATTTTTTAAAATGATGATCATCATTTGTAATATGATAATCCACTTTAAAGTTTCATTTTCCTTCTCAAGTGCTTACATATTGTTTGTTGTAAGTATCGTGCTGTAGAAATGTGTTCCTAAGCATGATGAACTATTGTGATGAATAGTCATGATTAAAATATGGATCAAAACAAATATGTCCATAACCGTGAAGGCCTAACAAAACCGCCATCACCAGCCGTCCACATCAAAATCCCTGGTCAACCCCACCCTCCAACTAGACAAATAGCCTTTAATACTTTACAAATGCGAATGTCTGCTGTTACATGATCTCCCCAAAGTCTTTCTCAAAGGTCTTTGAGCCACAAGTGATGTAATAAATGAAACAATGAGTGGACTAAGCAGTTTAATAGGCGAAAATGAATCTGCATGCAAATGTATCTCCGCGTCTTACCAGTTCCTTCTGCACCCCAGAATTATTCATCAATTTTTAACAAAACATGTTAACTCAAATGTATCAAAACCAACTACTAACTTAATTTGTTTCTGTCGAAGAAATAAATCCAGACTTTAAATCTTGAGGCACCATAATGTGCATGGCCCCCGCAGCCTGAGGGAGGAGGTGGAATTTTGCAGCTGTTTTCTCAGACCGTTCAAGCATTCAAGAATGTCAGTAGATTTTTTCACACTCAATTTATTTCAAAATAATGTTTTAAAATAACAGACGACACTATGAATAGATATGAAAATATGAAATTTATCACATTTGGATGTAAGGTTTCTGTCTGACAGCGAGAATGTCGCATAATAGACTCAAACTGCATCTAGTTGATGTAGACATGGATCATTTGAATGTGTCACGAGTAATGTGCTAACACAACGAGTTGTCCTACCTGATTTTGCCCGTTTTATTGTATATCTGTGGTTGTTAGGCCAAGGACTGACTGCAATTCCTATTAAGATGAATTGAGATTCTTTTTCTTTTCCAGAACCGTCGCCGCCACAAACATGAACGAGACCAGCAGCCGCTCCCATGCCGTCTTTAACATCATCTTCACTCAGAAGAAACACGACTCGGAGAGCGAAAACACATCAGAAAAGGTATTGAGTCATTTTGTCAAAGAGTGTTTCATTCTTAAAATATTGCATATGTGGTCATAGGTCAGCAAGATCAGCCTGGTGGACCTGGCTGGTAGCGAGCGAGCTGACTCTACTGGTGCCAAAGGAACCAGACTGAAGGTAGAATGTCGTGTTCATGGTTCCAATACGTGGTCCCTGAGTTTCTCAAGGTTGCTCAACTTTGAAATATTTTTTTTGGGGGGGGGGGGTTTAGGAAGGAGCCAACATCAACAAGTCTCTGACCACACTGGGCAAAGTTATTTCTGCTTTAGCTGAGCAGGTAAGTTCTCAACCTGAATTCTAGTACTGGAATTCAGGATTCACCTAACCTAGACTCCATTCAATGTGACGAGATTATTGGAGGTGTTGGTTAAGGCTCATCTGGTATCTTTAGTACTTGTGGAATTTGATTTATTTTTTTGTTCAAACAAAAACAATGCAAAAGATGATGATTTACTGTATACAGTCTCAAAGTTCTTAACTGTTGCCATCTCTCCTCATACATTTTTACAGGACTCAGCCCCAAACAAGGTTAGTTGAACAGAACATTACCAAAAGTTTTATTCTAAATGTATGCTTTTTAAAAGCAATTAAATGTCAGACTTAAATGTGTTCAGAACAAAAAGAAGAAGAAGGTGGAGAGTTTCATTCCCTACAGAGATTCAGTTCTGACATGGCTACTAAGGGAGAACTTGGGTATGGGCGTTCAGCTCCAAACCTTTAAATGTAAATATATGAGACTATTGTAAGCGGGCTAGAAAGTATCCACTTTTTCCTCTTTTTAGGTGGAAATTCTCGTACGGCCATGGTGGCTGCCCTCAGTCCTGCTGATATCAACTACGACGAAACCCTCAGTACCCTCCGGTAAGAGAACATCATTTCTCTGTAAAACATTTTCAAGTCCCAAATTATTATTCATGTAGGATTTAAATGAAATAAACGTTTGAAAGCACTCTCTGATAGCATGTTTCATAAAAATACAATTGAAGCTTTGGCTGCTAGGGTGAAAAATGAAATGGTGCAGGCTCCATCATCACCTGACCTCAACCCAATTATCCTTATCCTTAATGATGCACACTCCCCCCGTGCTACGTTTTCAACGTGATCATTTTTCATCTTTTTCAGGTACGCTGACCGCGCCAAACAGATCCGCTGCAACGCTGTTATCAACGAGGACCCGAACAACCGTCTTGTACGCGAGTTGAAAGAGGAGGTGGCCCGCCTCAAAGACCTGCTCTATGCTCAGGGCCTGGGCGACATCATTGAGAGTGAGTGTCAGGATGGAAATGCCATTATTATGAACAAACACACACACTGCGCGCGTCAAGTATTTCGCGAAGCTGGGGGAATCGAGTGACATGACATAATTCGGGTTAGATTTGAGTCACAGATTTTTCAACTTGAGACATGCTTGGCTAAAACTTCAGAAAGACTTGACGTTGACTTTGTATTCATGAGACGTGACTTGATTTCAACTGCTTAACATCTGAAAGTCTGTATTTTTAATGTAGTCTGCCATTTATTTTGCTTTTGAAAAAAAAATCTATGTAGAGCATTGTCTTGGAGGCACCACTGGATGTTGTGACTGAGCAAGATTGTATTACCTGAATGATAACTTGCTTAACCCTAGTAGTGACTCTACTTGGCCTGCTTGAAATTGAGCAGGGAAACCGACTTGTTTGATTTTTGTCACAGTAACTTCAGACTTGCTTGTAACCTCAAATTTTTCGGGCTTACTTATGACCTGCACTTGTGTGACTGACCTCCACCTCTCCTATTTCATTCCAACTTCTGTGCGTTCAGGACAGGATGACTGTGACACTTGGAGTCTCAAATGTCTTCCTCCTCTTTTTTTGTCCCGTCAGCATATCGGTGCGGCGCTCCCGTCATCAGCAGTTTACAACGTGTGTATCATGCGAGCACGCCTGACGCTTTGCAACTCAAAAGAACACAATCCTCCACACCTGAGAGACAAAATAACGAGCCCCCTGATGGGAACAGGGGAACATAGAAAATGATGCAAACGAATCAGTTATTGAAATGGTTTTGTAAAATTTGATCCGCCAAAACTCACTGAATTTGTAGATGCCAGTTCATTAGCTACAGCTGCACAATCTAATGGCCTCCAGTGCTCTACGTCTGCCTTGACAAAAAAACAGCGCTCATTTTTATTGACATCAAAGACGTATTCAATTATCTCAATTACGACATTAACATATTCACTTCTGTATTTAATTCAATTCAAAAAGCCAAAACCGAGATATGAATAAATAATGAGTATGATATGAATAATTAAAGGAACTTTACTTTTTGAATTGAAGTATTGAACTGAACTTTTCCACAATCATTTATTTTACTGAAATTCACCTCTATGTTGCATTTTTGGAGTTGGGGTTTGCAGAACCTGTACAAGTGTGCTGCATAATCACAAGTGGGGATTTTAATAGCTCTAATTAAAGCAATATTAAATGGTCCGATCTCAGTGTTAGGCAGTGCAGTTCAATAGCTCTCTCTTCAAACAATTCCAAGTAATGTTACAGCATCTATCAAACCGAGTATGATCATGTGCGTAATGGTGAGATCATGCTACATTGGCTCTCATTTGATTGTGCACTTGGATCTAATGTTTGTGTCCTTTGGTAAAGCTGAAATCCTGCACAATATACATCGTTGCCACAAGTGAAGCATTATTGATAAAAATGATAGTTTTAGTTGCCCGTCATGTTCGTTATTTTTCGTCCTGTGCGTGTGGAGAGCAATGCTTCTGTCCAGAGCCTGCGCTGCCAAGGACTGAATAGCACGCACTGTAGCACTAAAAGTGACCAGTGAATTTTCAGGCTGTGGAGACTTGCTTCCTTCTTGTTTTCTTTGTCATAAGCACACAGATGGGTGACAAATTATTGGAAACGAAAGAAGGAATGAGCCAGTGCAGAATTAAAAAAAAACCAAAACAAAAAAGCTAATCACGAAAAAAAATCGAATGACAAGATGCTATTAGAAAAAAATGTTTTTCCCCCACTGCTGGGATTTTCTTTAATTCTCCTGATTTAGCCTATATAGATTGTATTGATAAAATCAGTTAATCAACCAGCCCTATGTTTTTTTTTTTTATTTTTATTTTGTGTCCTCTTGCACGGATCTAAAATGAGGGGATATTTTTGGACAAAGACCTTAGGACACTTAAATGTTGTGTTTTCCTTTAACATGTCATTCGTTTGTCTGGACATGTAGCTTCGTGAAAGTCAAGCATAAAAAAAGAGTTCATTTCTGTCCGTTTGCAATGGCCGCGATTCTATTTATTTGAGCTTTCTCATCTTTTTTTCTACTCCTTGTTTCCCCCCCTCGTTTGCTTCCTCTTATCTGTGACTCTGCGTGTCCCATCCCCCCCGGTGTTTCTCCTCAATGATCGTCCTTTCCCACCTTCCGTCCGTCCATCTCTTTCTGACAGACCTGTGCGATTACAAGAACTTTGTGAATGATCGCCAGGCTGTCAATCAAAGGGGTGATCTCTCCACAGTGACCAATGCCATGACGGGCATGAGCCCCTCCCCCTCGCTGTCGGCCATGTCCAGTCGCGCCGCCTCCATCAGCAACCTCCACGATCGCATTTTCAGCCCGGCCAGCGAGGAGGCCATCGAGAGGCTCAAGGTAGGTCTCATGGAAGCCGAAAACTGGACCGCTCTTGATAAACACCTTAACTTGCGAGCGATTCCACTACACGCTTACAAAATGAGAACACTCGCAGCGAGCTGGTGTTGGCCATCACTGGGCTCCATCTCCTGATGGGAATGACTAGGCCACGTCCCTTAAAGCCACATCTCCAACACATGAATACTGTACTACAGTAAGTACAGCATAAAACTAAGATTATTTGGATTTATTTTGTTTATGCAATGCAGTGTAAAACACACATCAAAAAAATAAAAAAAAAAATTGGGGCGTGGGGGGAGCTTTATACCACTTTAATTGATTTCAATGGCAAAAAAGATCAGTAAATTCAGTTGTTTTGGTCGTGGAACAAATAAGACTGATAAGCCAAGGCACCATAATACAGGGAATCCCTGCCTCTTTGGTTTATGTTTCCTCGCTACATCCCAGTTCGCTTATTGTGGATTTCTTATTAATATTCATGTCACACATAATTTACCAAATGTCAGGATTGTAAGTGGATGGTGCAATTCTTTATTATCATTATTATTTTGGGTGGGGTAAAATAAACTGCTTCCAAGTCTAAAATATTAAAACTGGAAAAAAAATCATTAAAACCCATTACAAGAATATAATTTACATAGTGTACAGTACTACTGTACATTACTGTACGTTTAGGACTTTAAAAGGTGTGGAACAGTTGTAGTGTTTTTATTTTTAAACAGACATCATGTGGTATTACTATAGGAGATTGTAACCATTTTTGAGGGTGTTTTAAGAGCTTTTTAGTTGGTGTTTACTATAAATAACTTCATAGTGTGAGGGTATTAGTAAACAATCTATTTTTATTCCCCAACAGGAAACCGAGAAAATCATTGCAGAACTCAATGAGACTTGGGAAGAGAAACTACGGCGTACTGAGGCCATTCGCATGGAGAGGTTGGTCCAATTCTTTGCTGGGTTCTGGATTCATGCTACCAGCTGAAATTCTGATGCTCAACTCCCGCTTTTCCACAATTGGTATATGCGTCACAGCAGTGTAAAGACAAAATGATACACATCAGTTGGAATAGCTTCAGAATCGTTCACTTTGATAACATCCAATCCGGCATGTTTGAAATACTATTGCTTAGTTATAAATCGCATGTCACATTTCACCCAATTTTATCATATTGTATTTTCACGTTTCACGTATTTAACAAATTCACAAAAACAATACATTGACATGTGAAGCAATTACTAATAGAATTAAATACCAATGCACTCCATTCAGCAGCTCGCAGTGATACACCCAGTGTGACTCTGTGTCCGCAGAGAGGCCTTATTGGCTGAGATGGGTGTTGCCATGAGAGAAGATGGAGGCACTGTTGGCGTTTTCTCCCCCAAAAAGGTTGAGATTCTTACATCTCCCATTTCCCCAAAGTTCAAAATATGAATTTACCTGTTTTTTGTTGTTGTTATTGTTGCTTTAGACACCACATCTAGTCAATCTGAACGAGGACCCGTTGATGTCAGAGTGCCTGCTGCACTACATTAAAGATGGCATCACAAAGAAAATCTGAATTTACCTGTTTTTTGTTGTTGTTATTGTTGCTTTAGACACCGCATCTAGTCAATCTGAACGAGGACCCGTTGATGTCAGAGTGCCTGCTGTACTACATTAAAGATGGCATCACAAAGTAAGTTACATTGTATTGCTTGTATTGGGGAGATTCTGCTTTCATTAACGTATCTATCCCACCTCTCCCTCCATAAGGGTTGGACGTGAAGATGCCAAGGCGCGCCAGGACATTGTCCTCAGTGGGCATTTTATTCGAGATGAACACTGCACCTTCAGCAGCACCACAAGCCCTCAGGGAGAAGGTGGCTTTTATTAATATTACTGAAATGTCAATACAGAGACTTAAGGCCAGGTTTACACTACAGGTCCAAGTGCAAAATCATTTCATTTCTGTTAAATGTATTGCTTCTCATTCAAACAGGTTGTGTGGTTTTGGAGCCTTGTGAAGACGCTGAGACGTACGTTAATGGAAAGCGAGTGACGTCTCGCACCGTGCTACGTTCAGGTATCACAGCAAAAAAAAAAAAAAAAAAAAAAAAAAAAGTAATCATGTACTTTCTTGTACATTCCTGCAAAATGTTCTCCCACTTGAATGGGAAAATGTGACTTTGCAAATTTCTCCAACATAGGCAACCGCATCATCATGGGCAAGAGTCACGTGTTCCGCTTCAACGACCCCGAGCAGGCCCGGATGGAGCGCGAGAAGACTCCGTGCGCCGAGACACCGGTGGAGCCCGTTGACTGGGCCTTTGCTCAGAGGGAGCTGCTGGAGAAGCAAGGCATCGACATGAAGCAGGAAATGGAGCAGAGGTGCGATGACGTCTCACTCTATTGCCTCTTGATTGTTTGATAGGAAATACAGTAAAAAAATGAAAAGATGGAAAAGGAAAAAAGCATTAGAATAACAACATTTGGCACAGTTTACATGTTCAAAAGGAGTAAGACTATCAAGCCCTGCCCCTTATCACGAAATAGGTTTTGACTTATGACATATTAGCACCTGAATAGCTTCTTCACGTGCAATATACTCTGCTCTATTTTTTTCAAATAATGGACCCCGATACAATTTATATCTACAGTAATTCTTTTATCACACGAAATATATACCGTATAGCCCTATTTATATAACCCTATTTTTACAGACAAAATCAAGTACTACTAGCTACATTTGACCAAATACATTGCGGAAATAGTCTCATTACAAAATAAAATTAGTTATAAGTTGTCATAACTTTTTATTACATTGTGTATTTTGTCTACTAAAATTTTCTCACTTTTTTATTAAATAAAATTACAGATCCACATAAAAATAGTTGTACAGAACAGTTTTTACCTTTGTTTTCAATTTTCATGTTGTTTTTTTGTTAAATAAAATGAAATTATAATCAGCCATTGTAGCTAATAGCTTTTATGTATGTCTGCTATTTTATTTTATTATTTCATTATTATTATCAAATTTTAAAAAAAGTTGCAACTTGTATCTTGTCATTGTCTCTCTTTCATTCAATAACAAAACAAAGTATGAACATTTTACGTAAGAAAAAAGGACCTCCACCAAGTCCAAGTAATAATGTCAAATCCTATTTCAGGCTTCAGGAGCTTGAGGATCAATATCGTAAAGAAAGAGAAGAAGCCAGCATCCTGCTGGAACAACAGAGGCTGGTAAGCATAAGATTTATTAAACGCCCTTACAATATATGTCTCTTTTTATTATTTTTGTACATTTTTCTTCTGATTTTAGGATTATGAGAGTAAGCTGGAGGCTCTCCAGAAGCAAGTGGACTCACGCTACCTGGAGTCACCCGAAGAAGAAGAGGAATCGGAAGAAGAAGGTGAAATTAGCTGAAAGATAAAAATGCAGTCATAGACATGACTGCATTTTGCATCATGGACTTATGTGTAACTTCTGGTTGCCTCTCCAGTGCCGTGGACAAAGCGTGAGACGGAGCTGGCTCTGTGGGCCTTCAGGAAGTGGCGCTGCTACCAGTTCACCTCGCTTCGGGATCTGCTGTGGGGTAACGCCATCTTCCTCAAGGAGGCCAACGCTATTAGCGTGGAGCTGAAAAAGAAGGTAGGGGGAAATTTTTTTTACTTATTTGTGTACTAGTCTTAGATATTTTTGGGGCTTTTGTCCCCTATGAATAATGCAGCTTATATCTGACGTCTCCTAATTCCAAATTTTGTGACTTTCAATGTTTTTATTGGTATATGTCTGGGGATTTCCAAAAAAGGGATGATTTTGGAGATGCAAGGGTTTTGCCCAATGCCAGCGAAATGTTTACACACTTTCAAAAATCTCCCTTTAAGTTACTACCACTAGAAATTAACTATTTTTTTCCACCGATTTTTATTTGCAGAATTGTTCCTCAGGATCATCTTTCAGCGAGTACTGATCATCTGATCTTGTCTTAATTTAATAGGAAATAGGCTTAATTGCTCAAATTAAGCCAGAGTATCGGTACGCGTGTACACTGTTTAATTGGGTATCATTCCAATTGATGTCACAATCAGGGACACCATGGATGGGCCAAACTCTCTGTTGGCCACACACAAACGAGGATTTGTGATCGTAATTATTGATCTGGTTTTGGATGTATAATCCTCGTGAGCAAATCAGGGAGGAACCACTCTGAACACACCACACACCTAAGGATAATCACTCTGCTTAATCTTTTACAAAGTTCAAGAATCAGGCTAAATTCTGCTTGACTCTTGGTATTGTGTTTAATTTGATTTTATTTTTTTTCTGTGACTGAAGGTTCAATGGTCACTAGAAATTTTGGCTTTTGTCTCTCTGATGAATTCAATTTCCCATGACAACATCTTTAGGTCCAGTTCCAGTTCGTTCTTCTGACAGACACCCTGTATTCCCCCCTGCCTCCTGACCTGCTGCCTCCCAGTGAGTCCAAAGAAAGGGAGAGGCGTCCGTTTCCGCGGACCATCGTGGCTGTGGAAGTGCAAGACCAAAAGAACGGGGCCACTCATTACTGGACTCTGGAGAAGCTCAGGTACTTTGGATTTTGCCTCTCCAGGGGGCTTCCAATGGAGTTCCATTCCTATGACGTGTATGAAAATCGTAACGAAATATTGCTCTGACATTTTGCCCACGTAGGCAAAGACTGGACCTGATGAGGGAAATGTACGATCGGGCCGCAGAGCTCCCAAGTAGCGCCGTGGAAGACTGTGACCACGCTCTCACTGGAGGAGATCCTTTCTACGACCGCTTCCCGTGGTTCCGTCTGGTTGGCAGGTGAGTGACAGCTCTCCATTTGTACCCGATGGAAAATATCACCATTTAAGTCATATTTCCCTATTTGTCCTCAGAGCATTTGTGTACCTGAGCAACCTGCTGTATCCTGTTCCACTGGTCCATCGTGTGGCCATCGTGAGCGAGAAGGGCGAAGTGAAGGGGTTCCTCAGGGTAGCTGTGCAAGCCATTTCAGGTCAGAATTTAATGGGCATTATTGAAAATGCCATTTGCTTTATATTTTTAGTAATCTTACTTTCTCTACAGCGGATGAAGAAGCTCCTGATTACGGTTCAGGTGTGAGGCAGTCTGGCACGGCTAAAATCTCATTTGAAGATAAACAGTTTGAGAAGGTGATAACTAGTTTCTATCTAAAATATCCGCTAGTTTCAATATCAAAGGTAGGATCTTGTGAGGAAACGCGTACTAAAAATCACACTCTAAAAAAGTGAACTTCAAAACCAGCTCCCAAGTGACCTCTGGCTTTCTCTCGATGCCTTACATGAGTTGCATACAATGACCAAATACTAATCCTATCTTGGATTTAGGCAGTTTTCAGTAATAAAACTTACTGCTTTAAAAAGAAAAAGCTTTGATTGACACCAGAGAGGTGTGAATTTATCAATATCTAGCAGTGTAGAACTGCACTGTATCCCAATTTTTTTTTTTTTTTCATTCCTCCAGTTCCAGACTGAGTCGTGTCCACCAGGCACTCTTTCCCACTCAAACACCTCCCAGGAGGAGCTCCGCATTGTGGAAGGAGAAGGTCAAAATGCAGAGATGGGAATCTCTGCAGATGAAGTCAACAACAACACATGTGAAGGTGGGGGGAAGGACTTACCCTCAAGTGATCTCCGAGGGCTCAATTCCAACTCAATGCTTTTGATTGTTGTTCTCCGTAGCTACCCCGGAGCCTCCACCCAGTCCCAAGAGCTCAGGACTGGGTCTAGATCTTCCCTTGGAGCTCTCACCAGAGAAGGCTTTGTCCCACCTGAAGATAGGCAGCACTTTCACCTTCAGAGTCACCGTGTTGCAGGCCTCCAGCATCTCGGCCGAGTATGCTGACATTTTCTGCCAGTTCAAGTGAGTGAACTGCACTTATGGAAATGTTTGTTGAAGCCTGTCAAATGTCCCATTTAGGTGAACACTTGTTGTTTCAATGACATGAAATCCAAGAAACATTATGAGAACCCTTTGCAAGAAACAGTATGAGAACCTTGTAAAGGTTCTTTTGATTTCTCCATAAATTGGTCACTAAGTGCTATCTAATCTTCATCTAAATCCAATCAGTGGGACGAGATTTGATGCGCTGGTCAAAGCTACCCTTCGCCATAAGAAACACACACCAGTTTTGAGGTTTCTACTTTCAAGGTGTTGCTCAATGTGCCTTGCACAAAATAGCTCTCACAAGACCTAAAAAGTAAGAACTGGTAACTTGCATGAAGTTTGAAAAGGTCATGGAAATATCTCTAAAAACCTTAGTCTTTATCAGTGCATGTTATGACAGATTATCAACAATGAGAGAAAGTTCAGTACTGTTGCTGCTTTCCATGGGAGTGGTAGTAATGAAAAGATGACGAGAAGAACACAGCGTAGAATGCTCAATCTTCTTCTTTTTATTTCGGCTTGTTCCGTTAGGGATCGCCACAGCGTGTCATGCTTTTCCATCTAAGCCTATCTTGTGCGTCCGCCTCTCGAACACCCACTGTCCTCATGTCCTCACTCACAACATCCATCAACCTTTTCTTTGGTCTTCCTCTCGCTCTTTTGCCTGGCAGCTCCATCATCAGCACCCTTCCACCAATATACTCACTATCTCGCCTCTGAACATGTCCAAACCATCTACGTCTGCTCTCTTTAACCTTGTCTCCCAAACATCTAACTTTGGGTGTCCCTCTACTGATTGAAACATTTTTCTAATCCTATCCAACCTGTTCACTCCAAGCGAGAACATCAGCATCTTCATTTCTGCCACCTCCAGTTCTGCTTCCTGTTGTTTCTTCACAGCCACCGTGTCTAATCCGTACATCATGGCCGGCCTCACCACTGTTTTATAAAATTTGCCCTTCATCCGAGCAGAGACTCTTCTGTCACATAATACACCAGACACCTTCCTCCAGCTGTTCCAACCCGCTTGGACCCGTTTCTTTACTTCTTTCTTCCACACTCTGTTTTGCACCCCCAAGTATTTAAAGTCATCCACCCTGGCTATCTCTTCTCCCTGGAGCTTCACCCCCCCCTCCCATTAACGCACATGTATTCTGTTTTACTTTGACTAATCTTCATTCCTCTCCTTTCCAGTGTGTACCTCCATCTTTCTTTGTAATTGTAGAATGCTCACTCAGGTGGAAAAAGAATACAAGAATTGTTGGCTAAAGACAAAGACAGAAATCTCTGTTGACAAATTTTCAGACAGTCACATTAAAGTTGAGTTGCTAGGAACAGTGAATAAACTCTCCACCCCCCCCCCCCAAAGTTTCATCCACCGCCACGATGAAGCGTTCTCCACCGAGCCGCTGAAGAACACCGGCAGAGGGCCGCCACTTGGCTTCTACCATGTGCAAAATGTAAGCTCTCAACAGCCTCATTTTCTTTGCTAAAGATTCAACCTGACATTACCTTTACAGTCCAAGTGATTTTCTTTCTTTAGATCTCAGTGGAAGTGACCAAGTCATTCGTGGAGTACATCAAGACCCAGCCCATTGTCTTTGAGGTGTTTGGTCACTATCAGAAGCAACCTTTCCCGCCCCTCTGCAAGGACCTCATCAGGTCAGGATTTAATGGATCCATAATTGATATCTTTAAGATACATGAAATATTTTCACATGAGTAATTTATGTGCCTTTCAGTCCACTAAGGCCTTCCAGAAGGCAGTTTCCCAGAGTGATGCCATTGTCCAAACCAGGTGAGCAGCACCAAAATGATCTATTTTTCTTTTAGCCAAGGAGACTTACTAGCAGAAGTGAGAGTAAACCATTGCCCCATTTTAAATCCAATTAACCTGAAGAATCGTGACCAAATAACAGTTGCCGGTTCAAACCCGCACACCTGCCAAGTGACCCTCGTGCATACCGGCCTTCTGTAAAGGAAAAACTGCGACCCCTGGTGTTCTTTTCATGAAACTACGTTTTGAAGCGCCACAGATAGTGTTCTCTATTATTTTTCATTGAACGACAAACAATGTAGTGCGATTGTCAAGGAGGAAGCAGATAATCTTTGGCAATATTGTAGTACAAAGAGACGGGAGAAGGAATAAACGGGAGTGTGGAAATTTGAGAGGTTGCTCACGTGACTTACGTCCTCCACTTGTTCGTTACTTGAGTGTTTATAATGCTTTGGAACTGCCATTTGGTCTGAATTTCAATACTAACTCCATACACACAGACTTCTGTCAATGTCATACGACCCCAATACAGATCAGCAATTATTTTTTGTAATGCAATAATGTTCCAGGGTTAATAAATATTGAATGGGTTGATGCCCTTTTATTGACTGATGCCCAGCCCATAGTGTAGTCTTATCTTTTGCCCAAAGATGGGTGCTATAGGTTTCCTCGCAAACCTGAACTACACAAGTGGTCCATAAATTAGATGAATGGCTGTACGAGTTGTGTAAAGTGTTAATAATTAATCAGATCAATAGACACATGCCATAGTAAGCACATACATAGGGTAACTGTATGGTGATAGTAAAGGTTTTTGACCTGAACTAGCGGATAATCAATGAACATTCTATGAAATGTGTAAAAAGCACAAAGATTATCAGCTATCTGAAACCAGCAAAAACTTGTCTGTGCGTCATAAATGACTCGAAGTTCACATTATCATATTTTTAAGTAATCTAGTAATTCCCAACCACTGTGCATGTGCTGTCAAAGATTATCAGTTGTCCTGTGAGAAACGGTGCAGTCTTACATAAGTGGTTCAAAAATTATTTACGACAAAACCAGTATCTTTTTTCAGATATTTATTTTGAGCGGGGGGGTCGGGGATTGGTGGGGGGAAACCTTTCCAATTTTTAAACTGGAGAAGCTAGTAATTTTCAGGCTGGCACAATTTATTCAACACAAATCAATCTTGTCGTTAAGAAAAAAATGATCTTAAATCGGGCCACTACTTTGGGACTATTTTGTTTCTCTAAATCTGTTGTTGCTTCCTGATCCTGCCATCCTGTTTTTTTTCTTGTGCTTTATAAATCCCTACAGCTATAATTAGTGATTTTTGGCTAGAATTTCACATCATAAAAACATGCAACTCCCTTTTTATATCGACATGGGCGCTGTCCATACATGGGCCTGCCCATCCACAGGTGAAATAGATCACGACAGCATTTTAGAGGGATACCATGTGATCCAGAGTGATAAATGGATAGGATAGTTCCTAAATATAAAGAAAATAAAAATATAGCAAGATGTGCCAGAAGCTGATAGACCCACTCAACATTCTGTCATCTCCTGTCGTGGCTTAGGTGAAATTTCTTTTATCCATAAAAAATAATTTTGGATTATAACTATAAGATCTCAGTCAAGCTTTTTCTCAGCCATTCTCCATTTACATCTTTTTAATGTCGCGTCATCATGGTGGGGGAAAGAAAGAGCCTATTTGGACTTCCAGTTTAGTACTGTATGTCTTTTCTTTTTCAGTGCCAGCCACCAAACTCAGCACTCTGACCCGCTCTGCCGCTGGACCTTGTCACTCCAAATATGACCTCATGGTCTTCTTTGAGATCTGCGAGCTGGAAGCCAGCGGAGAGTGAGTTTGATTTCCATCACGATCTCCCATAAGATACGACCTCGTCTTTACAAGTCACCTCTTTTATACAACATAGTCACGTAGCATTTTTAGATTTTTCTTGTTGGCTGTATCTAATAATTGTTTCTGTTGCTACTGGATAGCAGAATTCCTTCAGGATCAATGGAATCTCGGGGGTGGGCAAACAAGATTTTTAAAACCAACAGATGGGCCAGGTCTTTGATGATGATGTAAAAAGAAAAAAGAAGCGTGAAAATGTTTTTAAAATACAGAATTTTAATAATAAAGAAAAATAAAAAGAATGCAGCATAAAAAGAATTAGTGGTTTTATTATTCATAATTGATTTATTTGCATTTAGTTAACCAACTCATTTACTTTATAAATAATACATACATACGTACTGTATATGTAAAATTGTTTATTTTAGTAATCAAATGATTGATTCGCATTCTTTAAATTCTTTTCAATTATTATTAATTGATCAATTATTCCGTAATTGAAAAAAATAAATGTGTGTACTTTTTACAAAAATGGTTCTTTTAAATTTTCTACGCGATTCTTTTAAATTAATGTAAAGTGAAATAATCAATTCTATTCAGATGAATGTAAAATATATAATGTAATTAATATAATTTATATTATGTAATTAAATAAACTATCGTAGATATAATACAACAAAAAATGTTAATAGTTTACATCCATTTTATGAGCCGCTTATCCTCATGAGGGTCTCGGCGGTCAATTGGCAGGAGGCGGGGTACACCCTGAACTGGTTGCCAGCCAACCGCAAGGGACATAGAAACATGCAAACCCCACACAGGCCGGGCCGGGATTGAACCCGGGACCTCAAAACTGTCAGGCCAATGCATTCCAGCTGTGGCACCGTGCCGCCACGTAATTAACCAATTATTCACAATTATTAAATGTGTTTTCAAAATTGTATGTTCTACCAATATTTTTTCTCATTTACTACAAATCAATCACCTATTTTTTTTAGAATAAGGTAAACAAAATGAATACATGAATACATTTTAATTGCCCAATTTAAAGGGAAAGAAATGGCTAAATGAATGCACCAAGACTCTTGACAGTGTAAATGTTCAGTGGGCCAGTTTAAAGAACAGAGTTGTTTATTCCGCGTCAACTCAAAGCTTAACTTTTACATGCATTGGTTTTCTTCCTGTTTCCAGCTACATCCCAGCTGTTGTGGACCACCGAGGTGGGATGCCCTGCCACGGCACGTACCTCCTGCATCAGGTCTGAACACATCACAAAAAGAAAAAAAAAGGGGGGAGGCGGGGGAGATACCTTTTTTGGATGCTGCTTATTTTTGTATTTTCCCGATTCCAGGAACGACACATTCTCGTCTATTCTTAGCTTCTGTTTAATTCGTCCAAACGGTTACTTGGGCAGACAGCTAAATGTTCTCCAAATGCTGGTCTTGCTTCTAGCTTTTCATTTGTCACCATAAATGTTCCCTCAAAGTACTTTGAACACAGCACCACGCCCTTATCATGAGCCAAATGTAAATTTGCGGCCTTAATGCCAGTGTTGAGGAGTAACAAATTATATGAAAGGACATTACATCATTGAACTACAAAATATACGTACAGTAGTTTTAATGGTAATGATCATGAAGTTTGAGTCGAGTATGCATTCTATTTGAGATTTTGAAAAGGTTACGTCAGGTTATAATCACAATGTATTGTTTGAGCTTTGAACAGGTCACAGAACATTAGCTTTTGAAAAGTTTCCATTCCAGAATATTTGGACATTTTTTTTCAAATGAAACATGAAAGGCATAACTTATCTGGGTTGTTATTATATTTATATGAAACTCAGTGAACATTTGATCATGTTTTCCACGTGTTGCACACATATAATGCAATAAACACGTTTCTAAATCAACATCCCATGTTTAATCATCTTAGTATTTGACGAAGTAACAAATATGTGGTTAACTCGAAATTAATCCCAAATTTTAATTTCCATTTTTAAGGAAAAATTTCTAGGTTCTGTCGATGCATTTCTTCAAGACAGGTTATCAAAATGTAATCAAATGTAATAATAGTGCTTTAAAAAAATTTACTGAAATAGTTCCACTACTTACACAAATTGTAACCAACTAGTTTATCAAAGTAATCTTGGTGACAAATTATGACAAACAGGAGAATGAAGAATGCCATACACAGGCTAATATATACAGTATTACCATCACTATTGCGATCATTTTGTGCCATAGAACAATGGTTTCTTTAGTACAAGTAACGTATCACAAATAAGAATCATAGTTATTATAGTTCGTCATATATACTCTGCTCCATGGAAAAAATTAGAAGTACTACAGTTTGGATTTAGTTCAGTTTGTTACATCTTCTTGACCTCATCAATCAACTCTACTCGTACTCGTATCTTTCCACTGCCACATCAGGTTAGGGCATGCAAGTCAGATGGGGTAGCACACTTGTGTTTGTATCTCATTTTAGTTTCCTAATCTAAATTTGGGCTTGATTGAAAGATTCTGCATTCAAATCTACAGTAGACAAAGCTGATATCGAGCATGTCCATCGGCCTAATCAAGTTGTCTTTTTCCCGAGCCTTAGGGTATTCAGAGGAGGATCACAGTCACCATCGCTCATGAAAGCGGAAACGACATTGAATGGAAGGAGGTCAAGGAGCTGGTTATTGGTGAGTGTGCAGAGAAATGGCGTGTTATGGATATATGTCCTCCCCCGTCACCTCCACATTAATATAATTTTATTTTGTATTTCTTCAAAAAAAGGTCGCATCCGAAACACTCCGGAGGCTGACGAGACCATCATAGACCCCAACATCCTCTCTTTGAACATCCTCTCTTCTGGATATTTCTGGCCAAAACATGATGACAAGTATGCATTTTTCTTGCAAATAAGCCCATTTGTATAGAATATATAATAAATGTGTTTATACTGAAATGTTTATACTTAAAGAAGAAAAGAATCACATACACAGAAATTATTCTGTCTTTTCTATTCTGCTTTTGGCAACTAACATTTGATCTATTATCTGCCTCTTTCTTAACCCATGTCTATGCTTGTATTTTTTTCATGGATTTAATTTTGCCCTTTGATGTTGCATTTCCTACTTCTTTCTTCCCTAATGGCAGCGTCTCATTGGGACTTGACCATAGGTAGATTTTTTTTTTTTTTAATCAGTTTTACTGATTTCTCACCCTTTCTTTTCCAAGTAGCTGACTCATTTCCTCTTTCAAAAACATTTAGACAAAATCATAACGGCGATTTTATTTATTTATTTTCTCTCTCCCTCTTGACATCAGAACCTTCTACCGCTTTGAGGCAGCATGGGACAGCTCCATGCACAACTCCCTCCTCTTGAATAGAGTTACGCCCTACGGAGAAAAGATCTACATCACCCTCTCAGCCTATCTGGAGGTAATACTCATCACCTGTCAGCCTAATGGGAACAAATGCAATCAAAAATGGATAGTTGGATGAGTTTTACTGTTGTCATCTATCTTTTAACCAGATGGAGAACTGCACTCAACCTACAGTCATCACCAAAGATTTTTGCATGGTGTTTTACTCGCGTGACACCAAGCTTCCTGCATCTCGCTCCATCCGAAACCTCTTCAGTACAGGCTGCCTCAGGCCTTCCGAGAGGTTGAGAGTCCTCATAGTTGTCCGACTTGGCTGTTTTTAATGGAATTTGTTATTAAATTACTGTACATACATACACCCTTTCAGTAACCGTGTCACTGGAGTCTACGAGGTGACTCTCTGCTATGTTGCTGACAACGGGAGTCCAGGTAAGGGAATGCGTAAGTCAACCACAGATTCAAATGTCATTTGTATTTTTTTCAAATCTCCTTTTAAATTATTAATTTTGAACTTCAGGCATGCAGCGGCGTCGCAGGCGAGTGCTCGACACGTCAGTGGCGTACGTCCGAGGAGAGGAGAACCTGGCCGGGTGGAGGCCTCGCAGTGACAGTCTCATTTTGGACCACCAATGGGAGCTGGAGAAACTCAGCCTGCTTCAGGAGGTGCACTAAGCGGATTCCACAGTTACTAACAATCGTGAAGAAAATTTGAGCTGTTCCCCTCACTGGCAATTAAAGTTAGCAAAGTCCCGACTGTGATGGATTATCTTGAACAATTGTCCTTTGGTGTGGTCTATTAAGTGATTTTCCTTCACAACTATTTCCAAAATGGTCAGTGCTGACAACTGTCCATGCTAAACATGTTCAATTTTGGTATTATATTGAGTCTGCGTAAAGCTTCAGTGAGCACCCAGCATTATTTGTGAGACAGATCTAACAACAGTTCACTGTAAAAATGAATTATTTTTATATTATGGAAGTAGCCTCTGCTTCTCTAGATTATGTTTTGTAATCAGGATTAGACATCTGTTTGTTTCGGGATTTTTGGTTTCAGTAGCCAGTGGAAGAATCACGCAAATGTCCTTCATCTGCAGTCTGTACCAGTACTTGGAAGGGTCAACCTCTCCAGATCTGAAGGGAGACCCAAAGTATATTCGGTAGATATAGATACGTTTATTGCTTGTGACTTTTGGGGAAGAATAATCCCTAAAGGGGTCAGAAAATATCTCAAGTACAACAACAAAGTGGCTAAGTGGGGTAAAACTGGGTATTCCCGACTCGACCTCTGGACGTCATGGACACAGAAGCTGTAGTCGTAATTTGCATTTGACACTTTGTCACATTATGCCAGATCTTTAATTATGAAACCTGAAAACTGTTGTAAAATGTGAAAGAAAAAATGCACGAGTTTTCTTTGACAATTGAAATCTAGGTTGGATTAAGTTAGCGAAGTAAAAATATTTTAATAAATCTAAAGTGTCGCGCAATCAATCTAGAATAAAAAATGAGCTTTTAAGGTAAAATGACAGAAGGTTTAGAATACATCTTTGGGGATTGCCAAATATTGTTGCTTCACTTTGTCGTTGTGACTCCTCTATCACAATATTAGCCAGTTTATTTAGTTTTAATGTATCGTGACTACTGTTAGGCCCAGTTACGGAACCACCCAATGTACTGTAAAACAATAATGTGATGTATAAATACAAAATAACGTAAGATCAAAACCCAAGATCTACACAATGCCACAAGGTGGAAAGTACAATGTGCAAGTTGCTTTTATTGTCAGTTCTTCAATGTGCGTAACATACAGAGGAATTAAAATTACGGTCCTCAAGGTCCTGGGGTGCTACAAAAGACAATACAAATAATATGAAAGCTAAAGTAAAGCTACGGTGTATATATATACAATATAAAAGGTATAATTGAATGTGAAAATATCAAAAATCTGGCGCATTTGATGTGCATTTACTACGTGTTCTTTTTCAGGTGGAGAAGACCCGACATTACTTGCTGCTGAGAGAGAAGTTGGAGGCCACGCTGCTGGCCGGCCAGGATGCGCTCTACAAGGGCAGTGACATCGGAGACTTTGCCAAGAGTCCAGTCCTTAGCCAGAGTCCCCCAAGCAGCCCGGCACTGGACAGCCCCAACCAGAGGCAGAGGGAGCTGGCTGCCAAGGTGAGGCCTCTGGAACTCATCTCATCACTCTTCTTTTTGAACATTGAATTGGAAAAAAATCAACTGAAAATTTCCCCAGTGTCTGCGTCTGCTGATGCACACCTTCAACAGGGACTACAGCCAGGTGAGCAGCAGTGCCAGTGAGAGCAAGGTGAGCCCCTGCCCAAACCCTTGAATCCGGCCCGTAATGCCCTCAAACACCTTTAGTGACCAAGCCCTGCTCTCCATTAGATCCACTTAGTACTGATCCATCACATATTCTTGTCTTCTTTTTTTTTTTTTAAATCAATCATCTCTAAATATTTTGTATTTTTTACTCACCTTGTCACTGCGTTCTATTCACATTATTAAACAATCCTGAACTGATACGAAAAAAGATTCAGATTTTTTTTTTTTTTTTTTTGCTTTGAACCGCAAGAAATGCATTTGAGATGGCAATGAACTAAACTGCACAACGAGCAGCAGTTTAGCACATATAAATGATATATAAATGTTAAAATGTCCGATTAAAATAATCTTAAAGAACTGTATGTTGTGTCTTTGAAACAACCACACACCTTTGTCGGTAGTTTATTAATGCTAACTCACAATGGAAAACATCATAGACGGGCAAACAAATAACCCTGTGCAATAACCCTGGAAGCAGCGTAACGTAATATAACAATCGTGATGGGCATATATTCTTTATCCTCTGCAAATCACAGCTAAAATTACTGCGACTTACTGCGGAGTTATGCCCAACCTCGTGCATGTTAGTAATGTACTGCTACCAGGTGGCCAAAGTACGCACACCAGAAGAAGCAGCACAATGTTCATTGAACTGAAGCAAAAAAGAAAAGTCAATGTAAAACCAAAAGAGAGAATTCCTTTTAAAGAACGCGATACAATATTTTCATACACAAGCTTTAATTTCAACGTGAGTCTTCCAAAGTCACACAATTGAATAATTGCTTCTACTACTAACCCTTCCATGTTACTCCCGCATGGCTATTTTAGCAACACCTAAGGGGCTCTTAGTCAATTCTTGAACGCTGGCGTGTGTGCTGTGGTACACGTTTGCTTATGTCGTGTCTTCCCGCGTGTGCGTTTCTCTCCATACGTGTGCGTGCGTGTGTCCAAAGCTCTCTGAGATATCGGCATCGCTAATGAGGGAGGCGTCCGTTTCCACGCTGAGCACACTCACGCCGTCCTCCACCTGCCCTTCGCTGATCGAGGGACACTATGACATCAGGTTTGAGACACTTACCAATCAATATTTGAGGCATTTCTATGTGGGGTATCGTGAATTTCAGTATTTACATTGAAAAATGGTGTCAAATTGTACATTTATTTGAGGTTTTGTGTGGTACAGAAAAGCAAATAGTGTCCCCTTTCTGTAAAATACTGTTAGACTTTTTCTTTTAAAAAAAATTTAGCTAGTATTACTGACAGCAGTCTTCATAAAATTTCAACTCATCTTGCTTTATTTGTATCCTGCTGATAGTACAGAAACTCTACATAATCACGTTTTGGGATTTGAAAATTTGCCTCTTTGCTTTTTTGCAAGTGGGGGGGGGGGCGAGTCACAGCTATTTATTTGCTGGAAGAACTTCCCCTTTCCTTGATTTTGTGCTGAGTTGAAAGCAATAACAGTTTTGCTTTGGCACTATCTGGTGGCATCTCCAAAACTTGAAAACTGATTTCAAGAACCCCCCCCCCAAAAAAAAAAAAAACAGTTTACTGAGCCATTAGGTCATCATCATCAAATACAGTAAGCTATTTGTAACACTTCATTTGGACGAATGACAAAACCACATGGGGACTCACCAATAATATCAATTTGTGGTAAAATATGAAAGTGACCAAGTTTTGACAATTGTCCTTTGGTTAGGCTTAGTAGGGTTAGTTATGGTTACATAGTTATGAGTGTGAATCATTGTTTAACTAACCCTGCAGTTGACTGTTTACCAGTCCAGGGTGTATGTAGTGGGCCTGTAGAACCGATGTCATCTGGGATGGGCTCCAGCTCACCCACCACCCCAATGAAGACGAGCGCAATAGAAACTTGCCTGTTTTGTGATTTATATGTTCACCCTACACCTTGTTGCAATAATTGTTGTTTATGTCCTAGACACGCTGAGGCCGGTTCGGGAGCGTCCACCCCTGATCTGGACCCGTTCAGCCCAGTGGACAGAAAAAAAGCTCTCAAAGGCTGCAGCTTTGTTCCAGACATACAGGAGATACGTGTCAGGTCAGGATGATTGCACACACACGTTGTTTTATGCTTTAATTACCATTCAGTTGAAAACATCATATGTTATGTACCTGGACATATTATAGACTTAATCCTCCTTACCTACCAACATTATGATGTCATTATGATGGAATGCATCAAAACTATACCAAAACACATCATAACACCACGGGACTGTGCCAGGTCCCTCAACTGGAGAACATCAGAATCAGTTTTTATCTGTGAACATGACAATAAAAGAAAATCATACCTACCAGAAATCCAGTCAAAGGACAGAAAAATGCCTCAATACTTATATTATTTTTGGCCTGCTAGTTGACCCTGTGAGGATGAATTTAAATCCTGGCTAAGTATAGAAAAACTTATACTGCTAGTACTGTACTTTTAGTTAGATTGGCCAGTATTACTGGTGCTGAAAGCTCTGGGAAGAGTAGATTGACATGAAGGCTAAAATAGAATTGGACAAAAAAAATTAATAATTATAATCCATCTACATACAGATACTGGATGAAATGCAGCCAAGAGAGACATACAAAATAATAGCTTGATGAGACTAAATTAATCCAATTTCATGGTGCAAATATTAAAATATACTATGTAGCACCATGCGTATATGTTTTGAAAGGTTTGGTGAGCAATCACCTGACCCATCGTGTTGTTATGTCCAGCCCAATTGTCTCCAAGAAGGGCTACCTGCATTTTCTTGAGCCCCACGCCAGCGGCTGGGTAAAACGCTACGTGGTGGTGCGCCGCCCCTACGTTTATCTGTATCGTAACGAGAGGGACAGCGTGGAGCGAGCCGTCATCAACCTGTCGTCGGCCAAGGTGGAGTACAGCGAAGATAAGCAGACTTTACTGCGGGTATGAGCCGAACGCGTCTGAGAGATTCCTTGCCAAATGAGTGTCGCGAGTGACTCGGGCTCTTTTTCTGTCTGTAGACTCCAAATACATTTACTGTGTGCACCGAGCATCGTGGGATACTGCTTCAGGCCAACAATGACAAAGAGATGCACGACTGGCTTTACGCCTTCAATCCTCTACTGGCGGGTACCATCCGGTGAGTGTTGGAAGTTGGCAGCGAATAGAATGAAATTAGATGGCGTAGGCCAGGGGTGTCAAGCTCATTTTTGTCACGGGCCACATTGTAGTTCTGGTTTCCCTCAGAGGGCCGTTTTATGACTGTGAAACCATAAAAATCGTTTACGGCCTCCTCATATTGACACGTGAAATTTATGAATTACTTTTGGAATCAGAAATCATGGGTAATGGGTTTTTCAACTATTGCTGATGTTTGGTAACATAAAAACACTTGAACTACCGTACCGTCATCATTTATGATGTGACAATTTTTAAATTTTGGGACAGATTTGAACAAGAATCACGGAAGTTGATATAAATGATTTGCCTTCGCGGGCCACAGAAAATCATGTGGTCGGCCGGATCTTGCCCCCGGGCCATGAGTTTGACACCTGTGGCGTAGGCAAAAAAAGCATCAGCTTTTCTACGCGACAAGTCTGTGCAAGAGAAATATTTATGATTAGGAGTAATTTGGGGGCAGTTTTTTTTTAAATACGTTTCAATGGGTGCCACAGAGTATGAAATGGCTGCTTCACATGAAAACTGTGGACTTCCTGTTCCATTTTGGGGATTTTTTTTTTCTTTTTGTATATCCGGTTATGAATGGCTGCTTCCAAACAAAATGGCCGACTTCCTCTTACATTTCAAGCGTGGTTCCTTTAGACATTTCTATGCTTCTTTTTATGAGAGAAATAGCCAACAAATTTCCTGGTGATCAAAGAAACTAGTATCATGGGCAGATTTTTTTTTCTTCTTTCTAGGTAGTGCAAAATGGTTGAGCAACTGCTTGTAAAATCTCAGGCCTGGGTCCGATCATGGTTGTCATGGGCCACACAATTTTCTGTTGACTGGGTGAACAGGTGTCAAAGGATTTTTAAAAAATTATTATTATTTTTCTTTTTTTACAAGAAGAGGCCTCTTTTTTGTAGTAATGTGAATCATCAAAAATGATTATCAAAATGTGAGACAATGCTTCACCGACATTAAGTAACATTGGCTCCTGAACCTCAAGTCTTTTTTTTTTTTTTTAAATTCCCACAGGTCCAAACTATCCAGACGAAAGTCGGTCCAGTCGGCACCGGTTGCCCAGAGGATGTGAGACTCTTCACAGCCGTCTTTGATCCAAACACCCCCAACTGTCCATCTTAAATGTTCATAAACCACTGATGTAACCTTCTAAATATATAAGACACGTCATCACAGTTAGAAACCTGCATGTTGACACCGCTGTGTATAGTCATAAACGTGTAGTTAGCCCTTCCTAGTAATTAGCAAACAGACTAATCCATTGTGTGTTCTTTTTGTACATAGTGGCACTGGTTTGGGGGTGGGGGTGCGGGTTAGGGGTATCCTCTACACGATGATAGCGCTATTGTGACTATTCTATCGTATCGTATCCGTTTTGCTCCGGATTTACCATGCGGCTATGGAAAGCCGTTTGAGCATTTATTTGGCATCCTTAATCCATGTACTAGTATGCTGAGTCCTGGGGAGAGTGACTATTCAGAGCATGAGCAGAAATGCTGCCTTACTTGTGAAGAATTTTCAGCTACTAGAGCCAATCTTGGCCAACTATTAGTATCAAAGATACTGAATACATATTTAAAATGAAATGTTTGAGCATTTATCCAATATCCTCAATATCCATCTTAAGGTAGATCTGCTAGTACAGTTTTTGTCCTCAAGGACAATGTTGACATGCTAGGAGGACAACTCCATGTTACTAGTGATGGAAAACTGCTAGTGGGATTTTTGGTGCTACTTGTAGGGTCCAGGAAGCTTCTAGTGGAATGATGAGGATCCACTAGTAGAATAACAGTGTTATACTAGTCACATTTTTCAGTACTAATGCCACTGTAGGCCTTCTAGTAGGCTTCACAATTTAACTGTACTTTGCTGCACTAATATTTCTTGGCCAAGATAGAGGGAAGTACATGTAGCCCCCTAACCCCTACAAGTACCACCATATTGCTCACTAATAGTTTTTGACTTATAGTAACGTGAAGTTGTCCTACTAGGTTGCCAAAGTTGTCAGACTGCTGCAGTTAGTGGAAACCGCTTTTCTAGTAAGTTACAATAGTTACACTGGTGTGCCCAAGTCATTCAAGTACTCTACATAATATCGTTTGAGTAAATACTTACTAGTAGGTCAAAAGTAACACTAGTAGTGGAAAAACTTTCTTGTTACTAGTGCACTGAATTGTACTATTACGACTCCTACTAGTGACATCAAATCCTACCAATTAACTAGCGGTTCACTAGTCGTACTTATTACCTAAATGTGGCTGAATATTAACACCTAGTCTTACTAGTACATACAGCAATGTTGTGATAGAGTAGTTTAAAAAAAATGCAGTAGCTAGACAGTTGTTCTGCTAGTCGAGTGAATTGTCTTAATAGTGAGGACAAAGAGTGTACTAGTACATGAACCTTAAATTCGATATAAAGGATATTAAATAAATGCTCTGACGTGTCCTTTTCACTGTAAAGTAGGACAAACACCTCAACGGTGGTCTCATAAATGTTGATCTGTTGCCCCCAAAGTCAAGATAGACAACAAACACCCTGGCCTTTAAAAGAGAGGCAAGAAAAACATGATCCCTTGCGCATATTATCACAGAGTAACATTATTTTTTTTATGTTGTTGCTCTCTGCTTTTAGTTACTTGTGAAGGAATTTTGTTGCACGGCACTTTATTGTCCTTGTTGAGTTGTTGCATTAGCAGAAGCTTTGTTTTTGTTGTTTGTCTTCAATCAAAACCAAGATAATCCAGATGATTAGCTGCCTCCAAAATGGTATTATATAAAAAGGCGATTGTCTGTGGTGTGACTAGAGTGATTTAACCCCCCTGCCCCCCGATCTGTTATTGAAAATAGTCATGGCCGGCAGTCGTAAATGTTAAACCTGGATACGGCTATTTCGTGATGTACGTGGTGTGCTGTGTGGGTTGTGTCGAGCACACCACCTACGATAAGAACACACGTGATGATTTTTTGTCATCGTCATGTGTGGTCTCGCTTGCATGTTTAAAATAAGGGCACTGTACACGCGTAATGATTTTAACCGATAATTGCCACGTGTGCTTACTGTTCTTATGTTGTTATCCAGATGGCCAACACAGCAGGGTCCATTTTCTAAAAAAAAAAAAAAAAAAAGCACTACACCACAAGATAACCATTCAGGATAATCATCTGACACATTTGACCAATTACAGCAGAGGGAAAATGATCAAATGTGGCCGATTGTTGTTTGTGTACCTACTGCTGAAGATGTTAAATATTGGTGTGTGTGTAGCCAACTTTTCAATCCTCATTTTGAGAATCTCCACACAACAAATGATTTATGTCAGTCAAGGCACGCTTGCTTTTTCCATTCCTACATGCCTATATCATCTTTACATTATACTTTCTGAATTTGATCTGTTTTGTCTTTAATGCATCGGAAAATGTGCTGCTTTGTATATCTTTGACTTCTTATCCTCACTAGTAGCGGAATACAACAAAAGTGTACTTGTGATGCGGGAGGCTGCCTAATGGGAATTTAGTAGTATTGCATACAAAAAGTCGGTCCAGTCAGTAAGTTGTTAATGAATTTTGTGAAGATGATACAAATAATCCGTCAAGCCATAACATTTAAATGACAAACGGTTTATATAAAATTTGAAGATGAGATGCGACCTGGATTCCTATAAGTAGCACTGAATGTTGTATGTTTTGCTTTGCTCTTTTTTTTGGGGGGTGGGGGTTAAGATTCCCACAAAATTTTCATATGATCCTAAAAAGGCAAATTCCACACAGCTACTAGTGCCTCCCTGTTTCTTCACCTTCTTTTTCTCAGCTTCTGTGTAGGCTAAGCCTGAGTACTGCTAATTTTTGATATACAAATGACATCCGAGTGAATACCCTCATGTAGTTGTATACTGTGTTTGCCTGTGACGTCCTCGCTATATCTCGGTGTCATTTGTACACAGCAAGTCGATTTGTTTGCTTTGTAGCTGTTCTAATGCTTGATAATTAGCTTATTATGGGATGGGTTGTTGTTTTCGTGCATTGACGCCATTTTTTTACGCATTGCGCAAATGTATCGAGTATTTTTACTTTCAATCTTGAGGAGACATATTGCCGCACAGCTCCTCCACACTAAGGAATAAGGGTGCTTCACAATACTTGAGGTAGTTGCACGTTCAAGGGAGTTAACACATTTGCTTGGGCTATTTTCAAGACTTTAAATTAGTGATAAATAAAAAAAAAAAAAATGGGATGAGGTCTGACCAAAATGTATGGATTTGTGGGAAAAGTATGAAATTGACCATAATTGGATTCTGCCCAATTGTGGCGATGTAGCGTGCTGAAATCAAGACTCTGATCTCAATGGAAAAAAAAATTACTTATTTTGAGATTTGATCAATTTTTTGGGACCATTTAAGCTCATTTGGATTGTTTCACGAAAAACTGATATGTGCTGCACTGAGATGACCCCCCCCCCAAAAAAAAAAAAAAAATAAAAAACAGAATGACAAGCAAAAGGTAAAAAATGGTCTACCAACCATTTATTTTTTAGTTTTGCATTCGACAGGCCAGCCAACCTGTTTAACAATGCAGCCTGAATGGAAAATCCTGGAAATGGAAACTGTAAAGCATTACAATTTTACTAAAGAATGACATTCCTGCATGTATTGGGTCATCTCAGTGCCGCGTTTCTTTCTTTAAGGACAAAATATTGATTGCTATATATGAGAGAGGCACGCGAATATTTATTTCTGACGTTTTTAGAATGCAATACAGAATTTCTTTTAGTAGAATCATACACATTGACCTCACCTTAGGCTGGATTTACACTGCAGGTCCAAGTGCTCATTCTGACAGTATTTTCTCTCTGTTTATGGATTTTTCAAGCGACACATATCCCATAGTGATAAAACAAGTAAACAATAGCTTGTAGACCACAACTCACATCCAGATACTCACGCATAGATCAACCCACTTCAGCTCCTGAAGTCACTTTTGTTTGCTACACCCCTCAAAGAAATGCATCAACACATAAAACGCTCTATAAATTCAGTTTCTTTCTTTGCATTGTCTTTTATGATGATTTTAATCAAAATCAAAAACCAATGTATCCTGTAATTGTTTGGGGGGAAAAGGTTAAAAAATTATACATCCTCAAAATATGAAAGTGTCACTTGAGCCATGCTGTGTAAATGCACCCTTTTCTGTAAAGAGGTTTATTTTGAAGGGATGATTATCTTTTAGTGGTGATGACATCATTTGTATGCATTTGTGTGCACTGACTGTCAGCTTTGCCTGCGTTGAGCTGCTTCTTAGAGCCGGGTCCAGGCATGCGGATCCACATTTAGGCCCTCCACCTCCTCCATCTCTCTCTCTCTCTCTCTCTCTCTCTCAATCTGCCTCCAAAAGTGCTTCTGTAAAGTTTATTGTCACCCCCAATCTTTGTAATGTACCCTCCTTTCTGGCTCTGTCTTGTATATAAATGATGATTATGGGTGTGCGGGGTCTCTTTGAGCTCTTTTCTGTCCACTGTATTCCACCGCTAAATGAGAATATAAATAATAATAACAAGTCTTGCAGGGTAACCGTGGATCTTTTTTTTCCCTTGTCTCAAAGTCCCTTCTTGTAACTTGTCTAGAGCAAAAAATAAAAACACAAGATGAATAAATGTGTTTCAATATATGCTCAAATAGTCGTCGTCGTCAATGTAAGGTTACTGATTAGCTATTGTGCTTAAAAAGTAGTCCATCGTCAAGTTTTTACATAAGCGCTGGGTGGGTGTATGTAATCAAGTGTCTGCTGCATACAGTGAAACCGCTAAAGTTGAAATGACCAGAAAATTAAAAAAATGGAAAAAAAACCCCAAGCATTTCATAAAATTTCATGAGATTTGTCATTTCTATGATTGTTTTTTATTTAAACAAAAAATTAACCAAAACAATTGCCAAATATGGGTCCTGTAAAAGAAAGGGTTAATGATATTCATAATAATGCTTAAAATGTAGTACATTTTAATTTAAACATTTTTAAATATAACAGGACTATTTCTGAATTATTTAACATATATTAAAAAGAAATCATTTTGCATAACTTCCATATATTTCTATTGGGATTTTACAATATAAGACATGCACATACATTTAACCTCATACTAAACAGTTCGAGATGTCTAAATAGCACCCCCCCACCCCCTGCAAAAAAAAAAATTGCTAAAGTACATCAATCACTTCCCCCCCCCTCCTGTTAGAAGCTTTCAGTTTGACACAAAGTTAGTGAGGGATGAAGACTTTATAGAATTCACTTTTTCAATAGCTTGCATACAAATATCAGATTTCCTCATGCACGACGTGCGCAGCTAGGCTTGGGGAAGGTTTGGAACCATTTTCAAGTTCCCGCATACATCCACTTGTTCCATGTGCAGGAGGTTATTTTATCCCTCCTTCCTTTTTAATTATGGACAGGAACCTGGCCACCAGCTGAGCTTTAGGTCCAGGAGATTCATCTTCAATGTTGTCCGAGTTATTAAGTGGCCACCAACAACAACATCAGCCTCTGGATTTCCTGCTAAAGTCTTTACATTTTTATTTTGCAACTTCTCTCAATCCACGACGATACTGTGAGTACAATGTGGATCATCATGCGTTTCAAATGAGAGCGTTTTCTTTTTTTCTTGTTTAGGATTCATGTTGGACTGTGGACGTGACGCTTACTTTTTCTTCGACAGGATGGTAGAATGATGTTGCTGTCGATTAAAAAATGCATGAATGCATAATATTGTCACGTAAAATGCAGACCTGCAGCAAGTCCAAATAGCCCTTGTTAAAAAAAAAATTCATAGATGTTAATAGCTTATGTCTGAATTGTGTCTTCGAAATACATGTTTAGCAACCAATTAATCCCCCTCCCATGCTGATTGTAGTCTTTCAAGGGATAATCCAACAAACAGAAAAATATCAATGTGAAATTTTAGCATAATGGATTAAAAAAAAACATCCTTGACATGTATTCAAGTGTTTTCCCCAAATTTATGGCACTATTCTCATATAATACTTAAAATGTAGTAAAATAAAATTAAGGTACATCCGACTGTTACATTTGTACAAAAAAATTCTCATGAATTTAATAATGCCACAACTATTATTACTATGACATAAACATTTCTTTTATGTAAATTAAATCAAATGAAATTCAGTCAACTTTTACTGCTATAATGTGGGATTTTTTTTTAAAATAATCTTTGAAATCTACCAAGATCTTACCGCAAATGTAGTATTAGAAATACTACTTAATGATTGTAATAATTATTTTAAGTTAAATAAAATGAAATTGAAGAAAATCTGAACTGAGTAAAATTTGCATCATCCTCTAAATATTAAAATGTGACACTTTTTTCTGCATTAAAAAAATGTATGTATTGTGGGGGCTAAGATAAAAACCAAAATAATGTGTTCATACTTTTTTTTTACTAGACAGGCTGTGGTCTTATGGGACTGATTTTGGGTCCCTAGTACCTTTCATGCACCATTTAACAGTGTTTAGTGTTGTTAGCTGATCTGAGGTAAAACTCCAGGACCGCACTGAGGTTACCTGAAGCAGCGTATCGCATCTCCACTGACTCTTCCCAAGCTTTCTTCGGCCCTCGACATGTCCACCGAGCGGCCTCACGTTTCACCACCATTGTACTTTGCATTAAGTGTTTGGGCGTGTGTGTGTGTCATAGAGGGGCAGGATTACCTCATGTATATTCCGAGATCCTCCATGTGTGGTCTTTCTCCTGCTCACTTTATCTGTTTCATATTCTTTCAGACTCGACACTCTTCTGCCGTTGTTTGAGAACTTGCAGACTCAGCATGGAGAACAGCAAGGTGGTCCATGTCCCTTTGTTCAATCTATGCAGAGGAAAGAAAAGTATCAGGACAGAGCTTCTATGTGACCAATTAAGGCACCGTAATCGAACCACAACGAGCCTTCTGCGTCATTTTATGAGGCCCACAAAAGCTCCTCACAATTTTGTTTATCTGTCATAAAAGTGAAACTAAACAAATGCAGAGGCAATGAGAATTTGAAAAAAACAAACAAACAAAAAAAACTATATTCTGGTTCTCTAAATCTTATTCAGGAGTATGGTTTATTCTTGGTATTTGTTTTTACAGAAATTGAGGTTTTCTTTATATTTGAGCATTTTGATAATTATACTGATTTTGATTAGATATACTGTACTGTAGTGATGCTTTTACCCTCAACTGAGGTACTGGCATCAGCTTCAGTTTCGGTTGGATCTCATTCAGTATTGTCTAGGTTCCTTGGAAAACAGTAAACACACTCGTGTTAGAAAAACTTTCAATGGAATAGTGATTTTATGTATTTAAAGAAGCCATTTTGTATTTCTGTCACAATTCAAAATAGGTCTCAGGTCTCTTTTTCCAATTTCTTTGTCCAGCTTTTGTCAAAATAGCCCAAGGATCATGAATTATGCTTTGCATGTGTGTATTATATGTACTGCTAGCAGCCGGTGAAGGAGGTGCTCCCCCTGCCTCGACAACCCGAGACTGACTCATCCTCATCCTTGTCTGCTGAGACTCTGGCTAATGCTCAAAAAAGGCAAACTGAATCCTTGCAGCACATTTACACAGCCTCCTCAGGTAATGCAGACTTTGGGCTCTGTTTTTCTGACTGTGGTACATATTACTGCATATTACGTGGTGTCATTCTATGTTGAGGCAGGTCACACCTTCTGTTGCTAATTTCGTGACAAGTGCACGTCAGGGCAAGTAAAAACGGGACTTCTGTGCTGCTGCAAGTGTGATCACAGCCGATTTTAATCCTGTCCAATCAAATTGGCTCCTCTCATTTCCTCTAAACGTGCCAGGGGGGCCACTTAGACTGTTCTTGACCCCCAATTGCTCAAGGATGTGATGATTAAAACAATTTAATTATGCTGATAATGGTAAGTTGTTCAAGGAATTGATTTCCGTTATGATTCAGAGGGTTTAGCGTTCACATATTTCTAAATAGAAAATGTTTGACATCCACCACATTCATCCGTGGACTGCAGAAATCTTTCTGCTGTGTCTCCCGATTAAACTCACCAAAATCATTTGATATGGTCTCAGCGGGTGTAAATTTAGACTTCCTGCTACCAAATTTTCAATTCGCTGGGTATGTCTCAAAAAACACACCCTTGCGTCACCTGAACGCTCAGCTTGGCATAAACTGGTCTACCAAATTGCCACTTGGCGAGGCTTGCACGTTGCACAGAAATCATCGTTATCAAATATTTCCACCCCACCTTACATGCACCATCAAGGAAAACAGATACTCTGTTTAAATTGTTTATAATGCACCTATAATGCATATATAGACAAACAACCATGCCCTCCTACATTCACTCCTTTTGACAATTTACAGTCTCCAGTTGACCAAGGTGACTTTTGACGAGAGGTGAGGTACACCCAGGAATGGTCGCCAGTCAAGCACAGTTTTTTTCTAGATCAAACCAAAGTTTCTTGAGATATAGTGAGAGTTTTTGTTTTCCAATATAATATATTTTAGAATAGTCAAAAGATCAAGGCCAAAATTTTGGACAAAACGCTGTGACAAGACAGAGTGATGTGCTAGGATTGTCAACCAATAATTAGATTGTGTTCAGCTCTTTGGCAAAGTAACATCATATTACAGATTGCCATAATATGGCGCAGATGGGTAATAAATCTGCCACATATTACTGAGGTTGTGTCTTTGAATCCCTACTGTGTGATATTTGCCTGCTCTTCCCATTCTTGTGTGGGTTTTCTCCAGGTACTCTGACGAATGACGAGAAAGACTAAGTTGTCCATAGGTGTGTGTGCGTGTGTGTGTGTGTGTGTGTGTGTGTGTGACCTGCAACTGGCTAGGGACTAGTCCAGGGTGTCCCCGGCATAGGCTGCAATAGGCCCCAGCTCACCCAAAACCCTGAGGAAGACAAATGCTTTCGAAAGGTCTGCCCGTTCACTCAATTTCAAGTTTTATTGTCCATCTGCCATGAACATTTCCAAAGTCATTTGCCGTTCCGTGGCCTGCACTTGACTCCCTCCTATTGTTTTAGTTCTGAACAAAAACTACAGCTTCTCCTGAACTCTGCTGCCTATATCATCACTATGCCCCCTCTCCGCTCTCCACTCCTTCCACCACATCACTCCAGCCCTCAGACAACTTCACTTGCTCTCTGTCCAGAATTGTATCCAATATAAAGTTCTGATCTGGACCTTTCAATGCCATTATTAACCTTGCCTCAGCATATCTTCCTGACCACCTTGACGTTGCCATACCCTCCCACTCTCTGATTTTCATCCACCTTACCATCACTTCTGCCCACTTTTTGGACAGAGGCTTCAGCCACTCTGCCCCATCTCTGGAACCCACTGCCACCGGACCTCCCAATCACAGACTAATTAAGCCTCTTCAAATCCAAAGTCAAGGCACCTTCTATTGTGGACAGTTTATCTGCTTTAACATTTCTCAAATTATTTGCCTCCGAAATTCATGCTTTGTTCTTTTATTTGTGTGTGTGTTTGTATTACTTGATTTATTTTAACTATGTTTGTAATGTAACCTTGAGTTGCTTGAAAAAAATAATGATGATGATGATGATTAAAATTGATATAGTCTGTTCATTTATTTATTTAGGAGGTCATCTTGGTTGAAACTATCATTATTCACACACCCCTTTGCCGGGAAGTTGAATTTCCATCTTATTTCACTTATAGAGAACGGCGCCGTTATTAGTCCTACAAAGCCAAAAGAATGATAAGATAAATGGCAGGGATATCACAACATGAGTGATCTGTGACAGTCAATGTATTTCTTTGGAATGTCAACATTTCACAACGTCATGACTGGGTAAGATAGCTGGTTTACAGTTTGCAGTTGTATTTTTGGAAAATATGCCCTAGAAAAGCTGTACTAAACAAAAGAATCCAAATCAAGACATGTACACATAATATGTTGTGATGCATTTCTAGTGATGACATCGTTCACTCAGCTGAAGCCTCCAGAGCACGATCAGAATCTGATGTCCCGCGTGAAGTCCATCAAGTCCCTGAGGCAGGCTGGAATCACGGCGACTTTGTTCACTGGACAAATGGTGAGCTATCAGTTGCCAAATGACAAATCCTTTGGGCAACCTTTTAAAGGAGCCTTCCATGCAAACACAGGGGTATCTCTGGTGTCGCCGTTCATGTTTCATGTTTAGTTCTAGTTCCACAATCCCCGGTCCCTGGAGAACCGCGGTTTGGATGATAAAACCATAATGAGAGTTAAGTCTGCTGTGCACTGAGTTGAAGCGAACTGAATTCTCGTGACATGTGCGGGGTTAGGCAACTATTTTCATGACTGGCTGATCAGTCTACACCTGGTTCTATGAGAAATAAAAATTAGAATTGCCGTAGCAGTTTGTAGCAACTAGCCAGAGAAAAGGCGCATAAGCTTTCATTCACATTAAAAATATATTTTGGGTTTTGAACAAGCATTTTAGGCATTCACTTGATTCGATTTTCTCACCAGTTAGCAGGTCTTATTTTTCTTCAATGTTCTGTTATGTGTTTGGAGCCTGCCGACTTTGCAGGCCCCAAAACAAATCCTTAGACGCAACTGTGTAGCTTACACCAGGTTAAAACCTCTATATAAATAAATTTTTCCCTGACTATGAAGTGAACCCAGGCCCTAAAGAGAAAGTTATCTGTGGCAATGATGTCGTCTCCATGCAGAAACTTGACTACGAGGAGGTTCCGCCGGAGGAATCAATTGCGGACATGATCCTGGCCGACATTGAGGCCCTCGTGCCCACTCACGACGAGGCCGGGCGCCCCATTGCCGAGTGGAAACGTCAGGTTATGGTGAGACAGATGCAGACCCGACTACAGGATGAGGAGGACCAGAGGAGAAAGGTACTGTCTACTCATAAATGGAGTCCATCCAAGTATGAAGAGACATTCCCAGACATCCCCTGGTTAGGCAACTTTTCTTAGATCTATAGGGTAGTGGCCGTCTGTGGACTCACAGGAATCCACGAGCCGTAGATTGGAGGTGGACAAACTAATTCGCGTTGAACCATACATATACTTTTAACAAGTACATGTCTGCATAATGTGAAAGAGCCAAGAAAACAAACCAATTACTTCTCGCTATCTTAGATACAGTAATACAGTATTTCAGCACATAAATGAATGAAGTTCCTGAAAAGACATTGCTTTTTTTTTATTGAGCCACATGATTTTTACAGGAATATAGTTTTATCTTTTTACATGGAGAGAGGGAGAGAGAGAGAGAGAGAGAGAAAGAGAGAGAGGTTGCTCACTCAGTTGGTCTGGTTTCCATTTGTAGGGCTCGTAGTGGTTGGTTATTTAAAATCTCAAGACCCTTATCCATCCATCCATCCATCCATTTTTTAGCCACTTATCCTCACAAGGGTCACGGGCATGCTGGAGCCTATCCCACCTATCATCGGGCAGGAGGCAGGGTACACGCTGAAGTGGTTGCTAGCCAAACACAGGGCACAGAGACAAACAACAGTCACACTCAAAATCACATTTAGGGGCAATTTAGAGTCGCCAATTAATGCATGTTTTTTTTTATATGGAAGGAAACCGGAGTGCCCTGAGAAAACCCTGGCCCTGGGGACAGTGACGCCGACGCTCTAACCAGTTGCGACACTGTTTGGCCCCTCAAGACCCTTTAAAATAAAGTCAGAGATCCAAAGGAGTCGTGTCCTTCATTAGCTGGTTTGACTCTTTTACAATTTTGTGAGGGATCAGATGGTCACAGATTCATGCTTTTGATAGAAATCCAAGGGGACTCTGATATGGCTGTTGTTCTGCCCATTATCTCTCATCCCTCCACAACTCACAATTTTTTGTACTGTTTTCACCATCTACCTTCTTCTATCCCTCTTTTCTGACCGTCTCAACACAACTGACTGAGTCGCTTCTCTGAACCTGGGTTTTGTTGCAAGTTTTCATACAGTAGGAGGAGTCTTTCCTTGCCTCTGGTCCCAAGTGCTTGCTCCTGTGGAGTTCAGTTCATTTTCTTTAATGTATGCCTGTGGTTCCTAACCTTTTGTGTTTAAAGTGCTTTGAGAACACCTGTGTTGTGTATTGGTACTATATAAATAAAACTGACTTGTAAAAATGAATTGACCCCTCCGTACAGGGCACTTAACCACGCCTCCTGAAGTGACGTCCCGCCACGTGCGCTGACGTAAGACAAACAGTAAAAATGGCAAATACAATACAATACATTCTGAACTGAGACAGACTCCATGCTTCTGATTTCATTCAAATCAACGATATTTTATAGATTCTAAATACAATACATTCTTAACTGAGAGAGACGCCATGCTTCTGATTTCATTCAATCATTCACACGTAGCAATGTTATGCTAGCGGAGAACGTCTCATTCATTTATACGAGACGTGTATTAAAAATCAAATTTAAGGCATATCTTTGTGCAAACACAGTCTGGTTAAGCTTCTGGCCGTGAGCCAGCAAGAAATCAATACGTTTGTGCAGTCCGATCATCGCTAAATATCGCTCAACAAAGAATAAGTGTGTCAATTGTTCACACGCAGCAGTGTTATGCTAGCGAAGAACTTCAAATTCATTTATACGAGACATGTATTGAAAATCAAATATAGGGCATACCTTCGTGCAAACATGTGTTCCGGTTGATATTAGATGGATTTAGTTGATGATGCGGTCTTCCACAAAGTTTGACACATCGAAGGCATTTTTCATACTGGGTCTTCGGTTTTGGAAAGGGTACGAATCGAACTCCACCAACTAGCCTTTCAGGATACCTGTCGTCACTATTACAAAGTCCGTGACTACAGCTCTTAACCATATTTTTTGTTAAATAACCCAAATACGCGATAAAACACTAACTAAACCTACACTGGACCATTCAATGTTGTCAGAGAAAATGGCGGGAGCAAAAACTGGCTTTGGTCTATGCAGATCTCTGGCCTTTGATTGGTCAGTGACGCGGATTGCGCAATATCCACGGAGGGGTCAATTGAAAACTTGCCAATGTCTTCTCAGTATGAATCTTATATTTTGCGCCCCTTCCACAGGACCTGACAATTGAAGGCCTGCGTGTGGACAGCTGGAGGTTCTCCAAGACCCATAATGCCGTCTTGGGGCCCTTTGGGGAGCTTCTAACTGAAGACGACCTGCTGTATCTGCAACAGCAGGTCGACAACGTGTCCCTCCAGAAGCGTCAGCAAGCCTACGAGCTGGAGCTCACCAGGTTAATGGAAGAATTGAGGTCCGTGTTACCAGACCAGATCATGAACATCTCCCTGAACAAAGAGGCTTTGCAGCAGATGGACAAGGAGGCATGCCGAGCACTGCCGGTCTGCTGTAGCCGAGTCTCAGAGTTAGTCAGGACTATGTCGCTGTTGGTGGCCAACCTGACGCAGACCACCGAGAATGGAGTTGAGGGGACCACTGTGGATGGTACAATGAAAAGACCACTGGGGGCAAGTGATGGTCTGGAAGTAGACCTTGGCCAGAAAATGTTGCCACAACCAAATGGACGTGAAACAGTGTCCAGTTTTTGTCATCGCTTGGTCAGCAAGAGGGAACAGGTGGAAAAAGAGATTCGTCAGTCTGGGGTGTCTGTCAGAATTCTCAGAGCCAATTTTGAGGGTAAGATTGGTGGCATTTATCCCTTTGCTGGGGTGGTTCCAGGTAGCCAGGCCTTGAGGAACCAATTAGTATCTGGATCATCAGGGATGAACAAGCTAAATTGTAACACAAGGTTCAGTGGAGGTCCTACCAAGCATTTACCAGTGATAGAGACCACTAGTCTCAGGAAAGAGCGCATTGTAGTTCTGTTCTTGAGTCACTGGAAAAAGTCGGCTTACGCTATTTCTTTGCGGGCTGGCATGCGGGATGCCAAATCAGAACAAGGCCATCAGAGAATCCCGTCTTTGTTTCAGTTCTGCCAAAAGCGTGGCGCAGTAGATAAAATGTTGACTTCCTGGAGGAATAAACTCCAAATGCGTGGTGCTACAACACGCCATTTGGCATCGTCCCAAAGTCAACTCCCTGTGTACTCTCCAGAGCAATTCCTACCCGAGGTGGATGGCACGGTTGTGAGCCACGATAGCTTGACGTTGGACCTCTTCATGCTGGGATACTTCCACATTTTGGAGCAGGAGTTGTCCCCAGTTGAGAGGAAGATGAGGCATCTGCTCTGCTTCGAAGTCTTCGACCATGTGGGCCGTTTCCCCTGGGAGATGGTGAGGAAATTCCACAAGGTTGTTCTCCAGGAAATCAGAACCGGGAAGCGACATTGGAGCGATGGCTTTGACGACATCAAACTACGCTTCTTCGGTCAATCGGAACCCAAGTCAGATACGGGGCCAGTCCCTTTGCTTGCAGTTCCCAGTGCTTTGCCAGATGAGGGCGGCAGTGCTGCAGATTTGTCCGGCTTCAACAACGAGGATATTTGTGAATTTATTGATCGTAGCTTTACTTTCTGGAAGGAGAAGGAAGCGGAAATCTTTGATTTTGAAAGGTAGCCTGATTGTAAAGCCTCGTCGTGTGCTGAATATGGTTGTTTAACATGAGCTGAAAAGGACTCTTTAAAGAAAATCACAAGCATTTTATCAAAGGGGCAGCACAGTGGAATTTTGGTTAGGATGTCTGTCTCACAGTCGAGAATCCTGGGTTTGAATCTCAGCAATTGAATTCAATCTCAGCTCCTTTGAAGCCAAGCGAAGGAAGCTACAGTGCCCCAAGGAAATGCGTCAAAGCGAAGGAAGCTACAGTGCCCCAAGGAAATGCGTCAAATTACAACATTGAACCTTGACTGTGAGGCAGTACTAACGAGGTTTTCTTAAAATAAACACATATAAAGAATATATGTGCACTACATTTTCTACAAGTGAATATACAAATCTTAATTCCAACGAAAGCAGTGCCTTGTGTAAAACCTGAAAAAAAAACAATACACTGAATTGTAAATTGTTTTCAACCTTTAGTCATTCGCAAAGGACAAGATATTTAATGTTCAAATTGAATTATGTTTCCAAATATTCTCATTTGGAATTTGACACCTGAAGCACCTTCCACAAAAAGCTGCGATTGGGGCATGAAATATGAAAATTAAAAAATGGTCAACAAACACCTGTCTGGAACGTTCCACGGGTGAACAGGTTAATTGGAGATGGCCGAGTGTCATGATTGGGTCTCAAAAGAGCAACCCCGACAGGCTCAGTTGTTCACAAGCAAGGATGGGGCGAGGTTCACCACTTGGTGAACAACTGCGTGAGCAAATAGTCAAACCGTTTGAGAACAACACATTGCATGTATCAATGCAAAGAATTTAGTGATTTCCTTCTCTGCACTCCGTAATATCATCAAAAGATTCCAAGAATCTGGAGAATCTCCGCGTGTAAGCGACAAGGCCGAAAACCGGCATGGAATGCGCCTGACCTTCGAACCCTCTGACTTTGTTTTGCCTTCTTTTTGGTGCATTTCCACTTCATTTCATGTTTCTTTCTTAATTCCATCCATCATTTTTTACTTATTATCCTTTGTTCCTATTCTTTCCTTGCTTCTTCCTGTCCTTCAATTCTTTCTTCCAATCCTCTCTCTTCCTTTGAACGTTTCCCTCCCCCTTCTTTCCTTTGTCCTTCATTACTTTCCTTCTATTCATCCTTTCCCTTAACCCCTCCCTTCCTTCTTTCCTTCAAACTACAGGATGCTTGTTTCTGTTTTTTCCTTTGTCTTCCTCCTTGTATTTATCCATCCTTGTTTCACACCATGCACCCTCCGTTCATTTGAAGGGTCATTTGATCCTTCCTCCTCCCTTCCTTTTTCCTTGCTGCCTTTCCTCCCTTTTTCATATTTCCTCCCTTAATTACTTGCTTTCATTCCATCCTGCATATCCCCTCCTCCCTCTTTCATCCATCCATCAATTTTCAACACTATTAATCCTCGTTAGGGTTGTGAGTCCTCTGCTCTTTTATATATATTTCTTTTATCCCACCCTTTCTTCCTGTCATTCCGTTCTGCCTGTCCTCTTATCCTCCTCCCTTCTTCTTTATCATTTTTCCTTCTCTCCTACCTTTTTTCAAGCATTATTTACTCCCATCCATCCTTCTTTCCTAACTTTGTTTATTCTCCCTCTTCCTTAACCCTTCCTTGCTTTCTTCCACCCTTCTTTTCTTCCTTTCTGTCCATCCTTGTTCATTTCTTCCCTCCCATCCTACAAACACGTCCTTTAAAAAAAAAAAAAGAAGTGCATCGCTGCTTTTGTCCCACACTTTCTATATAATGCAAATCTCTTCATCCCATGCACTTTCCGCTCCAACGCATTAAGGTGAGGAATGGAAATAGGTGAGGTCGCGCATGCGCACATGCGCCGGCGAGCTGAGAGGAAGACGCCGAGCTGCATTCCCATCATTTGGAGCGGAGAGAGGAGCGACGTCGTCATCATCCTCATCACCATCGTCATCCCGCCCCGCGATCAAGCTGCTACGAGCCAGCCCGCCTCAGAAGCGACGCGGCACGTCGACACAAATTCTTCCTCGCAGTAATCCGCCTTTAAAAAAAAAAAAGAGAAAAAAAAAAAAAGAATAACAAACACAAATAAGCGCCATCATGTCAGCCGGAGGAGATTTGGGGAACCCCCTGCGGAAATTCAAACTCGTCTTTCTGGGAGAGCAGAGCGGTGAGTCACACTATCGCCTAATTAAGCGTCTCTTGCAGGACAAACACTTTTGTTATGATACTGCCATTAAACAAGCTGATTTGTTTAATTGCTTAAGATGACCTGACGCCCCTTTCTCGCTCTCGCTCCCCTCTCTCTCTTTTTTTCCACGTCCATTGTGGAGAAAATGTGATTAAGCGAGACAGAGGAGAGGCACGCATGCGCACAAACTGCACATTTTTGAGTGAATCCAAGCAAAATAAGGATTAATAACCGATTATTTTCGCACACAACTTGCTGTTATTTAGCGTTCTGGTTGCGTGGGGCGGTGTTTCGATGTGGTGCAGTGGCCCACAAACACAAGCCACCTCTATCTTTTTTCTTTCTTTCTTTCTTTCTTTCTTTCTTTCTTATTATGACTATCCCGGTGTTTAAATTGTTTGATCCATCTTTCCCCCCGTACGTGTCCCGACAGACTCCCCATTGATGCCACAGAATGGCGTTGTTTGTGTTGAGTCCCATGCATGTGTCAGTTCGGGACACACCCAAGGCTACCGATGTCTGCTCTTTCTGCAGCCTCCGGCTCGTCCCCTTTGCTAAAACAAGCGCACACCCGACGGCCCTGACATTACACAACATATTCTCTGTTCGTGTTTGGTGTACGCGTGCGTTCAAGGTGCACAGTGATTGTGTTTTGTGCACGTTTTGTGTAATACAGGCTAATGGCAGGGCATCCGGGAAATAATCAAAAAAAGAGCAGTCTGCGTGTGTGCGTGTGTGTGCGCACGCGCGCGTGCGCGTTTGTGTGGCCTTGTGCTGCAACGTTGCTGTCCGTGGTGCTAAACACAAGCCTGACCCAAAACCGTGTGCGCACGCGGGCGTGTGCAAAAATTAAACAAATAGACCAATAAATTTCAATCCAGTAGACAGCATTCAGTTTTAAAAGTTGTTTTAATGACATCATACCTTGGCATGATGTCAATTATGAATTATTAATGATTGCTGTATGATTATTGCTTGTGTTATCTATTGGTGAGTTAGTGGAGGTCATCGCAGATTGGTTTGCGAGGAGTATGGGGGGAATAATCTGGTTGTGAGTTTTAAATTGTGATGTTCACAAATTGCATGAAATAAGTCGTGTTAAAATGAGAAGTGATGAGGAAAATCACTGTAGAAGAATAAAGCCGGTATATTGCAAGGTAAACAATATTTGAGGGAAAGTTGTAATTGAATGACAAACATGAATTATACCAAAATAAAGGTTATACTAAACTATGTTATAAATATGTGTGTGTGTGTGTGTGTGTGTGTGTGTGTGTGGTATACTGAAATAAAGCCATACTTTTCTCATAAAAATACATTTGTAATCATCATCTTGTGAGATAAATTTGCAAAAATACATTTTAAAACTCATCATGTTAAGTAAGTTGAAGTATTCAAAGAAAATATGTTGGAAATAAGTTGCAGGGTGGCTGACAAATCCGTGGACAAAAATGAAGGTGTTGTAGATAGATTTTAGTGCATATGATATGGAAAAGAAATCACCCAAAAATGTCAGATGACATCATTTGGCAAGTATCATGTTTCAGCATTATGTAAAAATTTTTATCTTTTTATTAGAATAAAGGGGTAACCACTCAACTGAAGACGGATTTTGCGTTCTATGTAGTATTATCAAAAAGTGTTGGGATTTTGAGAAAATTGTGGAAGATTGACAGAAGCAATATTGTAATTTTAAGACAATAAATTCACTATTATTTACACTAATAATAAAGTGAATACTGCAACGAATAAAGTTGTCACTGCATGAGAAGAGCATTAAAATATTATAAGAACAAAGTTGCAATAATTTCAAATATTACCAAATGCGATTGTATATTGCATATCGACAAGAGTAAAGCAGTAATATGAAGAGTAATGAATAAATTGTCATTTTTGATAGATGCCCATCCATAATTGTACAAGGATCGTCATTACTCGTTGAATATGAATTGTGATATCGCAACAGTAAAGTGGTCCTTTTATACAATAATATAAATATAATATTCCGAAACCAAAGTCCTCATAATGCAAGGACTTTTTCATATTACCAGTAATAACAGTTTCATAAAGGTTAAAAAGGTGAGCGCAATTATCAGATTCCCTCGTATATGTGTTTGTATACATTTGATTATTTTTTTTGAAGAATGTTTGTCTTTTTACGCTCCTTAATCCATTTTCATCATGTCTCGTTTCCGTTGTTTAATATCCTTCTGCTATATTTCAGTGGGGAAAACGTCTCTCATCACCAGATTCATGTATGACAGTTTTGACAACACGTACCAGGTGAGACCCAAAACTGTTGATTACGGTAAATGTGTTATCGGACATGAAGTCAAATTCAATACGCTGAACTCATCTAGTATCATATAAATTTCCTTGAAGGGACTAATGGTGAAATAATGCTACTTTAAATCCAGATTGCAATCTCGTTTTTTATAGAAAATACTGATTATGTTTCTGACCGTGGTAAAATTGTGCTGCTATGAAAGACAGATAGTGAAGCAATATCATCGTATTAAAAGAATCTGGATTCATCTTGTCCTTGGCTGTGTGATTAAATCCTGAAGAAGACAATTAAAGTCAAGCGGATTAAGTCAGATTTATTATCCCTCCATCTATTTATCTTCAGTCATTTGGAATTAATGAAGTCGCAAACGAGCTTTTCTCCTTGTGTACCGCAGGCCACCATTGGGATTGACTTCTTATCAAAGACCATGTACCTGGAGGACAGAACAGTAAGACGCACCGATTGTCCTTTCAAATGACATTGTGATCGTCAATGTTTAACGTTCAACATTTACGATAGCTGGCATTGCCCCTTTTACAAGCAAATCCCTGAGGGGAAAAAAATAATTCCTAACAAATCCCACACTGATCGATAACAGCTCGGATAATATTTTTTAGACATTTGATAATTGGGCTTTTGCTGACATTAATCGTGAAGGGTGGAAAAGGCTAAAAACATGGCCCAATTCTCAGTAAAGGTGCACACTGCTCAGATTTAACATTTACAAGAGTCACCATCTACTGTTGTCCAGGATATCATACAGGAAAAATCATTCTGAACACACCCAACACTGCCAGATAATAACTCAGGATCATTTTTAGAGATAACCAACAATCAAGACTCTGCTCACTTTGACCATAATGGATGAAAAATGCTCAGATTCGACCAAATTGTTTCACATCGCAATCATAGTTTGTGGCTTGGCCCGGCGACTCTTTGGATTCTGGATTGTAAATGTTGAACAGGTTTAAGATCTATGATACTTTCCCCCAGCAGATTGGAGAGGAAAAATCCTTATAAACACTCCTGAGGATAATCTTTTAGCCATCTGATACTCAAGCCTTTGTTGAGTTTGATCATAAAGGATGGAAAATGGTCAAATACCACCCTATGGTCAATCTGTGTGTTGACTTTCAATTCTATAAGATTATGATGACAAGATTTTCGCTGTGGTAATGGATAGGCTGACAGATGAGGTTCGACTGGAATCCACTTGGACCATGATGCTCGCAGAGGATTTTGTGATCTGGAGTGAAAGCAGGGAGCAGGTGGAGGAACAATTAGAAAGATTGAGGCACGCACTGGAAAGGAGAGGAATGAAGACTAGCCGGGCTTGGGCCACGATGTTTGCAGATGACATTATGCAGTGAAAGCTAGGAGCAGGTGGAGGAACAATTAGAAAGATGGAGGCACGCACTGGAGAGGAGAGGAATGAAGATTAGCTAAAGTAAAACAGAATGTATGTGCGTGAATGAGAGGGGCGGAGGAGGAAGAGTGAAGCTCCAGGGAGAGGAAATAGCGAGGGTGGATGACTTCAAATACTTGGGGTCACCAATACAGAGCAATGGAGAGTGTGGTAAGGAAGTGACGAAACGGGTCCAAGCGGGGTGGAACAGCTGGCGGAAGGTGTCTGGTGTTCTACGTGACAGAAGCGTTCCCGCTAAGATGAAGGGCAAAGTTTATAAAACAGTGGTGAGGTCGGCCATAATGTACGGATTAGAGAGGCACTGAGACTGGCAATTGACCCCTCCGTGGATATTGCGCAATCCGCGTCACTGACCAATCAGAGGCCAGAGATCTGCATAGACCAAAGCCCGTTTTTGCTCCCGCCATTTTCTCTGACAACATTGAATGGTCCAGTATAGGTTTAGTTAGCGTTTTATCATTTATTTGGGTTATTTTACAAAAAATATGGTTAAGAGGTGTAGTCACGGACTTTGTAATAGTGACGACAGGTATCCTGAAAGGCTAGTTGGTGGAGTTCGAGTCGTACCCTTTCCAAAACCGAAGACCCAGTACAAAAAATGCCTTCGATGGATCAAACTTTGTGGAAGACCGCATCATCAACTAAATCCATCTAATATCAACCGGAACACATATGTTTGCACGAAGGTATGCCCTATATTTGATTTTCAATACATGTCTCGTATAAATGAATTTGAAGTTCTTCGCTAGCATAACACTGCTGCGTGTGAACGATTGACACACTTATTCTTTGTTGAGCGATATTTAGCGATGATCGGACTGCACAAACGTATTGATTTCTTGCTGGCTCGCGGCCAGAAGCTTAACCAGACGGTGTTTGCACGAAGATATGCCCTAAATTTGATTTTTAATACACGTCTCGTATAAATGAATGAGACGTTCTCCGCTAGCATAACATTGCTACGTGTGAATGATTGAATGAAATCAGAAGCATGGCGTCTCTCTCATTTAAGAATGTATTGTATTTAGAATCTATAATATATCGTTGATTTGAATGAAATCAGAAGCAAATGAAGATGTTGAGGTTCTCGCTAGGAGTGGGCAGAATGGTTTGGATTGGAAATGAGCTCATTAGAAGGATAGCCAAAGTTGGATGTTTTGCTGACAAGGTCAGAGAGAGCAGACTTCGATGGTTTGAACATGTCCTGAGGATTAAGCTGCCAGGCAAACGAGCAAGAGGAAGACCAAAAAAAAGGTTGATGGATGTTGTGAGGGAGGACATGAGGGCATTTGGTGTTAAAGAGGAAGATGCAGGAGATAGGCTAAAATGGAAAAAGATGACATGCTGTGGCGACCTGAATGGGACAAGCCGAAAGGAAAAGAAGATGACAACAAGATTTTGGAATGTAAATGGTGAACAGGTCTATGATTGTTTCAGCGACGATAGACATTTCTGACTGTTTCCACGAAGCTCAGAGAGGAAAAATCACTCTTAATGCACCCACACCACATGATAATCTCTAAACATAATAATTTAGAGATGTCAAATAATTGGAGCTTTTCAATTCCAATTGGAAGCAGTGAAAAATGCTTCAATTTAGCCCAAATGTGCCATGTATGTATTGTATGTGCGTACTCTCTGAAGAAACCCCCAACCATAAAATTGCTCAGAATAATCTTTTGAGTTATCTGACATTCAGGCCTTTTCTGACTTTGATCACATGGGAGAGAAATGCTCAGATTTGTCCTGATCATCACCATGTCTGTACCCTGCTTCAGTAGTTTTTCCTACTACATGACCCCAAATTGCTGAGGTGCATACATGCCAGACGATAATCACTCAAGATTTCGCAACATCTGATGATAACATCTGTGCTGACTTTGATCAGAACGGAGAAAGAAAATTCTTCCAATTGCAATATGTGCGTATCCCTCTTTAAGATGGTTCCATGCTCATATGAGCTCAGTAGGAAGAAAACAAACCAAAATAAAAAAAAGCCCCAGTTTCTCCTCCCTTTGACTAATCCATGATTGGATTTAATTTCCACCTAACATGATTAACCAAAGGTTATTTCTGCTGCTAATAACATCAGAGCGCTTACATTTCTTGACAGTCTCTTAGTTTTTTTTTTACTATTCACATTTTTGAGAAAGCTGCACGATGGCCGATGAGTGACTCATTTAGTATACTTACTGTCCACATGCGTAGGTTAGGCTGCAGCTGTGGGACACAGCCGGGCAGGAGCGATTCCGGAGCCTCATCCCGAGCTACATACGAGACTCCACCGTGGCTGTGGTGGTCTACGACATCACAAGTGAGCAGCTTATGTGTTTGTTGTTTATTCGCTATTGTCGCTCAATCGGGCTACAGTTTAAACACTGAGTGTACATGAATATGTATGAAATATATAAATGTACCTTCCGACATTAGCTGGAGCATTTGCGTCTGATTTTAGCTTCCAGTGTCAGCTCCAATGTTAGTAAAGAAGGACCCTCGTTAGCTTCTCCAACGTTAGCTTCTCCAACGTTAGCTTCAGGCTTCCAAATTTAGGTTGAATATTAGATTTAAAATTAACTTCTCAATTTAGATTCCAACATCACCACCAATGTTAACTTTTTATTTTTTTATCCTTGTAGGTAAGGAAATCTTGATCATATTTGCATTTGCAACGCTGACCTGGCTCCACAGAACAGAGTCAAACAAAGTAAAAATAAAAGCAAATTCAAATAAATGCATATACGTACAGCAAACTTTACAATGTGAAATGGTTACATAATCCTTTGCAATAGGAACATGGCAATATTTTCCAGAAGTGACAAATGTCAAAATGCTGAGTCTGGTTGGAATGGTGACATCAACATGAGCAGAGAAAGAGGACCAAGAATTTAGAAAATCAGATGATGGGTTCAAGATGGCTTCCAGAGGTTTTGTTGCTGTTGTTGTTGTTGTTTTGTTTTTTTTGTTTTTTTGAGGGGGAGGGGTGTTTTCATTAAATTTGGTGAAGGACTATTGTTGGGTGCCATAGCTAGCTTCTGATGCTAGCTTCTGAAGCTGGCTTCCAAATTGAGATTGTACATTCGATTCAATGTTACCAATTTTGATGGGATCAAAGAAACCTGAAAGAAAGGAAAGAAAGACCTGTTTGAAAAACAATAATGTCATAGTTGTTCAAGTCCAAATATCTGTCAAATCTATTAATATTTTACAAAAGGTGACAAATAACATTCACTTATGCCAACATGTAGATGCACTGGCACCTAAGCTATACCACTCCTTCATTTCTGGGCCTTCTATTGTTTTCTGAACCTCACTCTCTAGGATGTTGGCAAAGCATCGCACTGACGAACCAGGAAAAGTTGTTGATGAACCAGGAAAATTTGTTTCTGGAAACTTTGTAAAAATATGAGGCTTTAATGTTACACTGACGTGAAAGCGTTCCAGGAGGCAGAGTCTGCTCCCTTTGTTTGAACAATATCGACTTGAGTTATATGCATGCTCCATGAATGGTGACTGAATGTTTTTTTTTTTAATGGTTTATTTGTGTGATACAGCTGCAAATAAGAATTTGAACACCTGAGAAAACCAATGTTAATATTTGGCAGAGTGACCTTTGTTTGCAATTACAGAGGTCAAACGTTTCCTGTAGCTGTTTGCACACACTGTAAGAGGGACTTTTGGCCCACTTCTCCACACAGATCTTCTCTAGATCAGACAGGTTTCTGGGCTGTCGCTGAGAAACATGGAGTTTCAGCTCCCTCCAAAGATTTTCTATTGGGTTTAGGTCAGCATGATGCTACCACCCCAATGCTTCACAGCAGGGATGGTGTTCTTGGGATGGAACTCATCATTTGTCCTCCTCCAAACACGGTTAGTGAAATTACAACCAAAAAGTTCCATTTTGGTCTCATCTGGCCAGAAAACTTTCTCCCATGATTCATCTATATCATCCAAATGGTCATTGGCAACCTTAACATGGGGCTTGACATGTGCTGGTTTAAGCAGGGGAACCTTCCGTGCCATGCATGATTTCAAATCGCGATGCCTTAGTGTATGACCGACAGTCACCTTGGAAAGGGTGGTCCCAGGTCTTTTCAGATCATTGACCAAGTCCTGTCATGTAGTCCTGGGCTGATTCCTCACCTTACTCAGGATCATTGAGACCCCACGAGGTGATATTTTGCATGGGGCTCCACTCCGATTGAGATTGAACGTCTTGTTTAGCTTCTTCCATTTTCTAATAATTGCTCCAACAGTGGACCTTTTTTCACCAAGCTGCTTGGCAATTTCTCCATAGCCCTTTCCAGCCGTGTGGAAAATTTTGTCTCTGGTGTCTTTGGACAGCACTTTGGCCTTGGCCATGTTACAAGTTTGAGTCTTACTGATTGTATGGGGTGGACAGGTGTCTTTATGCAGCTAACGACCTCACACAGGTGCAACTGATTCAGGATAATACATGGAGTGGAGGTGGACTTTTAAAGGCTGACTAACAGATCTTAGAGAGTCAGAATTCTATATGATTGACCGGTGTTCAAATACTGATATGCATCTATATCACACAAATAAATCGGTAAAAAAAATCATACATTGTGATTTCTGTATTTTTCTTTTTAGATTATCTCTCACACAGTGGACATGCACCTACGATGAAAATTTCAGACCCCTCCCTGATTTCTAAGTGGGAGAACTTGCAATATATCAGGGTGTTCAAATACTTATTTTCTTCACTGTATGTGACGCATTCCACCCCAGACGTCAACTCGTTCCAGCAGACGTGCAAGTGGATTGACGACGTCAGGACCGAAAGAGGAAGTGATGTCATCATCATGCTAGTGGGCAACAAGACTGACCTGGAGGAGAAGAGGTGAGTTGGTGGTGTAATGATTATTCATCAGCAGGACCAAACTGACAGAAAAGGTGCTTAATGCTTTCCCAACAGGCAAATTACAATTGAGGAGGGAGAGCAGAGAGCCAAAGAACTGAATGTCATGTTCATTGAGACCAGCGCCAAGACAGGCTGCAATGTCAAGCAGGTGACACTTTGCCCAAAATCACTTAAAGTACACTTCAGTACAGTATATGAACATGTAACATCTATTTTCACAACGGTTACTGAGCTAGGGCTCATATTTTACATCACAATAATCTCACAGCACACCATCAAGCAATTATCTTAATGGAAAATGGATGTGACAGTCAACTTGTCGAATATTACTTGAGGAAATGTCAAAGTGTAACCTTTACTGCTCTTTAAAGGGTATGTTTCCAATTTTTACTCTGACTTCACTAATCCACACACCATCCAAAAAGGAACAGTAAGGTAGCAGTACTGAACTAGCATTAGCGCTGTAAACAAGCCAGCGTTAGCCACGGCCGCAATGTTGGTAGAAGAGAGGATGGAAAAATGCAATGGCACCTGGCCCTGATGACAGACCTGTGGAGGTAAGGAAGCCATTTGGAGAGGTAGCTGTGGAGTTTATCACCAGGTTGTTCAACAGAATTCTGAAATTCTGAGATTGAAATTCCCTTGGGCTACGATGTTTGCAGATGACATTATGCAGTGAAAGCTGGGAGCAGGTGGAGGAACAATTAGAAAGATGGAGGCACGCACTGGAAAGGAGAGGAATGAAGATTAGCTAAAGTAAAATAGAATATATGTGCATGAATGAGAGAGGTGTAGGGGGAAGAGTGAGGCTCCAGGGAGAAGAGAGAATGAGGGTGGACAACTTTGAATATTTTGGGTTAACAATGGAGAGTGTGGTAAGAAAGTGAAGAAACGGGTCCAAGCAGATTGGAACAGTTGGTGGGAGGTGTCTGGTGTTCTATGTGACAGAAGCGTCCCTGCTAAGATGAAGGGCAAAGTTTATAAAACAGTGGTGAGGCCGGCAATGATGTACGGATTAGAGACGGTGGCGCTGAAGAGACAACAGGAAGCAGAACTGGAAGTAGCAGAAATGTTGAGGTTCTTGCTCGGAGTGAGCAGGTTGGATTGGATTAGAAACGAGCTCATTAGAGGGACAGCCAAAGTTGGATGTTTTGGAGACAAGGTTCGAGAAAGCAGACTCCGATGGTTTGGACACGTCCAGAGGCGAGAGAGGATGGAGCTGCCAGTTAAAAGAGCGAGAGGAAGACCAAAGTGGAGGTTGATTGATGTTGTGAGGGAAGACAAGAGGGCAGTTGGTGTTAGAGAGGAAGATGCAGGAGATAGGCTTAGATGGAAAAAGATGACACGCTGTGACGACCCCGAAATTGACAAGTCAAAAGACGACTGCAACACTCAATGGATAGGTTTCAAATTTTATTTTTTGTAAATGTACAATCAATTAAAAAAATAAGAATAATAATCAGAAACTGGTGATGAACGTACCTTTTGAGGAAAAAATGCTACTCATTCCGCTTCTGAATTCTCTGGGCTGCCTGAGGTCCCTTGTCTCTGCTTCTGTTTGCCAGTCTTGCCCACTTGCTAGCAAAGGAGGGATGGCCATTATTAATTAATTTGTTTATTAGATGTGATGTAATGTGCACAGTCATGAAAGAAGTGCGTGGGCAAAGTTAGCGAGCAAACCTTTGCCTAACCATCACGTTAACATCCCCCCCCCCCAAGAAAAGAAGGTATGATAACTAAAAGGACATCATTACCAACCAGTACCAGTTAATTTAAATTGCCAGGTTGGATGAGATTTCACTCCAGTCAACCAGATACATTCCAGTGAATACGCCCATGAGTGTATGACGATAGAATCGTCCTCCATTGTCGTCATCTTGGTCACCATCTGCTGCTGGAAGTCTCACAATGAGCAGCAGGTCAACAGCAGGGAGGCGCTTCCATCCAACATCTTGAATTTCTTCAGTTTGCATTCTGCCCAGGCGGGATTATTCTTCCGCTTTGTGCTCTGCAGTTCCAACGAACAATTTCCAAATTAATGTACCGTAATTAATGAATGTGATCCCAGACCCGCACAACACACACCTTGCATAAAACAATTCTTCATTTGCATGAATATGAAAACGAATGTAATTAATTAATATGCCTTTTTCCTGTGCTCTGCTGCAAGCTGTTTCGTCGCGTTGCCGCCGCTCTTCCCGGGATGGAGAGCCTGGACGAGGCCAATCCCGAAGGCAGTATCCTTGACCAACACGAGCAACGATTCACTGATGACTTTGCAATATTGGCTGCCATCATTTTTGCAATCGAATGGCTGCCTTGCGTAACGGCACAGAAAGTCAGTCTGAATCACGTCATCACCTAAGAACACGTCCTCTTTTTACTACCATCTGCTGGAAACTAGAGGAACTGCACGCAGGGCGTTACCCTGCACTAAACCATCCCATACATACTACTGTATACTATATCATACCAAATATACCATATATGCTATACCACAGCATGCCATGCCATACTTTATTTCCAAAGCCAAGCCATAAGTACCATACCATTCAATATTATACATGAAATACCATACTTTGTCAGACTATACGATAATATACCATGCCAAAACATACCATACTATGCTATATTATACTATGCTATACCGTTTCATACTAAACTATACCATAACGTACTATACAGTACATCAGTACAGTACATATACTATACAGTATACTACTGTACTACTACCATACTGCTGTATACCATACCATACAATACCATACCACACTATACTATAATATACCGTAAATGCCATACCATACTATGCATGCTCTAGCAAGCAAGCTCCAGAAAACATAACCACACTAATACTAATAGTATACTCTTGTAAACTGCATTACATACTACACTTTACTATACACTGGATATTGCACTATTTTGTAAAACATTATACAATACCGGGCAGCACAGTGGATCAGCTGATAAAGCTTTGGCCTCACAGTACTGAGGACCCAGGGTTCGATCCCAGCCCCGCCTGCGTGGAGTTTGCAAGTTCTCCCTGTGCCTGCGTGGGTTTTCTCCGGGCACTCCGGTTTCCTCACACATCTCTCTCTCTCTCTCACACACACACACACACACACACACACACACACACACACACACACACACACACACACACACACACACACACACACACACACACACACACACACACACACACACACAAAGATGCAACATTAATTGGATACTCTAAATTGTCCCTTGGTGTGATTGTGAGTGTGACTGTTTGTCTCCATGTGCCCTGCAATTGGCAGGCAACCAGTTCAGCGTGTACCCCGCCTCCTGCCCGCTGACAGCTGGGATAGGCTCAAGCACTCCCCGCGACCCTCGTGAGGATAAGTGACAAAAGAAAATGGATGGATGGATGGATTAAACAATACCATGACATATTACACCACAATATGGTATATTATCCTACATTATGCCATACCATAGTATACTATACTATGCTACATTTTATTATTATGTAATATATAATATTTTATATTGTATTGTGTCGCATTATATTTTTCCTTAAGTCGCCCTTTCCCAGTGATTGACATCAAGTTGGACAAACCGGCAGAGCCGAGCGTCCCCGAGGGCGGGTGCTCATGCTAATGCTGAGCTGCGATTGGCCGCAGCTCCCTTCACGCCATAGGCTTGTTATGTTGCTTAAACGATTTCTTGGTTAGCCTACAGTTGACTCTTGACTCTAATTGGATATACCCTAGGATGTGTCTGGTTGGACCAATCAAACATTCTCTCTCAATCAGTTGTTAATTAAGTTGTAAAATATTGTATACTTTGTCAATATGTAAGTGACCGGAGGACAACAAAAAGAGAAAAAAACAAACTATGCGGAAACGAAAAGGAACACGAAAACGATATTGGAGGGGAACTCCAGCGGGAGATGAGACCAGTTTCTTTTTCGCTGTTATGTTTTGTATTTTTTTATATATAAACAGGGAAAGCACCAAAAATGATGCCCAAGCATAAAAGGAGAGTTTTAGGCGAGGGGCTAGATTGAGGGGTTGTTGGTCAGCCATTTTCCGCCCTAATGTGGCTGAGCACGTCTAAATGTCTGCAGCACGCATGCACGCTGGTCTGACTTATTAATATTTTTTTTCCATTTTTTTTTTTTTTTTTAAACTTGGCCCGACTGCTCTCGGAATGCTTTCGAGCATCCTTTTTCTCTCTCTTTCTCTCTTATAGCGTTACCACGTCTCACACAACTTCCTGTAGGCTCACATAACGGTAGCTGTGAAAACGTGGCACTCTCTAGCTCTCGTTGGACTCGACTTTTATAGAAAGGAATTGTACTGTGCATTTTAAAAAATAATAATAGTAATAATATTAAGACTAATGTACAAAAAAAACCGATCTTCTTCTCTCACTCGTCCTCTCCATCTCTCCTCATAATTCCTCATCCTCCCTCCAGCCCGGAAAACCACATATAACAATCCACGGTAATGCACTGCACTGTATATAATAATGTAAGATGTATGTTGTGAACGTCCTCTCTGTACAAGTGGTCCTTGTTCCACCAGTATGAATAATGTAATAATGTTTCATGATTAATAAATTGACAGATTAAAGGGCTTCACTCTCCTAACTCCCAACATTTACAGACACGCTTTCTTGGGATGAAATGCACTTTTATTCTTCTTCCATTTTTCATAGAAAATAGAGGGGAACCGCCATATTCTCTAAGATTACAGTCAATGAAATGTCAGAAATAAGCAAAACTATGAAGGAATGATTGAAAAGCCCAATTGTTTTATTTTATGTGATGTGCCTTTTGTCCCATACATGGTTACAAAGGGACTGGAGGCCTTTCAGAGACAATTTATTTGAATGTATTCAATTATTTTATTTCAACAGTTATTTTAAATAAATTCACATTGTAGTATTTTTCAAAGAGATTTATTTGTAATGTATTTCGTTCATTTTTTATTTACTTTAATTTTTCAATCTGTCTATAATTTCACAATATTCATTCCTTCATTTTTTTTAATGCTTTGAGGTTGGATGAGCCGGACCCTCATTTTAAAGGATTTATTTTGACATGCAATATTGTATTTTATACTTTTGGATTTCTTTTTAATGTACTGTTTCATTTATTTTTTTCATCCCCAATCATTTTCACCATGATCACCAATGAACTGCCTCCATATCCTCTAAACTTACTTTATCTAAATGTATTTTTATTTTTCATATATTCATTGTGTTTAATTTCATTTTATTTTATTTCAATTGGGGCATTCATTTATTTGTCCATGTCTTGTCTCTCCAGGGATTATTTTTTTAATTTATGTGTATTGCTGTATTTAATTTTTTTATGGTGGCTTTTCTGCAAGGTGTATTTATTTATTTTATTTTTTTATTGTCTTGTATTTTTTACTTAAATTTGTTCCATTTTTTTTTACAAATTTTATTTTAATTTATATCCTCTAAACTTACTTTATCTAAATGTATTTTTATTTTTCATATATTTCATTGTGTTTAATTTCATTTTATTTGATTTCAATTGGGGCATTCATTTATTTGTCCGTGTCTTGTCTCTCCAGGGATTAGTTTTTTTATTTGTTATGTGTATTGCTGTATTTGATTTTTTTATGGTGGCTTTTCTGCAAGGTGTATTTATTTATTTTATTTTTTTATTGTCTTGTATTTTTTTATTTAAATTTGTTCCATTTTTCTTACAAATTTTATTTTATTGTCAAAATAATAAAACATCATTACTGAACCATTCAACCAGAAGAATACTTCATACGTAGCACACGATGCTGTACTGACATGTTGTGGGATCCTGTAAGTTGCCAGTTGACAGGGAGCCATGCATGCTGGAAAGAACCTTCGTAAGAGTGATGCTTTCCTGCTCTGAGGTATTCCCCTGGACGGACGTCGCGTTACTCGATCCCCCTCGGGTTTCTGGGCAGGCAGGCAGTTACATTAGTGGTGGACTCCGTTGAAGGAATTTGGCCCGTCCCTCACTCGACTCCACAGGACCTGTTATTGCACTCCAAGGTGAGCATTTCTACATCTATGAAAATGTCATCCTGATTGTTGTCACCAAAATAATCATGATTATCGGTCTCACATGTACTACTAAAAGTGATGTCCATTTGAAACACATACTGAAAATGATTCATGCACTGCACGCATTTTTGTATGGAACAGTTGTCACTCCTGCTCTTGAACATTACACAATTCAGAATGCCAAATATGGTATTGACGATACTTAAAATTTCAGACTGTAATACTGTTTCAAATGTTATCACAGTTCATCAGTTTCACTCCTAGCAGCCACCAAAATACTACAGAACACATGACTATTAATGATAATGAGAATTTGAAACATACTTTTTGAGTTTTCATCATGTTTTTTCAAACATTTCAAAGAGTTTATTCCAAAAGCAAGACCTTTGATGACTAAAGGTGCAAATGATTTTTTTTTTTTTTTGGGGGGGGGGGGCAGTCAACCCTCCTTCACAGGCCACACCCCTTCCATCGCAAATCCTCCAAAAGCGAGGTTGGGGGTCCAGGTCCCACACGCCGGTTGGAGCTGAACAAGTGGACCATGTCCCGGGTGGAAGCCCTCCCGGACCCCAAACTTGACTCGCTCCTAAAGGGTCTCCGTACGGAAATTGCCATGGCTGTGGATGACACCTTCCCGCTAGTTCATGGCCTGGCCGACAAGAACATCATCACTGAGCAGATGCTGAAGGTGAGTTGCGTTCAGGAAGATCGGAATTCAGATTTTGGTTCCTGGCAACAATATTAGCTGAGGAATATGGGGAAAAATTTAAATGTGCACACTTATTTACACTTCAGGGCCACTGTAGTTCTAATTGGTTTGAATCTCCGTTTCAGCACATATTTTTCATCTTCTGTAGATTTTGTTTGAATAGTGATTAATAGCAAGGGCAGCATGGTAACCTAGTGGTTCGCACATCTGCCACACAGCTCTTAGGTCTTGGGTTCAAATCTCTGCATGTTCACCCTCTGCTTGTGTGGGTTTTCTCTGGGTACTCCCCCTTCCTCCGACGTCCCCAGAACATCCATTGATGACTCTAAATTGCCCATCAGCGAGAAGGGTGATTTGACAATATCACAGGTGTCAAAGTCAAGGCTCAGGGCCGAGATCTGGCCCGCCACATAATCTTATGTGCCCCGTGAAGGCAAATAATGTGTCAACTTTCTTGATTCTTGTGAAAATCTGTGCCAAAATTAATGATAAATGATAATATTGAGGTACAAACATTTTTGTGCTGCCAAACACAAACAATCCATTACCCTAAATTTCTGATTCCAAAGGTAGTTCATAAATTCCGTGTTTGAATATGAGAGGCAATGAAAGATTATGATAGTTTCAGTCATAACAGCGAAACTAACTTGGAAACCGTAACTACAATGTGGCCCGGTACAAAAAAAAGTTTGACACCCCAGATATTGTCTATCACAATGACTGACGACCTGTCCTTTGGTTTATCCCACTTTTCTTACTAAAACTCAACTTTGATCAGGTCCAGCTTACCATCCCTCCCAATGACGGCAAACCCGGCACAAAAATGAATGAATGGACGATTAAAAAGAAAACTCATTACATGCTTCCATCCATCCATTATCTGACCTGCATATCCTCACAAGGGTCACGGGAGTGCTGGAGCCTATTCCAGCTATCTTCAGTCATGAGAGGGTGTGAATCCTGAACTGGTTGCCAGTCAATCGCAGAGCACTGGAGACAGACAACAGTCGCATTCACAATCACACCTAGGGGCAATTTACAGAGTCCAATTATTATTGCATGTTATTGGGACGTGCGAGGGAACCGGAGTGGCCGGAGAAAACCCACGCAGGCACGGGGAGAACATGCAAACTCCACATGGAAGGGGGGGGGGGGGGGGGGGATTTGAACCTTGGTACTGTGAGACCAACACTCTAACCAGTCGTCCTTCACGCGTCCCAATTTATTGTGTACTTTTGCCAAAATTCTCTGTTCATCCCCCAAAGTAAATTCTGGGATTTTTTTCTGTATGTGTGCGTCTGTGAACGGTCAGGACACTGTGGAGCAGGAGGGCCGGGAAGGTGTCCACAAGGCCTTGTACTCACTGCTGTCCTGGGTACTGGATCAGAGTACTTCCACCATGCGGACCTTCTGGAGGACCCTGAACAAGTCCTATAACCTGGACAGCTACCCCAAGCTGCGACCACTCCTCGCCCCCCACAACCATGGTGAGTGATGTTCATTGGAAGGAAGTTCCAAACTACACCACATCAATAAAACCTGATGAAAACTTTGAGATCGTAGGGTTCATTTTTTTCATCAAATTGACTTATATGTCAGCTTTTATATGATTAATTGCTACATAATTCAATGCAGTCAGCGACAATACATCTCCTCAAGGCAAGAGGACTCACGGAAAAAAGAGGAGCCACAAGGACAGAGAAGATCAATATCGCACCAAGACGACCCACGGATCTCCAGGTAAACTGTGATTACATCCCCCATAGAAATTGGGCTTTTGTTGTTTGTGTAATTGATTATCAGTAAAAAAAAAAAAAAAAAAAAAACTATTCAAAACCAAATAATATCTAGACCACTTTTATTTGCAAGGAAGTAAATTTTGTAATTAACGTAAATAAACATACAAAATCAAAATACAAACAAATAGCGGTATAACACTGTAAATTAAATAACGATTGAGTGTATGATTAAGTTTTATATCTTTATATATCATAGTGTGAGAGTACAATTATCAATCAATCCAAACAAAAATGTGTTCATTTTAATTAAATAATTGTGTGTAGGTTAGACAGAAACATTATTTTCACTTGAAGATTACATAGACAAAATGTGTTTTTTTTTTTCTCCAGAGGGTAAAGTGAAGCTGTACAAAGTGAAGAATGAAGTTCCTCCTCAGCAAGCAACAAATGGCAATCATATTTTTAATACACTTTGCTTTAATTACAATTTTTGTTTCTTTTTAAAGCATTTAAATGACAAAAATTGTGTTTCAGCGTCAGTCCAGAAAGTAGGAATTCCCTCGTCTTCGGCGGCGGTCTCCACCGGTGAGCTGTCAGACACGTGTGGATCATCGAAGGAGAAACTTTTGATCTTGGATGGTAAGTCATCCTCAGCTGAGGCAGCACGCCCTGAAAGTCACAAAAAGCCACGACGACAAATATAACAACTGTTCTGTTTTCCCTTGTCAAGGCAATTATGTCTTTCATTATAAATTTCATCATGTAATTTATCAGGTACAGTACGATGGAGTGCTTCTTTCCCTTTATCATTTTAAATTTTATTTTTATAATCTTTGAAGTCCTTTTAACGGGCTTGGGTTGGAAATATGCAAAATGTCTTTTTCCAGCTATTCTTGTTGGTCATTTGAGAGGGCCAAGATTTCTTATAAATAAGCAACATGCAAACTAACTTTTTGATTGGCTCGCTCATCTTGCCATTTAAATATCGCAACCAGCTTGGCTCTGATTTGCCCCGACTCCGTCATCGTCATAGCGACCTCGCATCCCGATGTCTTGCTTTCATCGCGCTGGACAATTGGCCAAGAGCCCGCTAATCGGGAAAGTGATCTCAAAAAGGGGACGTGGCGTGAGTCGAAAGTTAAAAGCGACACAACAGATGCAGTTTAAGGGCTCAAAATGCATTGTCAACTCACAAACACACAGACCTTACTTAGGGTGTGTCGAAATGGTGAGAGGAGTCATCATCCTATCAACAATGCATCCTTCAGAGTGGCAAAGGTTGGAATGCACTGCTCAGGTCAGATCATATGTTGAACAGAACAGCAGTCATGTTTACACACAACCACTAGCACTAGCTTGCTATGCTACGTAATTGTTTTTGCTTGCTTGCGAGACGTATCGTATTTAAAGTATGGGAACATACCTCAAGCAAGCCTTACACAAATGTCCATTGGTGCCCTGAGCACCGGTGAACACCAACACGCGTCCCCCTACCCTCCATTTTCTTCTTATAATACAGTCTGCACGATCTCAGATGAATCTGAGATTTGAGATGACAAGATAACGCCCAATGATCGTAAAAAAAAAAAAAAAGTATGTGTTGGTATCATAAGACAAGATATTGTTGCAATACTCTGACATCGTGCAGTCGTGAATGAGGAAATTTGTCTTGTAGTTTGGTTCAACCCGGCATTGCATGTTGTCTCTCTCAGCCATCTTGTTTCTCCCATGCCGCCAACATATTTTTTAGCATCTTGGTGGGCAGGGACAACCCCCTCAGGGCCACCCATGGTGACAGGTACGTTGTAATTGAAGTGACATTTAAAAAAAACCTTTAAAAACAGTTTTTTTTTTGTTATTTTTGGGAGAGGCTTGAACAGATTGATGGCATTTCCATGCATTTAAATGGGGAAAGACTATTTGAGATATGAGCAATTTGAGTAACGAGCATGGTCATGAAAGGGTTTGGACTCGTATCTCAAGGAACCACCCCGCCTCCCCTTTCACAATTTAACCACTTCAAACACATACCTTTGCTCAACTTATGGCTTTGACACTCTATCCACGTGCAGACTGTAAATTAAGAGAAGACTGGCTCCTTTTACCATATCTGGATTTTGGACCGTCACTTGAAAGTGACTCTGGACCTTCTGCTCGCCTGATTTTTTTTTTTTTTCTCCTCAGGTTCTGCAAGAAAGTACCTCAAAGTTCCAGGAGACTTTAACAAATGTAAAGAGCTCAAGTCCAAAGCTGCCATGGCAACCTTTCAACACAAGACGGAGACAATGGCAGGCTCTGCACAGGTCCCGCCATTCTCCACACAGCCTTGTCATACTTGCGTGCAAAGCGTCATTTTTTTTTTTTTTAATACTCTAAATCTGTTCATGCAGAGTCACCACAACGACGACGAGTGCGCCGCGTGCAAAGACGGAGGTGAGTTGATCTGCTGTGATGGATGCCCGCGAGCTTTTCATTTAACCTGCCTGGAACCTCCGCTTGCGTCCATCCCCAGGTTCGTACGCAGTTTTCCCAACTTCCGAACTATTCCGACCCCAGTATTTAAAAAAAAAAAAAAAAACATTTTTTTTTTCCGCTTTTGGACCCGCAGTGGTTCTTGGCGATGTGAGGGCTGCAGTGGCAGAGTGGGGCAAGAACACAAAAACCAGCAAGCTTTGCAAGTGAGTAGCCACAATATTGACAAAAGGGAAGTATTTATATGATTAGGATTTCTAATGAGTCGTTTAATAGTGAGCTGGAGACAATCCCGTCAGACTCGGAGCGAAACAAGTAGGGTACACCTTTGAGGCTTTTGAGTCTTTTGAGTTTTTCAATCATCGAAAAAGTAGATGTACTAATTTCGACATCAATGTGTTGCCTGGGATGTAATCAATTAATCAATACATACATATATTCATGGGAAAATTTCATAATTTCACAAACTACATGACTTAACTAACTTAAGGCAAAGACATTTTGTGTATGAGTCAAATTCTTGGTTCACCTTTAAGTCTTTAGGACTTTTTTTTTAAATGACTTTAAGCAGACATGCACTTTGCTTCCAACTTGATTCACTTCATTGAATTTAGTCATTAAAATGTAATAACAATATACAAATCTAAATAGAAATGAATTAATAAAATACATATACACGCCTTTATAAGTGAATAAAATACATATTCACATTTTGATATATTTTGTAGATTAGATTTCACATCATTTAAAACTAATACAAAATGTATGATTATTATATATATTCCATCATAGTAATACAAATGTAATACAATTCTTGTTTAAATAGTACAATTCATCATTTAAAAGGCACGATTGAATCAAGTGAAGGCACATGAAGGACTTTGATATGTTGTTTTGGCTTCATCATCATGTTTTTGGTGTTTCTCAACTTTTTCTCGACCTTTGGATGACTTTGCCAGTAACTCACATTTGTCGTGCATTCCTTCAACAGCGGCCACGGACAAAATCCATCCCCTCCACCGTAGACATGTCGTTGTTCCCCTTACTGTCCTCCTCCACAGCCTCCAGCAAGGAGGTAAACACTTTCCCGCATGTCCGTACAGTACTGTACATACAATCCACGTTTGCTGGCTGAAATGTATGAATTGTATGAAACGTAGTACCCAGACTCGTGTGGTATTTGTCACCTGGGAGGAGGAGACCTCGCTCGCTGCCTCCAGTGTTCCAAGCGATACCACCGCCACTGCCACTTCCCCATGTAAGCCCGTCTCATGCCTTCTCGTGCTGGGTGTAAAAGTCATCTAAATTCAAACAACCAGCAATATACAGTCTTTTTAAAAACATTTTTTATTAAGGCTGATGAATAACATTCACTCACACTAATGTGCAGATCCAATGGACTACTTATTTTCAGTCATGTCTGGACCTTACTTTCTGGGATGTTGGCCCAATGTTGCTGAGTACAACAATGTAATATCCCTTACATCTTAAAATTGGATTTGCAGTATATCTTGTTGCAGACCAGTATTCATTTGATTGATATGCATTTTCCCTATTGCGTTCTGCAATTAACTTGAAACTGACAAAAATGGAGTTGGCCCACCAAGCTTCTCAGTGGTTCCTTTATAATTGAATGGACTCTACATCACATCCATTCATCCATCCATCCATGCTGATTATCCTCACAAGGGTCGCGGGAGTGCTGGAGCCTATCCCAGCTGTCAACGGGCTGGAGGCGGCGTACACCCGAACTGGTTGCCAGCCAATCGCAGGGCACATGGAGACAAACAAGTCAAATTCACAACCACACCTATGGGCAATTTAGAGTGTTCAAAAAATGTTGCATGTTTTGGGGGATATGGGAGGAAACCGGAGTGCTCTTGAGAAAACCCACGCAGGCACGGGGAGAACATGCAAACTCCACACAAGCAGGGTTGGGATTTGAACCCCAGTCCTCAGAACCCTAAGGCCAACGCTGTAAGGAATTGCTCCACTGTGCCACGAAACTACTAGATCAAAAAATATATATATTTGACAAAAATATCACCTAAAAATGAGAAAAATTTGGAAAGGAATTGTTTAAAAGCCAACCAAGACTAAATTATTAGAAACAAATAATATAGTAGCACTCCCCGTGACCCTCGTGAGGATAAGCGGCAAAGAAAATGGATGGATGGAAATTCAACTTGTCAAATAAAGGCACTGAGAAAATGAATGCAAAATTTACAAAAACTGAAAAAAGTATAAAAAAATATGACTCATTTTTAAAAAACTTTTTACCAAAACAGACTTTTTTTTTAAAATACTCAAAAAAAAAAAAACACACAATTGAAATATAATGACATAAAAAATGAGCAACTACATCAGTCCAAATGTAATGAAACAAAATAAAGCATCAAAATTACTATTTCTGTGCCATAGTCAATCAAAAACATACTTTAATTCAATGTAACCGTTTTTTTTTTTAAAACATCAGTGTTATCGTACAATAAATGTGATATTATTTTTTGATGCCGCCTTCTGTTAGCGGGAGATCCAGCTGCCTGTCGTGCTCCGTGGCGCTGGTCAGCACTGCAGAAAAAGAGGCCGAGTCAAAATGTTTGCAGGTAGGTGTGCAGTTTGAGCCTCCAACACTTACTGAATAGGAAAGTTGGGGGAAAATTTTTTGTCCCATCGTCACGAAATTGGGTGTATGTATATGTGTATCATAACGAGATTCACAAAAAAAGTCTGAAGGACTGAAAAAGAAGTTTGGGTGGATTCCCTGAGTAGCATCCCCTAGAAAGAACAAGAAAAAAAAAAGTCAAATTTAATAGTCTGCAGGAAAAAGGACACATGCCTGAAATTTTTGGTTGAATGTAGCCATTTTGCACTCAGTCGCCGTTCCTGGAAAAGTATGAAAAAAAAAATGAGCCAATCAACACAAAATTTGGTGGGCATTCATTTGAATTCCACAGTACCTACTAAAAAATTCTCCAATGAGCCCCAGTGGGTCGCACTCAAGCTTGGACAGATGACTGAGGTGAAACTTTCAAGCTTTTTTGACAGCTGCATTGAATGTGAGTGGAGAGTTTGTTTAGCATTCCAAGGATCGGCCTTGAAAAAAAAAAAACGGTGCGTGGGGGTGGCCGTGGACATCTTGAATACGATTGGTTGTTGCTGTTTTTCAGCTTCCCGTGTCCGTCCGCAACCCGCACGGCCATGAGCAGCGCTCATCGGTCCACAAAGACGAACTGGACTCCATCCTGGGAGATGTGAGTGGTGCTCAGTTACACACGTGATGTCGAATGTGTACGATGTATACGAGGGAGGGGGCCGCAGAGATTAGAGTCAGATGTCTTTGGGAGCATTGCATCATTGGATTCCATTGCCTTATGTCCTCTTTGGAATTCTTGTTAAACTACAACTGTTCCCTCGTGAGTACGCCTTAGTAATTAAACATAGTTTTCTCTTTGCTGTTATTGAAATAACTCCAATTCAATTACAGTACAAGTCAGGATAATCCAATTGGTCATGACTTCGCTATGACCCAAAGCAATGAAAGCCAAACCCGATGTGCGCTGACATGATGAATGTAGCAACAAACTCGAGACGATCGGCCGAGGCATCGTGTCCGAGTTCATCACATGATGTCACCTGTTTGTGTGTGTGTGTGGTGTGTGTGTGTGTGTGTGTGGTGTGTGTGTGTGTGTGTGTGTGTGTGTGTGTGTGTGGTGTGTGTGTGTGTGTGTGTGTGTCATCAGGCCTCCTTGGATAGCATCCTGCAATGGGCTTTCCATAACATCCCTCAACCTCTTCTAAACTCTCACGGATGCTACCAGTGACTTGGAGTCAAGCACCTTCCAACTAGTGTACTACTAATATTACTAGGAATGGGACTCCTACTTCGTCTACTACTATTACTCGGTTACTATTACTACTACAATTGAGTCATTGTGCTTAGTAAAAGCAGAGAACGCGCAGGAATGCTGCAAAAGACGAAACTGAAGTCAGTTGTTTTGCATTAAATGGCATTACAAGTTTTAAAGAAGACTGTGTAACATGATCATAATATTTCACACTCATTAAAGTGTGACTGGTCAAAATCGGAGTTTTCACTTGAAACATGTGTTTTTTCTTGTAAAATATGATCTTTAAAAGAAAGAGAAGAAAATTACAGTAAATCAACTTCAAGACAGCCATCCATTCATTTTCTGAGCCGCTTATCCTCACGAAGGTTGCGGTAGTGCTGGAGCCTATCCCAGCTGTCAACGGGCAGCAGGCAGGGTACACCCGGAACTGGTTGCCGGTCAATCGCAGGGCAAATAGAGACAGACAACAGCCACACTCACAATCACACCTACAGGCAATTTAGAGTCTCCAGTTAATGCAAACTCCAAGAGATGATCTCTAATATTATCCCTAAAAGAGGGATTATTCTCCAGAAATATTTTTTTCTCTGTCAACTCTATGAAATGACTTTTAGTGTAGATGAAATATTATAACTAGTCAATATTAAAAGAAATTTGAAAAAATGACATACTAGTCATTCCACTCCAAATACAATCAAAATATGTCCAAAACACATACAATTTCATTTCTAGAGAGTACAAAACAAAACATTCATACAAATTAAGACATTCTCAATTCATCATGAAGTATGACGTAACACTTTTCCATGTTGTTACAAAGTTACAGGATGCTGTCCATACTGTATTCTGTTTGAGTGGGAGGTGCCTAAACGTGTCTGCTTTGCAACATGTTGGGTTTTCTTTCGGTCGTAATCGATGTGACGGGAAGAGATTTTCCACCTACTCTTTGTCTTTGACTTAAAAGCTGTGCTGATCTGAAATCCAAAGGGACGCAACCTCCAGCATCTAGAGGGAGCTGTTGGTCAATGCAATGGTTTACAAATCCAAGTTTCGCAGACAAGTGAGATTGACGAACAATTGAAAATTCACAACTAAAGTTTATCCGTCGGTTTCCAGTTACGAATTTAAACGTCCACGGCAGAATATGTTAACGTTTTCGCAATAGGGTTTAGCTCAGGGGACAACAGACGTCGTATCTGACTTTAGATTGCAAGAATCGCCACCCAGCATTTCTGTTTGGAGTTTCACTGCCGTCCAGATGTCAGTTGCACAATTTCATGTTCAGCAAATTCACACTCGCATCGCAGCAGATGGTTTCAATCCAGCGAGGTATGAATGCGGAGAAATGCCCTTGTTGCCCAGGAATTCCTCCAAGATTCGTACCCAGTTGCTGAATGTTTTTTCTGTCATGAGATTTCCAGCGTTTAAGCATGACTGCCAGCCCTCGGTATTTGGTTGCCATGACTCCCAGCTCCTACAAGCCCAAAAAAACAGAAGCTGAGTAAAATGCTCCTTCGCACTCTCCATGTGTGCAACACTTCACTGCACACACGCTTCCAAGTCATCCTGGGGGTGGTTGGGAGTATCCATCCATCCATCCATCATTTATCCACCTGTATAAAACACATGTAAGGCCAGAAACAACAAATTATCGGATAATATCAGAATGTGAAACAAGTATGCAGTAAATCCCTCAGTTTGAGGCCAAACAGCGGCCTTAAACCGTCATTGCAGCTGCGGCCAAGACATCTGTTAACATGCTTTTTTCTTTACTCTGTTGGGTCCTGTCATCACTCCCACGCTGCAGCGTTGCTGCCAACGACATGCAGCGATGCCTCGAGATACAAGGTGAATTTGTTTCGTTTCCACACTCGCCACTCAAGAAATTGTGTATCTCAAATCATTTCTGCCCATTGAAATGAATGGAAATGGGATTAATAGATGAACGAAGGGCTGCATGTAAGGATTGGATTTGGTTTTCCTTGCACGGAAGAACTTTGTTGCCATACTGAGGAAAGACTATTGATTGGCTATGTGGGGAAACAAGAATACAAACATATAAAAAGGGGTGGGTTACCTCGGGTAACGATATCTGCAGAGCTGCAATGGGAACATTACGGTGAAGTCAACAACGGACTCATTGATCAGTGTTCCAAAAAAGACAAAGTTGAAAAAGAGGTCGCAGATACGTTATTTATAATTAATTCTGTTTGTTTGCTTCCAGGCGGAACGGTGGCTCAGCTGGAAAGCGTTGACCTCACAGTTCTGAGGTCCCAGGGTCAATCCCGGATGCGCCTGTGTGGAGTTTGCATGTTCTCCCCATGCCTGCGTGGGTTTCCTCCCACATACCAAAAACATGCATGCATTGGAGACTCTAAATTGCCCCTCGGTGTGATTGTCAGTGCGGCTGTTTGTCTCGATGTGCCCTGCGATTGGCTGGCAACCAGTTCAGGGCGTACCCCGCCTCCTGCCCGTTGACAGCTGGGATAGGCTCAAGCATTCCCCGCAACCCTCGTGAGGATAAGCGGGTAAGAAAATGGATGGATGGATGTTTGCATCCTGCTCTGACAGAGAATTATTCAAGATTATGAACTTTCACCGCAGGGGGCACGGCAATCTTTCACCAGGCACCTGTGAAAATTCTTGGGTACACACTCAGGCTGCACAATATATCGTAATATATACAGTAATGTACTGTATGTGTGCACAACAGTGACATCATAACTGGTGTGTTGATTTGCAGTTAATCAACTTTAATATTAATAACTGACCAGAAGAGGGGGCTGTTTAGACATTCTAATAAGCTTAGCACTGATGTTACTGTAAAGTACAATCTATCAACAACAAAAAAAAGGCCCTGAGGGTTACTTCCCCCCATTTTGGCATGATTACTAATGAGGACACAAGAAACAATTACATAGCTGCATTTACTGTATCTCTCTTCAGAATGTGATGAAGGAACGCGTGTTGGAACAGATTAGATATGGGAGAGGCGGGACGGGGGGGGGGTGGGGGGGGGCTTGCACAGCATTGGGGAAGTGACAAACTTCAGCTGTACACAACGTCATTTGCATAAACTAGTTCACTCACCTACAGAAATACTAATGCAAATGTTGAAACAGAAGAATAGTGTTCCAAATGTGCTGATGACTACAATATAACTGGGCATGAAAATAAAGGATTTTAATTTCATGTCTGGCTGGACTATTGCTCAATACTACAGTGCATTAAAATACAGGTGGAGTTCATACAAATTACTCTGCATTCATTTGTGCTCTACTGAGCATACTTAAAGCAAAATGCATTGAAAAGATGTGTGGTAATGTGTTTTTGGTGTTACATTTATGATATTCTGTATTTAGCAACATTGCAATATACTTTTAACTATGGTATATCTTGATGATTCTGGGCAATTGTCACGCTGTGTCAGGTGTGTAAAGAGTGATTTTTCCTCCTTGATCTGGTAAACAACTGTAAATGTTAGAACCATTTAATATTTACGATGCTGAATTCTTGTGCTTGGTCAAGGGCGCTTTAGGCCGATCCACGGACTTCGTGATTTGTGGCATCAACTGGAACAGTAGCCATTTAATGTGGGTACACACACACTGACAAAATAGGTTACAATTTATCATTGTGAGTCTTTCAAAACCTTCTTCTTCTTCTTCTTTTTTTCCCATCCAAGTCTATTATCTCCTGCATCTTCCTCTTTAACAACAACTGCCCTCATGTCTTCCCTCACAACATCCATCAACTTTATCTTTGGTCTTCCTCTCCCTCTTTTGCCTGGCAGCTCCATCCTCAACACCCTTCTACCAACATATTCACTCTCTCTCCTCTGGACATGTCCAAAAAAATCAACGTCTGCTTTCTCGAACCTTGTCTCCAAAACATCCAACTTTGGCTGTCCCTCTAATGGGCTCTTTCTAAACCTATCCAACCTGCTCACTCCTAGAGAGAACCTCAACATCTTCATTTTGGCCACCTCCGGATGTTATCTCTTCAGTGCCACCGTATCTGATCTGTACATCCGTCTTCTCTCACAACCAAGGTCAGTAAATTTTCCCACTCTAATCATTCTGCTTGGAAGACAATTGAGGCAGGTAATCGTACGTAAGACCTGTTCCGATTCTAAATCTTTATGTGAATGGTTAACACCTACTTGAGCCAACCCATGATCTTAGTGATTGTTATAGCATATTAAGTGGCCCGAGGTACATGCAAACTGATAATTGTGATGAATTGGAGCATTTTCCATCCTTTGTGATCCATGTCAGTGAAGGACCTAATGTCACTAAAAGATTATCCTGAGCGATTGTCCTGAGATGAGGGGTGTGTTAAGAATGTTTTTCTCTCCAAAGTCAGCTAAAACAAAAACAGTGAAGGAATGTTAAAGCCGTTAAATATTGACAATCTAGCAGAACTGCAAAGACTCGCCGTGCCGCACAGTTATGTGAAGCATGTCATCACATTGTGATCTTAACATGCATAAAATGTGCCACTTACGTCCTGCTGATAAGAAATACTTTGTGCTTGCTCTCACACCCACGGACCCATATCCCGTCACAATTCTACACACATACCTGCATACACACACACACCACACACACACACACACACACACATCCTGCTCGGAGTGTGTTCATCACAGCTTTGGAATCCGTCAGAAAAATTCAAAGAGCAAAATTCCCACACTTTGACTGGCTTGACCTTGCTGTTGGGTCTGAAGGAAGTGAAGCATCAGCGGGTGTAATTTTGGGGACAGACACCGTTCTTCTTTCAAAAGGAAACAGTCTGCATTTTCCACAATTACAACCAGTTTCCAGGTTTCTCGATAAAAGCTCTGCAACATTTTTTTTCCACCATGTCGCCAATTTAACAAACTCATCACAATGATTACCTACCCCCCGACCACCCTAACCAAAAAATGAATGAGCAACAAATCTAGTAACTTACACCATATTTCCCTTTGTCAACAAATGTAGTGGTGTGACTCAACGAAAACGCTGCCCCCTGCTCATATTGACAATTTAGGAACATTAGTGTGTAAGGTGGTTGGCTAAAGCTGCAGTTCCGCTTACCTTTTGCCTTTGACAGCAGTTGCTTGAAATGCGATTGGTTGGAGACCAGTTCAGGATGCAGATCAGTTCAGGGTGTACCCTCCTTCTTTTCACCAGGAGTCATCTGGGATAGGGACCAGCACCCTGAAATGGTCCGTAACTAATCGCAGGGCACATATATTAGTAAGTTTCTTTCGGCTTGTCCCTTTCGGGGTCGCCACAGCGTGTGTCATCTCAGATGAACGCACATATGTTTGGCACAATTTTTACGCCGGATGCCCTTCCTGACGCAACCCTTCTCAGGGAGTGGAGGCCCCAGTGGGATACGAACCCACAACCCCTGGTTTATCAAACCAGTGCTCTAACCACTGAGCGACAGGGCACATATATTAAAGTCTTCAATTAACCTACCATGCATGTTTTTGTAATGTATGAGGAAACCAGGGATCAATATCCAATTTCCACACAGGCTAGGCTGGATTCGAACCCCAGTCCTCATAACCGTGAGGCAGATGTGCTAAGGATTTGTTGCCAATCATGACGCCTCACATCTGTGATTTCACTCTTGAAACTCGGCAGGCATGCGGCTGCCAAGTGTATTCAGGGGTGAATGCGTTCTTTTTGTATTACTGTACAGAATTGTACAAAGAATTACTTGCATCTGAATGCTTTAGTTACATCACTGTACAACAACACTGTAACTGTGATAATATGAAACTTATTTTATTTAACCTATGAGTAGAATATTTATTTTGTGAATATAGTCAGCCAGAGCAGTGAGGATTGAGAAATTATCAGTTCTTTCACCATCGTTCCTCTCGTGTTGCGTGTTTTTGTTTGTATATGCAGGACAAAAGTCCAGCTATTGTGTGAATTCACCATTTGAAAAAAAAATACAATTTATCATGCAGGTTTAAAAAAGAAATTGCAATGTCATTTTTTTACCAATAGTGTGCAGCCCGAGTGGGAAGCCATTCCTGAGACGCGACTTCAATGGAAAAGTCAAATTTTACTCAACATGTTCCTATTAAACAAACAACCAAGTCATCACATCTAGCACTGGAACGCCTTTTCGACATTGCGCTTTTTGCATAATGATTTTTCTGTGAAGACAACTTCCACCACTCACTCAGATCTTATGTTCAAGAAAGTCATTTAACTAGAAAGTTGAAAACCTCCCTGAAATTGACCGTGAATCCTGAGAGATGTTCAGAAATGCCAAAGACAGAAATGCGCTTTCAGGAAAAGTCTTTGTCAAAAATCTTCAAAGATTTCAAAGAGTGACGTCAACACACCAAGAGACTTTTTTTTCTTTTGCTGTGGCTTTTGTGGGGGGAGGGCAGGAGCAGTGGCATTTGTTTTTGGCAGTATCCGCTGTAAGAGACACTGATCTGCTAAACAAGTGGCTCTCAAATGTTTTGCACAAAGGACCACCTCAAAATAAATAAATAAATAACACCATCATTACCTTAAAAACAACTTAAATTTTGATTCAATTCAAATGTATGCCATGCCGTACAAAGTAAATGAAAATTGTACCTAAGTGAATGTTTGAAATTGAACTTTTTTTTTTTAATAGGTGGCATGCAAATGTATATACAACTTTACAACTAAACTTTATTCAATTAATACTCTATACAGGGTTATTCATGCATTTATTTTTTCAAACCAAGCTGGGATAGGCTCCAGCACTCTGAAAATGGATAGATGTCAAGTTGAAACCACTCTAGCATGCACAGTTAAACGTTTAATTCACTAATGTGAATTAGTGTAGAAAAACCAGTGTACCACACTTTAAGAATCAATGCGCTAAACAAATTTTCCACGAGTGAGAAAATGGGCACAATCACATCTTGATGGACACTTTATGGCATGGGGAATATTGTGGAATTAACATTGTTGAATATTATTCCCAAAAATACATTTGTCCAAACAACAGACACCCCCCCCCCCCCCAATAGACGGAACCACAAAACTTAACGCCTAACCCAATTTCCAGTTGCATAAACAGACATCCCTGGCCACTACTTCTAAATCAATAATATGTACCACGTGTGCCAAATGGTAAGAAAATCCATTTAAAAGGCACTAACCACATTGGTGCAGGTTTATGACCTTGACCCTTGATGACGCCTTCCCCGTTTGCAGTTGAGTAAATAAATCCGCCAAGCCAGTATTTGCTTAAATTGATTAATTTCGAAAGAACAGACATTTTTAAAGCAGCTTTGCCTTCCGTCTGCATCAGTGGCTATGGTGGGGTTTTTTGTGGTTTCTTGGAGACTTGCCTGGTAAGGAATGTCCTGATTTAATTGTACAATGTGTTGATTTAGTACGACGGTCCACTTCCAACATTCCACAGTTACGTAAGAGCGCCGGTGAAGTCAATAAACTCACCAGCAAGCCTTTCTTCCTCTTTGTCTCAAGTAGACCAGAACATACTGTGAGCTGAGGGAGAACACACTGTCAACACGCTCACATGCTTGCCATACGTGTGAAAAATATATAAACTGTCTGAAAATATATTCAGTTGCAGCATGTCAAGACAATCTTTCCACTGTTAGGGTAAAAAGTCAGCTAGCCCGGTCTTAAGTGTTGATTCTTAGCAGAAGTCAAAGCAAATGCAGAGGAGTTGGAAACTTTATTAAGCAAGTCACAGAATTCATTCGGCAAAAAAACAATTATCTGATGTCTTGAAGAGATCATGTTGAACGATTATCCTGCGGTGTGGTGAGTGACCAGTATTTTTTCCTCCCAGATCTTCTCTAAAAACATCAGGAGTCAATATTCCCAAGTATTAAACGTGTTCAGTCTTTACGATGGGAAATCTGTGTGTGGTCAATTACCCTAAACACATGGCGCACCAGAGCATAATGTTTTGGGATCATCTCAGAGAGGTATCTGGTGAACGGACTTTTGCTGATTTTGATAGAAAGGGTAGACAATGTTTCACTTCGGCTTGATTATCATTATGTGTGGCTAGCAGTCGACGCGTCAAGTATACCACTCAGTAATGACGGTGATAGCTAGAGGTAGATTAATAACCAATCATGTATTTTGACAACATGGATGGCATGCTAAGACAAACAGCTATGCAGCAAGCTTGCAGCTGTGCCTGAAGTGTGGCAATATTTTCTGAGAATGAGATCAGTAGCATGGTCAATTGTGAAATTTACAAGGCTTTTCAAAAAAATAAAAAAAAAAAGCAACTTTGCTATCTACGCACACCCCTCTGATACATCTAATGCTCGTTCACGAGCAGCCCTAAATCTTCATGTCAGTTATCAGCAAATTCAGCAAACGTCCTCCTGCAATAGTGAAAATACAGACAAAATATTGTAGTTGTAGAGCCATAACTTTATTATAAATCTGAACAGTTAACGTCACCAACGAAAATATCTGACTGGTTTCTCTCAACCGTCAGATTGCCTCCAGCAGACACCCGCTCACTATCTTCTTCCTTCATTCACTGGCCAAACCCCTGATTCACTCATCCAATCGATGAGTCAAAGTCGACTGGACTATTGTCGCCTTACCATTGACTACAAAGAAATGGAAGTTGGTCAACTTCCCCGCTTAGTACGGTATCACTCTTTCACATCAAAGCCATGGAGTCCAGTGATCAACCTAACTCAATGTTGATCTCATACAAAAGGATTTACAAGGATTTGGATTATCATCGCCTGCCACTGTGGAGGACCTAGGTTCAAGACCGCGACTGGACCATCCCGGGACTCACGGCTTTGGTGTCCTTGAGCAAGACACTGATACCCCAAACTGCTCCACGGGCGCTTCAGCTGCCCCCTGCTCCGGTGTGTTACACTAACAAGTGTATGTGTTCACTGTGGTGGGTAAAATGCAGAGAACAGATTTCATGTGCATGCATGCATTCATGACAACAAAGATGAATCTTCTTTGATAATCTGGCCTTTACTGATTTGATCGCAATGAGGAAATTTGGGCTCATAATCGGCCCGATTATCACTGCACTCTGCTTCGGAATAATTTTATTTTTCTACGTCAGATAGTCGGGTCTTTGCTGACTTTGATCACAAGTGGGCAATTGTGCTCAAATTCAGTTTGATTTTCAGTATGCGTATACCCCTACTAAAGACAAGACAAAGGCTCCTCAGCCACATTTATTCTGGACTGCGTAATTGGAAGTGGCTTGCTTTGTTTTCTATTTGAAATAACATGCTTGCATAGTTTTCTGGCTTGAGTCTCCATGTCTGAACTTTTGTTCAAGAAGAGCAAAAAGAAGGGGAAGAAGAAATATGTATGTCCACGTCTCCTGAAGAGCAGACAAAATGACATGCTGGCAGGGGCAGATTGCAGGGTTGCCATCGGCCTGGAACTGTAAACACGGCAGCCGGCCTCGTTAGGACATTCCAGAATGGTCCTCAACTGTGGATTCTTGGAAGAGTTTCCCGCTTGTTTGCATTCCTCCTGTGGGACAGCAGCAGCGCTAACAGAGTGGTGCCTGTGATCAAGGCTGCAGCCTGCAGCCCACTCGCAATTACACCAGAGAGGACACCGAGGCCAGCAGATGTCAAGCATTCCAACAAAACTGTCAAATGGGCCGCGGGCGATCCTTTTTACAGATAAGACACGAGCTCTTATTTCTCGCTGGTTTTAGGGGAAAATTTTATGCAATCATATCATTCATAGAAGATGAAATGTGTTCATTGCCGCTAGACCGGTTTTTCTCAACATTTTGTTGAGCCGCCGTAAAAATTTTTGATCAAAGAAAAATGTAATTGCAACAAATGACACAAAAAAAGTACAAAAGATATGGGTTACCACACCACTAGGATTTTCATACCTAGCTGTGCACGCCCTTTTTGTTGCCAGCAGTTTCAACATTAATGGTTGTGTGTCGAGTTATTTTGAGGAGACAGTAAATTTCCACCATTATACAAACTGTGCACTGATTACTTCACATTGTAGCTGTGTCATTTCTTAAGGATAGCCCCATCAAGATGTGAGTGGTGCACTCATTTTTGTCAGATACTGTTCATTGGTACCCTGACTTTACTTGTCTATCCAATCGATTTTCCCTCATAAAATTAACTGAAATGCCATTTCTCTATTCCAGTAATAATACTTTTTTTTGTGTCTAAAACATAAGGCAGGAGAGAATGCAATGAAATAAACGGTTTTTATAGTCTAATTACTTGACATCCTGTTGTATTTGTGTGTTGACGTGTGCCTCTAAAGGGTGTGGTCTCTTGAGCAACATCAAGTGATGGAGTCAGTCCTTGTGAGTGTTTTTATGGTTGAAAGGGAATCATCAACTGTAGCTCTCGTCACCAACATGGGTACTTTTTTACACTTCACTCAAGCAGCAGCATATGTGAAGGTTGCCCATTACTCAAACTTTGGCTCACGACAGAAAGCAAAACAACGAGTGACAGCTTGTGAATGAATGAATTGGGGCACTGATAAATTAAGGTACCAATGCAAACTGAAATGGTGATCCCACCTCAATTTGTTTTACTTACTTTAAGTGCAATGTGGGCCTATTTAGTTGAACACAAACCTATTACAGTACTCTCTTTTATGAAGAGCAACAGGTGGATACACAGGTTAACTCTACCTGCTGCCATCTAGCAGAAGGCAGTTAATTGTCTTCACTCCCTGTGACTGTACATTCCTGAGGAAAAAAAATGTTTGCCCCATTCTCAAACTCTTCTTTTTTATTTATTTGAAGCGACTTGGCCCTGTAAGAAAAATTCATCCCACCACCCTTTGCTGAATCACAAATTAGCTGTGGCTAATCACATGCTTTGGGGAAGCTCAGTTCAACTTCACTGACCACATTCATGGCTAATTACCTACAGACCTGTTCAGTCAAGAAATCACAAAAACAATGTCTCAGACAAAAACAAGTCAACCAAAGAATCTCGAAAAACTGCAACAAAAGGTCATAATCCGAATAAATTAAAAAATAGAAAGTTTTAAAAAGTTGTTCACATCTATCACAAGAGAAAGGGCTGCAAAGCTATTTCTAACAATTTAGGACTCCACCACACCACAGTGAGAGCCATTAGCCACAAATGGAGAAAACGTGGAACTGTGGTGAATCATTCCAGGAGTAGCTGGCCTACAAAAAGTACCCCAAGAGCACAGTGACGACTTATCGGGGAGTTCACAAAGGACAACATCTGAAGAACTGCAGGCCTCCTTTGCCCCAGTAAAGGTCGCAGTTTATGATTAAAAAATAAAAAAGAGACTCTCCTCTGTGGCAGAGTTTCAAGGCAAAAAATATTGCTGGCCAAAGAAAACATAAAATCTTACTTTTTCAAAAAAAAAAAAAACAACAACAACAATAAAATCCCAAGCCTCCAAGGTATAGTCTATGGACTGATGAGACGAAGGTGTGTGTTCTGAAGATCCGCCGAACATTGTGGTGGTACTGTGATGGTCAGGGGCTGATTTGCTTTTTCAGGACATGGATGGACGTGCTGTGATAGAATGAACCATTAATTCTCTGTTATTTAGCAGAAAATGTTGAAGTAGGATGTTTGGCCATCAGTTTGTGACCTCAACTATCAGCACACATGGGTTCCGCAGCCAGGTAATGATACAAAAATACACCAGCAAGTCAACTTCTGAATGGCTTAAAAAAAATGTATGTTTACAGTGGCCTGTTCAGAGTCAATTGTATCCAATTGAAATGTTGTGGCATGATCTTAAAAAGGCTTTTTCCATGCAAAAACTCTCCAGTGTTGCTTAATTGAAATAATTCTGCAAATAAGAATCGGCCAAAATATCTCCACAAAGATGCGGAAGACTCGTTGCGAGTTTCGAATAAGCTCCATTTCAGTTGTTTTTGTTGAGGATGGCCCACAATTAGCTTTAGGGGGCCATTACTTTTTCACAAAAGCCGGGTAGCTTTGACTAGTTTCTTTTTTCCCCTAATAAATAAAATCATTTCAAAACTGCATTTTATGTTTACTTGGGTTATCTTTGTCTGGTATTCACATTTGTTTGATGGTTTTAAACAAAGTAGGAAAACTATGCGACAACAAAAAAAAAAGACAAAGTACTGAGCATTGCTAGCATAGTGATGAACAAAGAATACATTACTTTTACTGAATGAATAAATAATTTTCTCACCGTTTAAGTAGAATTGGATCATTTCGCGCAGTGTTTGGAAACGACTGCAATGATGTTGGCAAAACTAATGGTAATGCTCAAAACCCCATATTTGTCAGCATAATTCATTGTTTTGTTTGATTTTACAAGTATCTTGTGCTTCTAGAGTCACCATGCAGATGGAATAACTTGAAAATGTTCCAGTAGAGTGGATAGAAATTGCGCTTTGTTCATTCCTTCATTTTCCCCCTTTAACAGATAAAACATAAGTCCACTGTAAATTCAGCTAAAGACATTAGCTAAGCTACACGTGATGCTATTTGTTTAGAACCACAACATTGTTACAGCAGAAATTGGGGTTTTCTTCATATTCATACAGATAAAACAAAGGTATGTTTACGTTAGTTTGTAATAACTATTATCAGTATGTCAAAGTGAATCTACTTTTCTCAATTGTTTTTTTAACATCAAGATTAAGCTTGTAAATGCCCACTAAACTAGTTTCACTAAGCAAACAGTGAAGCACCCCGATTGTTATCTCAAACAACTGTTTTCCATTTCTATGCTGAGATTAGCATTTTTTACTGTTTTGATAAAATTCCTGAGTATCATATCGTGCGGGTTATCAAAAAATTGGGTTGCATCAGAAAAGTTTCGTCTGACAGTTTGTTTTGTATAAGCTGTTAGTCTCAATTGCGCTGACAGAGGAAGTCGATCTGGAATTACTTAAATGTTGACTTCAGCATTTTGCATTCTGATGAATATTTTTTAACGCTTGATTCATTTGTTGACTATGTTGTAATAATGAACCACAATTTTAAGAAAATCCTCATACATTTTGATTAGTTTGGATACATTATCCTCTTCTCGATAAGGTTGAACGATATCTTGACAAGCATTAGAGAACAGTGTTTGTGTTCAAATGTCATAAGAGTCGACATGTTACTGACTGAACATGTACAAATCTATCTGGGTTATTGCACAACAGAGCTTTTCTCCTGCTCTGTGATGTATTTTGGGCATTTGGATAGACCTCAGATTATTCCCCTTTTTTCATTTTTTTTAAAAATAGACTAAGTAAGACAATGTGCTTCTTTTAGTCCACACAATTCCGCTTTGTGTAGTTGTGTGCAGGCTCTAACATATCTTACAGCTGAATCATCAGCAGTTCTAGACATAAATGCTGGGGGTCGTCTGGAAGATAATGCTTTTTTTTTTCACTTGACACTTTTGGCAATGTTTCCAGTAAGTTAATGCAAAACATACTGAGTGCTGACATAGGAGTTTTCTTTTTTTTTTTTTTTTTTTAGCAACAATGTATGGGTAATGTGGGTGTGAAAGATACACTTTTCTTTTTTTTTCTTCTTTTTTTGTTTGTGGAAGGATTTCTGGCGTTCCTGGGCAGAAAAAGCTTGAAAAGTGTAGTTTTGAATCGTCAGTGCAGGCAAAGTGACAGGAACCCGTCCCTCTTCCATTTTGGTGTGAGCAAGGTTCCGTTAATATATTACTATAATGCTATCTGGAAATTAACCTTTGCAACCAGCTACGAGAGCTACCGTGTCTACAGTTGGTGAAATAGATGCTACAGACTCGTCAACAAGGCAATTCAGGATCAGATTGAGACTCAGAATCAGCTTCATTGGCCAAGTATGTAAATCACACACATGGAAGTTGTCTCTAGTAGTTAGCGCCACCATAGTACAACATGTTGAGTACGACAGCAGACAGACCGTCAAGTTGACAGGGAACTTTTTTTTAACTCACAGTTGTGCAAAGGATGCAGAGACTTTTAGCATTTAGGGCAGTGAGAATGACCATTAGAGCCAAAACAATTTTAGTCCACTTTTGAAGACAAATAGCGGGATTATGTGAAAGTGAAAATCGACAATTTAGGCCATTCTTGGGTGTAGAGCATTTCCGGGCAATGCTGGCCTAAAAACTGTTCAAAAGATTTTTATTTACATAAGAAAAAGGAAAAAAAATAGTTTTTGGACATGGTTGGATGGCACTTAGAAAACAGCCATGCACAAGGGGCAATTTAGGGCCAGGTTTGGTCAAACTCCAAATGTAAGCGTGGATGGTTTTCTCGACCTCTTGGCTTTAATAGGGGTTGTGGTAGTGCCTGGGCGGGAAAAAGTACTTGAAAAACTTGATTTTATGCTCGTGTATAAAACACTTCAAAGTCTAACCATTTTACGTCAATTTTTGCAACCAAAATTATGTGGATTATGTGATCATGTTAATAATACAATACAGTATAGATGTATGCATACAGCTCTCGTACCGCAGTTATTATATTACGCAATCACCACTGAATGTTCAACACATCACCAGTCTTAGTCAATCTGATATCCCAAGTCGTACAGGGAATAAATAGCTTTAGTCCATCGAAAAGCCTCCATTCCATTTTCAGAGCTCATTTACAAACTAGGAACACGCTCACTCTTTTCTCTCTCTTTGCATCACGCAGCGTGCCAAAGCCGGCCATGGGATAACATGCTATGAGCAAGCTCAGCAACAGTGGGGCACAGATAGCTATTTGCCAAGGGTGGGGGGTCCACATGCATGCCTAGGGGGCCCCCGCGAATGAATGGCTGGCATTCTAGTGACCTCCTGGACAGCCCAGTGGAGCGCAGGGGTGGGAGGCTGTTTTTGGGACATGGCTGTCATGTCTTGTTGCTGTGTCATTGGTCTGCGGTATGCATGTTGTCTCTGGGGCAGAAGATAGAAGCACAAGCCTTAATATAGCTGATATATATAAAGCCGTATTTTCCAACATTTGCCCTCGAGCTTGGAACCATTTCAGTCTTTGAATGGACCACTTTTGTACAGTATAATACCCGGTGTTCTATTCCGGGAGGATGTAAAAATGTGAATTATCTTGAATTGCATTTTTTTTTTTTTTCAAATTTTAAACTTGAGCTATTCAGATCAGATGTAGACGCGGGGTAGCATACCAGTAGTCCAGTGGTGGTCAAGCAGGGGGAGGGGGGACGGGGTAGGTGGGCAATGCTCCATGCATCCACCCAGAGGTGGAATGCTGCATATAGTAATTACAGACCTTTCCAAATTGCAGTCTTGTTACTAGTATTTTCCTGTACTCCTTTTCCAACGTTCTAGGTGCAAATCACGAATGCAATGAGACGTCATTTTTAAGTTTGGTGGGAATGGAGGTCAAAGACAACAACAGAAACATCATTACAGTGACACTCAGCTATTCGCCTCCAGCGCCTTATGACTAATATGTCTGAGAGTGGAGTCCAGATATTCTGTGTTTGGAATGGGGGGGTGAGAAACAATTGAGTTGCTATGACAGTCTGTAAATATGTTGGCTCAGAGGGGAAATTTACATCAGTTGACGGACGTCATGAGCTCTAGGAGTCAAGTCGATGAATGCACATGCTAACAGAGTCCATATGTGTCCAAAAAGTACTATTAGAGCTGATGCAAGTGCCAACTCACATTAGAGGTCTTCAACGTGGTTCAATAATACATTGAAACCTCAAAATTGGAGCATATTCCGTTTGTTTGGTTGACTTCCAAGTTTGTTTAAAACTGTTTTATGTATGCTCCACTTATTGATGGTAATGCTGAGACCACTGTTGTGCTTTCACTAATCTGTACTAACAGTGCTTACCTTTTTATTCTATCCTTTGAAAATTTATGGAAACTTTAGACTCCCTTCAGAGCAGGAGAAATTTGTCACTCTGTGTCCAGCCTGTGACTACTGGCTAATTTAACTAAGGACTCCAGAGATTCAACTATTTGTGTACAGATAATTTAAAAAGTCACTTTTCCATCATATGTCCCCCTTAAGGTTGAATACTGTAGTTGTCAACAGGTGTGAAAAGCCATTCTTTTGATAATAAACAAAACACTTCTCAAGTATCATGGCCAGGGAGAGAAAAATGTGGCTAGACCTGTCAGGCGGACAGGGTACGTGTGGTCGCTTTTAAACAAACGTAGACACTGTACGTTGTTCCAACATGATACACAATACTCTTGAATGCCTTGAAAGTTTTGCCATTTCATTTTACAGATTCAAGGCAAACCGTGCCACATATAACAAAGCAGCCCCAGAACATAACCCAGAAAAAGCTTTCTGACACTAGATAACATACTTCTCTCCCACCTTTCTTAAGAGTCTGAAGATTTCACTGCACCGTGTATAAATTTTCGAGCTATCTTGTGCTGGAGGTAGCAAGAGACACACCAAGACACAATTTTGTGACACAGGACAAGACATTTCTCTCACAAATGCCTAAATATTCTTGAAAATTCACTGTACCCTGCACACATTCAAGACATCCAGTTCCAGATGTAATAAAGCCAACCCAGAAGCTAACTGCAACCAGTCTTTCTGACACTGAAAAGTACACTTTTCTCCTGAACGCATTGATAGTCTTGAATTTTTATTTCACCCTAGAGAGATTCTATTCACCCCCACCCCCCACCCTCCCATGCACCATGCTAAGCTAAGCGGCTAAGTGACTCATAAATGTGTCTTCATCTGTTGAAGCATACAGGTTTGTTGAGCAGGGAATGACGGGTATATTCATCAAGACCTGTCCTCATTACAGCTGCACATCTGTTTTATTTTCACACACACACACACTCAACACTTGTGAGTCACTATCTGAAGTCTGCAAATGTCTGGAAATTCCCTCTGAATACTTGGAAGTTGACTTGCTGCGACACGCAGACGTTCCTCAACTTCGTTCCACTCTCCTTACAACACGTTATGCTTCCGATTCCAAAAAGCACTTAAACATACGCAGTACACGTACAAGGACAAGAATCAGAGCTGTTGTGAAATTTGAACACATGGGAAGCTCACTCAGCTGCCGTTTCCTGAGAACCGGACACGGGCTTGGCTTTAAAACACCTTGATAGCGCCAACCCTACCACCCCTCATTGTGTATTGTGTGAATGACTAAGTCCTACATGGATGTGAGAACCAAAGAAAGGAATCCATCCCGGTCCTTCCAACGCTATCAGTTACATTCCTCACCCATCCGGCTGCATCAAGCGCCCTCCCTGTCTATTTTGCCTGGAACTTTCCTCACACAAACCCACCACTTGGGTATCTCCACAATGTTCTCGTCCTCAAAGGGATAAAAAAGACAAAAGGAACAGAAACAAATGCGAGCGAGATTAGGAGAGACAGACATCTTGTTGTTCAGTCGAGTTTTCCACCTTTTTTTTACTTTATGACTCTTATCCAAAAGACCCCCGGCTAAACAATTCAAGAAATTTACAATATTTAGATTTTGTCTCTATTCATTTCTATTTATAAAATATATCACATTTGATGCATAACATGGGTTGAAAGTAACATCTAGGTTTTTACTTTTTACATTTTTGCAATGACTTAAAGGAATTCCTGTGCATTTCTGATCATCATCCATCCAACCATCCATTTTCTTAGCTGCTTATCCTCACAAGGGTCGCGGGGAGTGCTGGAGCTTATCCCAATTGTCAACAGAGGACAGGAGGCAGGGTACACCCTGAACTGGTTGCCAGCCAATCGCAGGGCACATCGAGACAAAGGGGAAATTTAGAGTCTCCAAGTAGTATCGCATGGGTTTGGGATGTTGGAGGAAACCGGAGTGCCCGGAGAAAACCCATACAGGCACGGGGAGAACATGCAAACTCCACACAGGCGGGGCCGGAATTGAACCTGAGACCTCAGAACTGTGAGGCCAACACTTTTCAGCTGAGCCACTGTGCCTCTCTGATCATCATACATCCTTATTTAATTTTTGCTTACATTTTTTTAATATAAGAATATCACCACCCTTCAAATGGGCACCATGGCTCTAAATTTGGGTGGGTAAACTATGGCCCGCGGGCCACATTCAGTCGATTTAGCAATTCTGTCCGGCCCACCAAAGATTGCTACAGAATTGCCCGAATCATACCAAAATCATGTGCATTGTACATTTGGGTCCTATCCCATGTTCTGTCCATGACATGATTGGGCGGTGATTGTTGAAACTACAATGCACAGTGATGGTGGAAAACCTTAAAAGTGTAAATAAATGTACAATTTCACTATTGCCACACTATTTTTTCACTATTCACAACTTCATTGTAGTCCGGATTGTGAGCTGGTTTAATGCGCTGCACGGCTGACGTCACCTAGGTGAGTGTTTCTCCCCGTTTTCAATCAGAACTCTAACCTAGAGTTTGCTAGACTACCCAATTCATTTTTGGACGAATTCCAAAGTAGCAGCTTGTCAAAATCTTGGAATTCCAGACATGGAGACTTTTTCGTGCATTCTGCTGTGACAGGCACGCTCACCTACTTTTATGTTGATTGGTGAAACTGTTGTCGGGGCTATTTTTTCTTTCTAAATTTCCAGGGGATGCAACTAAGAGCAAAACGGCTGCTTCAAACCAAAATGGCCATCTTCCTGTTCAACTTTGTGCATGAGTTCTTTAGAGTCTTTCACGCTTCCTGTTGTGATAGACATCTCCCCCAGATTTTGTGTTGCTTGCTCAAACTTGTGTCTGGGGCTAGCTTAATTTCCTAACACTACTGAATTAATGCATACATTTCACAAAGACAAACGTGAAAAAATAAAACTAAAAATTCTCGAGTTTTAGAGCATGTTGAGGGCCCTGTGAACGTAACAATACCGAAAGAATTTTTGAGAAACGTCTAAAATATCCAAACTATTGTCCCTTCTCATGTGTAAAAGTGGAGTAAGTCATGGCATTCTCCCTCTATTTGAGGAAGAGAAAGTTGACCACACCGCGTTTCCAATTGTGTAACATGTACTTTGACTGCACTCACTGTTGTCTCAGTTGCGTTCATGTTTTCCACCAAAGCCACAAAGAGTGGACTCTTTTTACATGTTCACGTACATGCCCGACCAGGCCGTTTAAAAGACCTTCTCCACACATGCATACAGCTGTACGTAGTACACAAGGAATATTTTTGTCATAGATGTTCTGTAGTGTATCAGTGTCTTAAGTGTATATTTTTTACATTTGCTCATTCATGTCATTTATTATGGACTTATTTTAGTCTTCATGCAGAATCAAGAAACAGTTAGGATACAAATGGTGACACTAAGCTTGAGATTTCATCGTACCCAGTACAGATTAGAGATACCCTGTTCCGGATCCAGGAAAGGAGCTCAGAAACATACACTAATCAAGGCTTCTCCATATCTTCAATCTGTCCAGAGTACAATGAAGACTCAAGACAATCAAGGAATTCTGGACCTCAATGTGCTGCCTGGTGTTGGCGATGTTCTGGGACTGCGATGTACATCAGGCTCTGGGTGTTTCGAATCTATGCAAGGTACAAAAAACTTGAGACTGTCGAGGTATTCTACAGCAAATTCTGCAGTAGAATGTCAGAAAGCTTTCTTCGGTTATGTTCTGGCGGTGCTTTGCTGTATCAGGTGAAAGGTCGCTTGAATCTGAAAACACAAATGACCCAAAAGACTCTTCCAAAAGTAGCCAAGAATGACTCATTGTGAAGTACAAATATCAATTTTTACAATTAAGCTCAAGTACAAGGTGTGTTATTTAATGCAGCCCTATGGGGGCACAAACCAGTGCAATCTGTAGACCGGTCCCAAGCCCGGATAAATGCAGAGGGTTGCGTCAGGAAGGGCATCCGGCGTAAAAACTGTGCCAAACAAATATTCATCTAAAGAATCCCATACCGGATCGGTCGTGGCCCGGGTTAACAACGCCCGCCCCCGGCACTGCTAACCTGCAGGGCGTCGGTGGAAATTCAGCTACTGTGGGTCGAAGACAAAGAAGAGGACGAAACCGGATCCAGCGTCAAAAGAAAAAAAGGAATGCACAGAGCCTACAACTGAGTGTAGGGACTTTGAATGTTGGGACTATGACAGGAAAAGCTCAGGAGTTGGTTGACATGATGATTAGGAGAAAGGTTGATATTCTGTGCATCCAAGAGACCAGGTGGAAAGGTAGTAAGGCTAGAAGTTTGGGAGCAGGGTTTAAATTATTCTGCCACGGGGTAGATGGGAAGAGAAATGGAGTAGGAGTTATTTTAAAGGAAGAGCTGGCTAAGAATGTCTTGGAGGTGAAAAGAGTATCAGATCGAGTGATGAGACTAAAATTTGAAATTGAGGGTGTTATGTATAATGTGGTTAGCGGCTATGCACCACAGGTAGGATGTGACCTAGAGTTGAAAGAGAAATTCTGGAAGGAACTAGATGAAGTAGTTCTGAGCATCCCAGACAGCGAGAGAGTTGTGATTGGTGCAGATTGTAATGGACATATTGGTAAAGGAAACAGGGGCGATGAAGAAGTGATGGGCAAGTACGGCATCCAGGAAAGGAACTTTGAAGGGCAGATGGTGGTGGACTTTGCAAAAAGGATGGAGATGGCTGTAGTGAACACTTATTTCCAAAAGAGGGAGGAACATATAGTGACCTACAAGAGCGGCGGTAGAACCACGCAGGTAGATTATATTTTGTGCAGACGATGTAATCTGAAGGAGGTTACTGACTGTAAAGTAGTGGTAGGGGAGAGTGTAGCTCGACAGCATAGGATGGTAGTATGTAGGATGATTCTGGTGGTGGGTAGGAAGATTAAGAAGACAAAGGTAGAGCAGAGAACCATGTGGTGGAAGCTGAGAAAGGAAGAATGTTGTGCGGCCTTCCGGAAAGAGGTGAGACAGGCTCTCGATGGACAACCGAAGCTCCCGGAAGACTGGACGACGACAGCCAAGGTGATCAGAGAGACAGGCAGGAGAGTACTTGGTGTGTCATCTGGTAGGAAAGGGGAGAAGGAGACTTGGTGGTGGAACCCCATAATACAGGGAGTCATACAAGGAAAGAGATTAGCGAAGAAGAAGTGGGATACTGAGAGGACTGAGGAGAGGCGAAAGGAGTACATCGAGATGCGACGTAGGGCAAAGGTAGAGGTGGCAAAGGCTAAACAAGAGGCATATGAAGACATGTACACCAGGTTGGACACGAAAGAAGGAGAAAAGGATCTCTACAGGTTGGCCAGACAGAGGGATAGAGATGGGAAGGATGTGCAGCAGGTAAGGGTGATTAAGGATAGAGATGGAAATGTGTTGACTGGTGCCGGTAGTGTACTAAATAGATGGAAAGAATACTTTGAGAAGTTGATGAATGAAGAAAATGAGAGAGAAGGAAGAGTTGAAGAGGCAAGAGTGAAGGACCAGGAAGTGGAAATGATTACTAAGGGGGAAGTCAGAAAGGCACTACAAAGGATGAAAACTGGAAAGGCAGTTGGTCCTGATGACATACCGGTAGAGGTATGGAAGCAATTTGGAGAGATGGCTGTGGAGTTTTTGACCAACTTATTCAACAGAATACTAGCGGGCGAAAAGATGCCTGAAGAATGGAGGAAAAGTGTTCTAGTTCCCATTTTTAAGAACAAAGGGGATGTTCAGAGCTGTGGGAACTATAGAGGAATAAAGTTGATGAGCCACACAATGAAGTTATGGGAAAGAGTAGTGGAGGCTAGACTCAGGACAGAAGTAAGTATCTGCGAGCAACAGTATGGTTTCATGCCTAGAAAGAGTACCACAGATGCATTATTTGCCTTGAGGATGCTCGTGGAAAAGTACAGAGAAGGTCAGAAGGAGCTACATTGTGTCTTTGTGGATCTAGAGAAGGCCTATGACAGAGTACCAAGAGAGGAACTGTGGTACTGCATGCGTAAGTCTGGTGTGGCAGAGAAGTATGTTAAAGTAGTACAGGACATGTATGATGGCAGCAGAACAATGGTGAGGTGTGCCTTAGGTGTGACAGAGGAATTTAAGGTGGAGGTGGGACTGCATCAGGGATCAGCTCTGAGCCCCTTCCTGTTTGCAGTGGTAATGGATAGGCTGACAGATGAGGTTAGACTGGAATCCCCTTGGACCATGATGTTCGCAGATGATATTGTCATATGCAGTGAAAGCAGGGAGCATGCAGAGGAACAATTGGAAAGATGGAGACATGCACTGGAAAGGAGAGGAATGAAGATTAGCCGAAGTAAAACAGAATATATGTGCGTGAATGAGAAAAGTAGAGGGGGAAGAGTGAGGCTACAGGGAGAAGAGATAGCGAGGGTGGATGACTTCAAATACTTGGGGTCAACAATACAGAGCAATGGAGAGTGTGGTCAGGAAGTGAAGAAACGGGTCCAAGCAGGTTGGAACAGCTGGCGAAAGGTGTCTGGTGTGTTATGTGACAGAAGAGTCTCTGCTAGGATGAAGGGCAAAGTTTACAAAACAGTGGTGAGGCCGGCCATGATGTACGGATTAGAGACAGTGGCACTGAAGAAACAGGAATCTGAACTGGAGGTGGCAGAAATGAAGATGTTGAGGTTCTCGCTCGGAGTGACCAGGTTGGAAAGGATTAGAAATGAGCTCATTAGAGGGACGGCCAAAGCTGGATGTTTTGGAGACAAGATTCGAGAGAGCAGACTTCGATGGTTTGGACATGTTCAGAGGCGAGAGAGTGAGTATATTGGTAGAAGGATGCTGAGGATGGAGCTCCCAGGCAAAAGAGCGAGAGGAAGACCAAAGAGAAGGTTTATGGATGTGGTGAGGGAAGACATGAGGGCAGTTGGGGTTAGAGAGGAAGATGCAGGAGATAGGCTAAGATGGCAAAAGATGACACGCTGTGGCGACCCCTAACGGGACAAGCCGAAAGGAAAAGAAGAAGAAGACAAGGTGTGTTATTTAGGTTTATATAAGGGATTGAATCTGACTTTATTTCCACACGATTAAAATTTTTATTTATCTAGTCTGGGCATTTAATGTGGGAAATTAGACAAAAGTGGAATTTTTGTGTGACACACAGGTTTGGATATTACAGCTCATATAATGACTTTTTAAAAGGCTCCAAAATGAAAGGGTCAGCCTTTGCATTCCTTTAGAAGTTCACAGGAAGCAAGGGACAATGGAGGACAAAATGGACCAGAGGCGTAGTCCACCAGCAGAAACGAGGCCAAGAGTACACATACACACACATGCACACAAGCTACTTCAATACTTTTCTCGTTAGTCGCATAGATTTTTGCCTCAAATGAGATCACCAGCCGTGGGCTGGCAATCACATCGTGTAAAACAATCAATTCCAGTGGCCTACTTTGCATCACTTTTTAAGTAGGACTGAGTAATTGATTTTATCTATTTTATTTTATTTTATTTTAAAAGTTGGTTTTTTTTTTGCAACTTCCATGGTTCAAATGTCTCCGCTGATGTGCAATGTCTTCACTAACAACAAAGCTGTGAACCAAGGAAAGCCAGTTCACAAAAGCAGTGTCCGTGTTGCCAACTAAGCAATTTTGTTACCATATTTATATTTTAACCCCCTAGCCTTTTATTTTAAATAATTTTTCAAGCGATTTGAAACTTTGAAATTTCACTCTAAGTAACAGACAAGAAAGGTGACATCAGTTTAACATGAATTCAGGACAGAATTATGGGGCATGTGTATAAAAATGCTTATTGTAGTTTTATTTTACATCTTAATATGCTTAATATGTTTCACAGTTAAATTCACAATTTCACAATTTAATGAGTTACGGCACATCTGCTCTGTGTGTGTGATGGTTTCGTGTAACAGACGTCACTTAAGTTTGTAGTATCATGCCATCCATCAATTTTTTGAGCCGGTTATTCTTACTGGGCTCGGCGTGCTGGAGCCTACCTGAGCTAGCTTCGGGCAGGAGGTGGAGTACACCCCAAAATCGCTCTTCATGGCACATATAAACAAAAAAAAAACTAATAGTAGTCACATTCACACTTGCTGGCAGTATTTTCATTAAATGTGTACATTTGTGTAATTACCATATTTTTGCTCATAAATGGTTTATGATTGTACTTTGTGTGTCTGGGGGAGAGGGGGCACAGTTCTTAGGAATGGGGTCCAAATCCAGCCCCCAACCCCCCATCCCCCGGTTTCAGGCTCATTTGATATTATGACAAATAAACCAAACCTCGGAAGATGAAAGCAAAATCCAAAGCAAAACTTGATTTAAATGATATTTTTTGTCATTTAGCATTATGGGTGAATTAAGGAGGGAGAAAAATCTTTTAAAAACGCAAATCATGAAATTTTGACACCCCCCTAATAAATTTTGAATTGTTTAACTGTTTAATCTGTGATTGACCTTCCTTCCTTCTTTCACCCTGTTCAGCTCATGTGACCGACTGGTCTGTTATGACAAACATCTCAGCTATTTTCACGTCCCTCACTTAAAAGCCCGCCATAAAGAACTTAGCGCCAATCAAGCAGTAAAGTAGTAAATAACTCTGTTGTTTTTCTCTGCCCGTCGAGTGAAATATAGACAGACAAGCGCCTTCTTTTTTTCCTCAAGGCCATTTGAGGAGCAAAAATGTAAAAAAAAAAAAAAAGGGAAAAAAGGGCGCTAAAGGCCTGTCTGTAATTGGCAGTTGTCAGTCACTGGAGGGAAGATGTGAGGAATGTTTGTGCGCGAGATGTGCGACATGCATACGTCTCAGATATGTACTTTCTCACTTTGAAAATCTATCTTTGGACTGAGGGTTGAACACTGAGATGTTCACAGGCGAACACAAACGCACAAAAAGAAGACTCAAAACAACTTTTCATGCAAACATTTCCAATAGATAGAAAAGGTTTACACAACCCTGTTCAAATGCCAGGCAAAAATGAAGCCAATAAATACTTTTGTGTGTGTATGACTATGTGTTGGGAGGATGGGGGCTGTTTCGATAGTTCATGTTTTTTTTGCAACTATTCACTCATTTTGAATTGGATGCCTGCAATGTATTCCAATAAAAGTGGGACAGGGGCTCGTTTACTATTATGTTCCACATGCTAGTTTTCAGACTTGCTGGTTACATGCAGAGATGTCTCCAGATTCGCTAAAACTTTCCATAGCTTTCTCATTCTTCTGTTGCCCTTGTCACTGCTCTTTTGGGAACGTGTTGCAGGAATGACATTCAAAATGGAACAATATATACAAAGAAAATATCTTGTCGACATCATGTACTGTATTCTATTCAATATAGCTTCAGAAGAATTTGCAAATCACTCTATTGTGATTTGATTTAAATGTTACACAATTGGGGTTTTTACATTCCAGGAGTATTATCAAGAAGAAAACAAAGCCTGTTCATTTCTATTTTTCTTTCAACATTCTGATTGCCTTATTGAGTTAGATAAGGCAAAACTGTGATTTATTGTTTTTGCTTTGAGGCTCTGTGAATTTACATAAGCATTCCACACATTCCATTGTAAAAGGGAAGTGGAAGAGAGGGGAGGATTGTAGACACGCCTCTTTTCTTTTGATCCCGAGGTGGGACGTAACCAAGTAATTTGTTGCTCTATTTAAGTAACAATGCATTTTTTCAGGTATCTGGAACTGCATTTGTTGTCATTATTATTTAGTAATTGCTACACACAGGTATATTTTGCTGTTCATGAGATAGTTTAGGTTTTGTTCTTTTGTCAGTTCACAAGGTTAGCAAAGAAGAACGTGTCGTTTTGACAGCATCAAAGCTGGCCCATGCCTCCGCGGGGCCCTAAATTAAAATTTGATTGTGTATTAATGAAGGTGTTTCATTTTTCTATTTTTGCCAACCATAAAAGGTGAGTTTTCAAATTCAGAACTAAAATCAGATTTTTGTTTTTTAAAAACAATCATTATGACATGATAAATATGATCTGTGGGGGAAAAAAATCTGCCATATTTGGATTTTTAAGGAAAAACGCAAATCAAAACAGAAGGCATGACTGACAAGGTGTCAATCATTTGTCATGCATTCATGGCCACATTCATCGCGGTCACCCACCCTGGCCCCCTGACCTAGTTAACCCTGAAAAATACCTTTTACATGAAGTGTTACTATAACACTAAGGGCTCTTTTTGAGACTCCATAACATGCACCGAAGCGCAAATGGTGGTGTATCTCGGTTTTATTCCAAGCGGAAGCTCACAGACACATTTCCTTCCTAAATATGTGAAGAGCAGGCATCCATCCCTCTATATCAGGGGTGTTGAACTAATTTTTGTCGCGGGCCACATTGTAGTCACATTTGCCCTAAGAAGGCTGTTATGACTGTGAAACCATGAAAATCTCTCGCCTCATCATATTTACACGTGAAATTTATGAGCTAGTTTTGGAATCAGAAATCAAGGGTAATGAGTTTTTGAACTATTGCTGATGTTTGGGCAGACAGTAATGCTTGCAATATCTCAACGTTATCATTTATGATATGACAATTTGAAATTTTGGGACAGATTTGAACACAAATCGGCGGCAGGGTGGCGCAGCTGGTAAAGCGTTGGCCTCACAGCTCTAAGGATCAGGGTTCGATCCCGGCCCCGCCTGTGTGGAGTTTGCATGTTCTCCCCGTGCCTGCGTGGGTTTTCTCCGGGGACTCCGGTTTCCTCCCACAACCCAAAAACATGCAACATTAATTGGATAGTATAAATTGCGCCTAGGTATGATTGTGAGTGTGACTGCTGTCTGTCTCGATGTGCCCTGTGATTGGCTGACAACCAATTCAGGGTGTACCCGTCTCCTGCCCGTTGAAAGCTAGGATAGACTGCAGTACTCCCTGCGACCCTCGTGAGGATAAGCAGTGAAAGAAAATGGATGGATGGATGGATGGATTTTAACAGAAATCATGGCAGTTGATACTCATAATTTGCCTTCGCGGGCCACACAAAATCATACGGCGGGCTGGATCTGGCCCCCGGGCCTTGACTTTGAGACCTAAATCATTAAAGAAAGCAATTTATTGAACCCATTATTAATGTTATCATTATTATACTTTTTAAATCATCTCGCATATTGGTTGGCACATACCTATGTGGGCTGAGTGGAGGGGGGGGTGAACCATCCTTGGAGGGGATACAGATCACTAAGGTCTTTTGGCATACAGTACATAAGTTGCCAGTGGTTTTTGACCAGCTAATTCTCTATCATAAAGGTACTTTCCCATTGTTCAATTCTCCAGACCCACACATCATGCGTATGGATCCCATGACTGAGTGAGAGACTTTTTACACCATTTTTTAAGGGGATGAAAGAAGCGCCATCAATTTGGATAGGGTCGTCATCTGTCTCGTTTTAAAAGGGGTGGGGTATGCCGTTCTACAAAATTACCTAAACCGGGTCTAGCCCACCTCCTCACTATTACGCCAAGTACAGCGCTGGATTTGTGGTAGTCGTGGAAATAAAGCTCACTATGTTATTGGGTTGAAAAACTTTTTTTTTTTTTGAAGGGATTTTTTTTTTTTTGGTTGGGGGGGCGCAAGAGTTAAGTCATAATGACTTTTTTAACAACTATGGCAAAATGTGAGGGTTTTTTTTAATTGCAATATCCCCTTGAATGAATTTTATTTAGTAGGACAAAAAATACATTGCAAGTACAGAGACATTCCTGGTAACAAAGTACTTAGTGGGATACTGAATAACATCTAGGCATAAAAAAAACATAGCAGGAACAATAATGTCCAATAACAATGTGTAATAACTTATATATGATTATCTAACATGTAACAAAACTTACATGTAAATCAAATACCTACAAAATAATTAAACTGAACAGTGGTAGGATAACAAAAATCTAAAGTTGAATAAAACTATGTAAAATTGAACAAAAACTGTCATTAAATGGAAAAAAAACATCGATCCTAACATTTGTCTTTATTTTTGTTACTCTGTCCTTCCTCAATGGAACTTGAAGAAAGTAAAAACAAAAATAAAAAAAACTTCTAAACAGGTGCTTAGTTGTCTTATGCCTTGGCATAAAAAAAAAGAATGACTAGAGTGAAAATGATTTTGTGTGAACAGATTTTTGTTATCAAATTGGCTAATGTATATACTTCACTCTAATTGACAGTAAAAAAAAATACATGATTTTGTACCTAAGGACATTTCAAACTTATTTTTAATTTTACTTTTGCTTAAATAAAGGAATTGAATCATTATTCGTACATCCCTTACAATCTTTTTCCCCCCTTTTTTTTGTACTTCAACTTAAGTACGCTACAGGGTGTGTGAACTTTTGCCACATCCGATGCGAACGCACAGCTTTATAAGTGGATGGCCAAATGCTTTGCCTTGTTTTTGTATTGCGCTCCATGTTAAATGATAAAGCCCAGCAAGCCCTTCCTCCTCCTGGCTGCTTTTTACACGCCTGATCCCCCGAGGGAGCTTCAGTTGAACATTCTTGGCATTCCCAATTGGGTCCCTCCTCCCTGCTGGCTTATTATCCGCCCGCCTGCTTCCCCCAGCATAAGCAACATTTCACACAGCAGCAGCAAAAGGGGAGGACGCGCGTTTTTGGTTTCCTCAAAGTCAACCCAAAAAAAGAAAACGACGCACACGGGGTTGGAATTTATACAGACCCTTTGGATTTCCACACATTAGAGAAACCACGTCTAGTTTCGAGTATGAGAGCCTGAGCTGGTAAGACTGACTTTGCCTTCTTTTCAAAATTCCAAACACGATCGACAAACATGTTAAGTATCTTTTGAACGCCGACAGGCAGTTTCAAAGCAAAGATGGAAGAAGTAAAACTGATTCTCCCAGGCCAGGGGTGCTCTTTTTTTTTTTTTTTTTGCCTTCCCCCACTAGATTGGAATTTTGGCCGCATGCATTTTTTTTTGCTGTGGGAAAAGCTTCCACGGTTTTATGTTGTCGCTGGTGAGAATCTGTACAAACACAGATTCTCTTTTTTTATTATTTTTTTTTGTTTGTTTTAAAAAGCTGTATTGAAGCCTTTAGGACTCATGAATGCCTCTATTTTGTTTGCTAGGCACTCGGATTCTTTGGTCCTTTCATCCATAGATGAGTAGATACTTTTATTGATGGATAAGGCAAACTCAAGAGGGAATCCTTTCTCTGTTGGGGCTCACGTGGCGAGGTCGTTTGAAAGAGGACTCAAGGCAACGTGAACCTGGGTCACTTTGTGTTCACATAGCACATTGAAACCACTTCTGGAGGTTGCCTGGGTGCAGTCTGCCTTAGAGATGTTTGATCAGTCCCTAATGCCCTTCTCTTTGACTGCTATTCGTGATTCTTAAAAAGTTTTCACAATACAAGTTCATTTGAAAAAGTGATTGAAGCAATGTGAACCTGGGCGACTTTTTGTTTACACTACGTACTGAAACCGAATTGAAAACACTTCTAGAAATGATCTGAGTTTAGTTTCTTCTCCAAGGGTCTGATCAGTCCTTACAGTGTATAGTATTCACATTGGCCGATGGTAGGCCTTACAATCAAACTGAAACCACCTATGGAGGTGGCTGTTTGAAAAAGGCATGACAAAGTGAACTTAGGCCACTTTGTGAATGTTAAGCCTTGAAACTGGATTGGAATCCCTTCTGTCTTAGCCCAGTTTGCTTTAGAATGGTCTGATCGGTTGTTATGGCATATTCACAATTCCACTGATTTAGTTTGGTACCCAAAGCTGATCTGTTAGCTGAATATTATTCGAGAAAGGGATTTCCCGTTTTCTGTCGAGCCAGCGACATCTCAAGGCAACGTGAACCTGGACCACTTTATATTCACATTCTTAAGCCTTGAAATCCAGTTGAAACTGTTGCTGGATATGTTAATAGTCCAATTTGCTTCAGTTCTGATAGAGCGTTCACTGATTTAGTTTGGGGCCCTGGTGTGAAAACACCCTTCTGCTTGAATACTATTTGCATGTGTCATGATGAGTGTTTCATCAGCCATCCTTCCCCTGGCGATAGGTTTCACAGCCACCTCAGTGAAATCCAGAGAAACACAACAGACTCCACAGTAAGAATCAGAATGACGTCCACCGAGGAGCCGTCCGGTACAGTCTTACACCGGCTCATCCAGGAGCAGCTTCGCTACGGAAACCCCACCGACACCCGCACCTTACTCGCCATCCAGCAGCAGGCCCTGCGGGGGGGCAGCGGAAGCAACAGTGGGCCGAGCAGCGGGGGTGACATGGGCAGGAGCCCCAGGTCCTCACTAGAGAGCCTCACCCAGGAGGAGCCTCCATTCCCCCAGCTCTCTGCCAGACAAGAGCCCCAGGGACAGGAGCATCAGGGCGACTTCCACCACTCGGAAAGTGGCCTTCAACTCTACCAGCTCCACGGTGAAGAGCTGCCCACCTACGAGCAAGCCAAGGCACATTCCCAGTACCTGGCCACCCACTGGGCCCCGGCGAGCCCTGGCAGGCAGCCCCACGAGGACGCTTTCCACGAGGAGGTGGACGAGATGGAGCGGAAGTGCACCCACGCTCGGTCGCTCAGCGAGCACCGCATGCAAATCTCTCTGGAGAGGAACGACACAGTTGCCAAAGCGGAGGCGCTCAAGAGCACCTCTCACAGCTACCCCGAGCTGGCTTACTACACCCAGTGGGGCCCCCAGAGCCCAGAGAAACGCAACCCTCCACCTGAGTACTCTGCTCCTCTCCAGGGACAAGGATTTATCCCACACCAGGCCCAGGAGTTGGCGCAGCCCCCGCAGCACAGGTACAAATTGAGCCTTCATTGCATCTATTCACTATAAAGCAGCATGACATCACACTCTGTGGTGTGGCTTCTTGTTGAGTTTCACAAGCATAAACACAAACTCGAGTCATACTTTCCTTCTTTTAAAAGCAGCACCGGTCCAAAGGTATTTGTAATACTTGGCAGCCTGTGGCTGGAACTCCCAACATGCTAGCTTTGGGCTTTAGAAAGTAGTATAGTTCCTCACACTGGTTAAACGTCAGGGCCAACAATGCCCACTCGGCTGGCTGAAGCACTATCAGAAGCACTGACCTACATTTACAACCTAAATCTATGAAATATCTATCATATCTATCTTTGAAATGGTATGAATTCATTCCCAACAGTCTATTCTCTTCATTTGGTTGCTTTTCTATTGGCTGCACTCCTTTCAGTACATGCATATGGATGTGAAATTTCTTGTCCAGTCAGATTTCAGCCTCAGCGTATAGCCCTGTTAGTCTCATTTCCCCAGGGCTTGAAAAAATCACGAGTAGTAGCCGATGTAACAAATTATAGTTAAACCCTGCATATTAACCGTTTCATATTCACAATTTCACGTTTGGAGATTTTGTTTTGGAACTTTATATATACTGTTTGTTCCCGGGCGCCATCTTGTGGTGCCTTTATCAAACAATAACTAGGTTGCAGTGAGTTGAGAATCTTCATTTAGATGAACGTAATGCTTTGCCGCCATCATGCGGCAGATATCTGCAACAATGATTCTTCTTAGGAAGGCATCAATTACCCCCCCCCCTTTGGTCATGTTATTAGATAATTATTGATATTCTGAAGTGCTCCGGATGAATATGGCAGGGTTCCATGCTGTTAAATATACTTTTTGCATAGTGTTGCAGGTTTTTATAAGTCAAGTCAAGTAGGTCCGCACTGACGGCGGAGGTACCAAATGCACGGGCCACCACAGTATAAACATATGATTGAGTCATACTTTCCTTCTTTTTACAACAGCATCCATCCAGAGTTATTTGTAATACTTGGCATGTTGCAGCTGGAACACCTTACGTGCTTACTTTGGCCTTTAAAAATAGTATAGCTCCTCACTTTACATTCTTCACTGGAGCCAGGGCGTCTGATGACCAAGGAGCTAGAATAGAGACTTTATTGTCCGACCCTTCAAGTGTTCCGCCTGGCCCCAACGCTCGCTCAAGGTTTTGGGTTGGCTCCAATTGACGCCTTAACAACATCTCGCCCACCAGGTACATCCAGTCCGGGCCGCCGGCAGACGTCTCTTGCTACAATGCTTTCACCGGCTTCCCCCCTGCTGGCTTGGAGGAGCCCAACCAAGTGGAGTTGCTTTTGATGGAGAATGAGAGGCTGAGGCACGAGCTTGAAGCTCAACGGGAGAAAACTGGTCGTATTCAGAAGGTGAGGTCAGAGAGAAACGTATACTCTTTTGTTTCCCTGCATAAATGGCTATCGTTCCATTTTACGTTATGATGACAGAGTCTGTGGGTTGGCCAAACTCCTTTTGATGAAAAATCTTTGGGTTTCCATGATGACAGTACAACAAGCTCTGATACTTTTTCACCTTTTTTGAAACATAAAGGGATATTCTCTTCATAATTACAGTGGCTAGATTCCTTGCTCAAGAGCACCTCAAAAAGCCAACTGGTATTATTTCTCAATTCAAAGAGATAAAAAAGATGCGTAACCTAACCCTAACCTCAAAAGCTACAATGCGCACAAAGAGCAGCTGGCTGCGAACAAAAGCCTTCACTTTTTACACAGCAGCCTGCCACCTGCCATGAAACCCCCAACCCCTCACCCTCCACCTCTCCATCAGCTGCATGCGGGGTCACCACCCAATCTGATGCTGTCGAACAAGCCTGCCCTGAAAAATCTATACGGCCTGCTTGGAATTAAAACCAGTGCAGACATGCGCTGCCGATGACAATGGGAGGAGTGTGTTCAAACGCAGTGGTGTGACCTCTGGCTGGGCCACTTTGGTATGCAAGGTGGCAGCTGCAGCGCTGCGGTGCAGATGAGGCCGAGCAAATGCAGACAACTGCTCGCTGGGATTGTCTTTCACAGACAAGTGGTCCAAGATAGAGAAGCTTTCTTGAAATTTTACCCATCTCAAGTGGAGTACACGCATAGTGATAATCGTGCTGACTTTGCGGTCAAAGTCGGCAAAAGCCAGATTCTCTGATGTTTGTACAAGATAATCCGCAGTCCTTATCTTGTGGTATTTTCCCTCCCCTACAGTCAAAGTCGGTAGATTATTGGATGTTTCAATTATAATCCCATGGTGCAGGATGTGTTAGGAGTGATTTTCCGGGTCGGGGCCGGCAATCATAAATGTTGAACATCTTCAGTATTTATGATGGCCAATTGTCATGAATGTGGGTTGTGTACGTTGTGAAGATGTTAAAAATCAGTGTGTGTATGTGCCAGGCTTTGGGAATGGAATGGGAATAGGACAAAAAGTGTCTTTCCTCACACAGAGTTGATTCTTTCAGTCTTCCTTTATGTTGAACCTATTGGGTGGGGGCGTGGGGGGGGGTGTTACAGTGTGTCACTCTGCTATGAGCTAATGTAAACGACACCGCCTCCGCCTGGTTGGAAAACCTGGCTTACAACTTTTTAACGTGATGGAAACAACTTTTAGTGCCTCAGTCACTCTCAATATCTATGGAGTTATGTCACATGGCTCTGGCCTCAGCCAAAAAGAATGATAACTAGCAGGGTTGGAAAGATTTCTCCCGTCTCAGGCCGCAGCCCTGAGTAAACATGCCTGTAATGGTGGGTGTCTTTTTTTGGGGCCGTTTCCACAGGCCAGGCACAGGCATGCACACCTTCCTTGAACTGGCAGCCTTTCACAGACCGCTGTGTGCTGCTCTTTGTGTCTATGGTATGTGTGTGTGTGTATCTGTTTGCACCTGGAATGGCGGCTATCAACCCTTAGGAATGTCGATATAAATCAGTCTCATGGGGAGTGGTGCGGGCTTGAATTCCTTCTGGGAAATGTAACACGCACACACACACACACACACACACACACACACACCACACACACACACACACACAGAAATGTATGTATGCCAACTTTTTGGGTCCAAGACATTTTTTTTTCCAAGGAAACACTCATAATCCTACAGCCAGTTAACTACAACGTGTACTCAAAAATGCTACAGGAATTAAAAAGTTGCATATCATTTTGCAATTAAAAAAAAGAAGTAATTGTGATATTTTATTTACCAGAGGAAAAATGAAATGTACTTTTCCAATAAAAAAAAGACCAAAGATGTTTTTTCCTGGGGAGAAAAGTCATAATTTTATGGGAATAAAGTGATATTTCTGGTTAACTGACAGTATTATGTCATTATAATTTCAAAAATACCAAATTATTCTCATCATATTATACATTTCATTGTGGAAAAAAGGCTGATATTCCCCCCCAAAAAACGAGACCATATCCTCAAAAATATGCCTTTTTCCCTCAAAATTAAAGTATATTCTTAAAAATATGAAATTTTGTTCTAAAACAAAAAACAAGACTATATTTTCCAAAATACTATTTTTTTTCTCAAAACAAATGGGACATAGCCAAAAAAAAGGAAATAGTGTCCAAAAATGAAAAAAATAAAATACATAAAAAATAAGTCCCAATTTCTTTTTTTAAAAAAATAAAAATTCTTAGAGAAAAGACTATTCTAAAACATTTGTTTATGGCTCAAAAAAGAATTTCAAATTTTTTTTGTTCTAAGGCAATAGGAGCTTAGTTTAAAAAATGTCCCCTTCTCACCTAAAAATACAACTATATTGTCTTCAAGAAAGTAATGTTTTATTTCTTGCAAAAATACCACAGTTCTAAAAATACATCTTTTATTACTGAAAAATTGACTAAATTCTCTAAAAGTACACCTTTGGTTCTCAAAATGGTTTGGACAGTATTTGGTCTAGTTTCGTTTTTAAAATGATACATGATTTATTTCCAATTATTTTTGGAGTACAGCTTCACACACCCACCTTTGAAAGCCACTGTTCTCTGGAGTGTGACAACAAAAAGCAACATTCCAATTCCCGCCAGTCATGTCAGTAGGTTAACCGAAAAATTCCTTCTCCGTCTATTTCTGTTGTCCTCCCAGTTGGAGCAGGAAATCCAGCGTATTTCTGAGGCCTACGAGAAACTGATCCAGGGTAGCAGCAAGCGAGAGACTCTGGAGCAGACTCTGAGGAGGAAGCTGGTGGACGAAATCCGCCGGTTGCAGGATTTCAACCGAGACCTGAAGGAGAACTTGGAAAGCGCCCGGACGCACGTTGCCAAAGAAGTGCAGGTCGCTGACCATAACCAGCACATCATGGCCAAACTCCTTGAGCAAAGTAAGTCCCAAAGATGAAAATTGTACACACACGAATTTTAGCATTTTCTTCTACTTCTGATCAAAGTTAGTATAGACTTGATTATCAAATGTTTCTAAAAGATTGCTCGCAGCTGGCGCTTGACATAGGCTCACTGTTAGCAGGCTGTTACCTTCTCGGGTGGTGGCTCGCCCCAGCTTTCGGGCCCTCTTGTTAGTTGGAGCCCTCATGGTTCACAGGCGTAATCGCCTCAGAGATTGATTGGGACCCACAATCGTGAATGTTAAAGATGTTGATGGAAATTCCTTTTGTTCTTATTACAATGTCTGAAGAAACAACAGGAAGCAGAACTGCAGGTGGCAGAAATGAAGACGCTGAGGTTCTCGTTCAGAGTGAACAGGTTGCATAGGATTAGAAATGAGCTCATTAGAGGGACAGCTAAAGTTGGATGTTTTGGAGACAAGGTGAGAGGAAGGAGCTGCCAGGCAAACAAGCGAGAGGAAGACCAAAGAAAAAGTTGATAGATGTTGTGAGGGAGGACATGAGGACAGTGGGTGTTAAAGAAGAAGGTGCACGAGATAGGCTAGATGGGAAAAGATGACATGCTGTGGCGACCCCTAACGGGACAAGCCAAAAGACAAAGAAGAAGAAATTCGAGCTGAATTTGAATCCATTAACTTAGGTAAAAGTGGGCCTAGCTTCATTTTTTTTCTTCTATTACTCTTTGTATTTTCTGACAGTCTGGATGTTCTGTGGCACCATACTGCCTCTCACAGGTCAGTCTTGGCACTACAACAGACATTTATGTGCGTGGTGTGACGTCTAGGTCACCTCGATATACCACAGATATATTCAGCATCATGTGCGGTCTCTCACATTTTGGTCCAGTGTAGTCAACATGCCTGATTAGATTAGGATGGCGTGGGGTCTGTTCGTAGCTAAGATTCTCACACATTTAATAATTTCCCTTGCATAACCTCAGCATCCTCTCTAAGAAGGCTTCAGAGAATTCAAGCCACATTGTAAGTAGAGAAGTGAATTGAAGTGGCCTCCTCTCTTGGTCTGCACCCACCTGTTGTTGAACTAATTTATGTTGTCTGAGGGAGGAACTGAGCTCAAGGAGAATGTCGGTGTTTGTATGGCCTTGATGGGGAATGCCAAAGCGCTATGTGGGTCAAAAGGATGGAGTGGCTTTCTCCCCCCCTCCTTTTTCCTCCATCCTCCTCTCAGCATTCCACAAGTGCTTCGCTAAATGAACGCAGTCCACCATGGAGGGGATTTTTTTTCTGTTTCTGCTGGAGTGGAGTGAGTAGATTTTTAAGATTGTAAACCAGGGGTGGTCACTTTGGAGCCATGGTTGGTTATGATGGTGAAACCACATAAATGAATAAAACATCTCTATTTAGCCATCCATTTTCTGAGCCACTTATCCTCAGAATGGTCGCAGGAATGCTGAAGCCTATACCAGCTGTCCACTGTGCCCCTTATATTTATATTAATATATATATAGAACAGGTGTTTTTTCCTCAAGAATATTTTTTGATTTCTGTGGTGTTTAGGTGTATACATAGTTCATAGTTAATTGGAATAAGGATTACGAGGAGGTCCTTGGGGGAAAAAAAAAAACCTCCACACTCAAAGCACGGACTTACCACGATCGTGTCTTGTCTACTCTCACAGACGAGGAGCAGAACGTGGAACGAGAGCGTATGGAACGGGAAGCCGAACGCTTGCGGGCCGAGGCCGATGAGCAGAGCCTCCGTACCAAGAGGCTGGAAGAGGCCCTGGAGGCAGCCCGGGGACGAGGCCGGCAGCTGGAGGAGGAATTGCGTAGGAAGAGGGCCTACGTGGAAAAAGTGGAAAGGCTCCAGAGCGCGCTGGCTCAGCTGCAGTCCACCTGCGAGAAGCGAGAGAGCCTGGAGATGAAGCTCAGGACGCGCCTGGAGCAGGAGCTCAGGAGCTTGAGGGCTCAGCAGGTGGGTTACCTTGCTTCGTTTTAACTTTGATTGGGCCAAGCCACTTGAAGGCGTTTCCCATTCGCTGTGTGTAAAAAGGATTCCATTTAACTGAATTGCTCGGAAAGTATCGTTTGTTAACTACAAATAATCTTTGTTCATCTAACAACGCCAGTGACAAATAGTGACAGAACAAATAAATGCTCCCAAGTCCATTTACTCACCAACTATTGTTCACTTACCAGCGCCAGTCCCAACCTCCTGGAGTGACCATGGGCTCTCTCCAAGAACGTCTGAGGGAGCGCGAGGAACGCATCCTGGCGCTGGAGGCCGACATGGTGCGCTGGGAGCAGAAGTACCTGGAGGAGAGTACCATGAGGCAATTCGCCATGGAGGTGGCCGCTACTGCCGCCGCACAAAGGTACTTCCAGAGTGGCAAATTTACTTTGTCCTTTCATCAAGATTGTAACTCACTTCACTCAGATAGCCAATCAATTTTACTCTTTGAAAATAACTGTAATTTAAGGCTTTTCAGAACAAACAAAAAAAGGCAAATAGGAACAACAAATACGAGGCTCCCTTTTTCAATGGTTGCTAAATGTAATTTGTTTGGATTTTTGAAGAGACACCACCATCATCAACCACTCGCCCTGCCACTCCTCGAACAACAGTTTTAACGAAGACCTGCCAGTCGCGGATGTCCGCAATCAAGAAATGGAGAACCGGTAAATACCTTTTGACAGAATCTCGAGTTCATGTTCCCATCCGCTAGTCAAAAGCTGATGCGCCCTCTGTTTTAGTGCATCAGCTAGTTGTACTTGTTGTCACTTATCTAATACTCTATGTTCCTACATTTTCTCTCAGAATCCGTGCTCTGTACGCTCAAATCTTGGAAAAGGACGCTGTGATCAAGATCCTCACCCAGCGGCTGCACCAGGACCAGGGCCGGAAGGATGAGCAGAGTTCCCGCACGAACCTCCTCAGCGCAGCCGGGGCACCCCTGAGACTGGCCTCCTCCACGCCCTCCATTTTCACAACCAAGAGCACCACCAAGAGTCGAGGTGGGGAACGGAAATGTGCAGTCGCGCTGTTTTCTTTAGCACTAGTAGGAAGCTATCACAGTTGACTTCGGGCGAGAGGCGGTGTTCACCCTCGACCAGTCGGCAGTCGATCGCAGGGCGCATATCGTACTAACAAACAACCATTCACACACACATTCACACCTGTGAAAAATTTTGAAATTTCAATTCACCTAAACTGACTATTGGTGAGAGAAACAGGGTCCACCCTGGACTGGTCACCAGTCAATTGCAAGCACATACAGACAGAGAACACCAACTCACGCTCACGGCATGTCTGGGGTCCGTCCCAGATGACTTTCGGCGAGAGAAGAGAGATATATCCTGGACTGGTTGCCAGCCAATCTCAGAGCACACTGTATATAGACAAGTAGTCATTCCCTCGCATTCACACCTATTGACAATTAAGACTTCAACGTACCAAACATGAATGCTTTTGGAATGTGGGAGGAAAGCTGAAGAGAAGTACCTTGAAGAAAACTCAACTCGAGCACTGAGAAACTCCATATTGGAATGTCTGAGCCTTGATTCGAACCCAGAACATTCGACTGCCTGCCATGCTAACCACGAGAATCACTGAAACAAAACAAGAATTTAATGGAAAATTAAAATGTAAATTTTAATTTGGCAGAACAACAGTTATTGAGTGAGAAAAAAAATATGCTGACAAATTTTGTTGGTAATCCCGATTGATGATCTAAATACTGATGTTGTTGCTATAGGTAAGAGTCTTTCCGACGACCAGACATTGCCAAGCCACCTGTTTTCCGCTCATTCGGAACCCAACACGCTGGAACGGGAGACGGAGGGAACCAAAGGGGATGAGGCTTCTGGCATCGCCAAGCTCAACGCCGGTGAGTCACCTCCCAGATATGCACTTTTTGTTTACGAGGGGCTGATCATTCACTCAGCAGGTAATAATTGTTTTTACGAGTGTTGAGGGAATCGCACACGTATTGGGAATCTGTGGCGTTTCAATAAAAAAAAAACAGGTGACTGTAAGGAGTGTTGAACTTCATGGCTGCTCTCACTGATTAACCATGCTGTGGTTTATGAGATACTTTCTGGAATGTGCATGCTTTCTGAAACCATGAGGATCTTGTTGAGTGAGCACATTTTTCACATAAGACTGCTTGAGTGTGGAAAATCTCTGTTGACCTTTAGTCCCTGATAGTGGATCGGCCTCTATTTTGCCACCATTTTTTTTCTTTAATAGAGAATTGAAGCACACGTTACAATAAAACAACTAGAGAATGCTGTTTCTGTAGAAATTTGGCATAAATGCTGAACAGAAGCGACAAATTGAATTGTTGGAATATCAAATAGGACACTTGAAGTTGGAATGGTTTGACTCTTTCAAGAAATGTAGCAAGGAGGTAAATACAGCATGTAAAATATCATTCACTTGGCAATTTTAGTGTGAAATGTGGGACTGTGGGGAATGTGATTGTTTATTGTGTGTCCTGGCAGAACTGATTGAACTCTTTGAAGTGAGAATGGTTTAATAGCATAATTGTCCATTTTTAACTTACGGTCACAATATCAAATTCATTGTCATTATCATTATCAGTGCATACCGTAGTTTGTCTGTCGTTCAGACCGTGGTAATTCACAAAAGTTGAATTAAGGGCACAGGAGTTTTATTTATTGAATGTTGTTTTTACTTGTTTTCTTAAAACTCAGAAATTGTATTTCTCTCCCCCACACACAGATAAGACAACACCAAAGAAGTTGCTATTAAACCCTTTCAGAGGCCTGGAGGATTTGGAGTCGGAAGCAGTGGAGATTTTTATTTAAAAAAAAAAAAAACAGAACAGTGTGAGAAAGAATTCCCGAAATGTGTGAAGTCTGTCACAGGAAGAAGATATTGGATGTAAGAAATCGGAATATTGTGGGTAATCAAAAGTGTGGGGGAGAGCTTGGGGGGACTGTTTTCCCATATTTCGAGGAAGAGCTGTGCTCGGACTTGACGCTGCAGGCAGTTGGCCCAGGACTCTTCCCAGGTACTTGGACAGTATTTTGGACTGTGGTTGGTGCCTGTATGCTAACATATTTATACACCGTATAAATGGATATACAGTAATGGCTGCTTACTTCCTCTCTTCTTTTTCTGTCCTATTTTTCACCCCAATCCCATGATAAAGTTGCATATTTATCTTCCCAAATATGAATTTAAGCCTCAAGCTTTTGTTCCCTTCCTGCTCTCTCATTTCTCTCTCTCTCTCTTTCTCTCTCTCTCACTCTCTCTATCTCTATGATACTGTAAATATTCAGCATTCCCCTCCGACAAAATGTGGATTTTTACTTTTATTTTTTTAACCTGAGTAACCTCAATTTCGTCCCCGTTGCTCACTAATTTATATCAGAAACACTGTTGAATCACCCCGGTTTTGCGTGTTTCCGACGTCCCAGCAGCCGGTTCCGCTGAGGCCGAGAACCACGTGACCAGATGTGATTTATTGTACAAAATGTTTCTTTTTTTTTTTCTCTCTCTCTGCCAAACCGAGACAGATCTGATGTTGTTTGTAAATGTGTGTGTGGAGAGTTGAGTTTATTCATCGCTGATTTATGTGTGTATGCATGTGTAGGCTCCCCTCGTGCGGCTAATCTGCTGGTTCAGATACCGTTTGTGCGGGGATTTAAAAACGTGTTTTTGTGTTTACTGTGAGCTTTTGAACTAACAACCACAGGTTAATTATTATTATTGTTATTAAATATATTTTTTATTCAGAGCTGTATTATTATTATTTTTATGATAGATAATATAGTGCTTTGAGCAGGATGCCAAAGAGTTTATGTATGTATTTTTTTGTTTGTTTTTAATTTATGTGCTGACAATCGCGGTCAAAGTCAAAAGTTGGACACAACCGAGCGAGTGTTGACTTCCAGCAGTCATTTCTGTCAACATCAGAGCATTATGAAGGTTTTTACAGTTGAATTTCACTTGACATTTCATAAAGCAATAAAATATTTGAACTTACAGGACCTGGCTTCCCTGTTTTTGAATCGGAACATTCCATCTACACTCTGTGTCAACATATGATGGGGGTGAAACCGATTGCGTTTGTGATTCATTCAGGATTCAAGGCAACCTCTGTAAAGTGTACCCCTAAGAATAATTGGCCCGAATCATGTGTGATTAGTGTTGTGTATGTTAAAATACACACAAAAACAGTCAGGTCGTAAATGTCAAGGAGGTGCACATTCAATTATAAGTGGCCTGAATTTGAGCGTTTTCCCCCTCATGCAATAAGTCAGCAAAATCCTGGTTATCACATGTTATCAAAATATTACGGTGACTGGATATCCTGGGTGTATTGACAATTGTTTTCCCCTCCTCTATCTGCTCAGAAAATGGAGGGGACTAACAAACATGAATGTTAAAAGTTCAATGTAAAGGGCCACTGTCATGAAATGCATGATTTTTAGTATGTTATTAATGAAAAAACAGCAGCCGACATGGACCCATGCGTTTTTTCACCACAAAACATGATTTTGACATATACAGTTTTTGTAACTCCCGCCATGAAAATCCTCTCAAGGGATTTGTTTTCGAGAAGAAGCAAGAAGTGACGTACAGGGCAGGACCGACCTCACGTGGACTTGTTTGTTTCTATTAGTTTTACCTCTGGAAAGGTAGCTCGCTGTTCCTTTGCGTTAGCCAAAATGCCGGCTCGTTGCATTGCTGGACATTGCTTGAACAGAGGATGGATTTACCCTTCATAAGTTTGCAAGAGACCCGGGCTCGCCGGCGAAGGCTGCTGTGTCGCTTCACCAGCGAAGGCTGCGTGTCGGGCTCGCAGACGGTGGCGGCTCTGAACAACGCTGACAATGCAGCACTCAGCCGCATGCGATGCCGACAATGCCGTAATGCGCCCCGGGCTCAACGGTGTTGTTCATCACGGACGGAGGCGGCTATGAACAACTCCTTAAAGCAGCCCAGCTCGGCTCCGTGACAAGCCACCTCGGCGCCAAAAATGAGCCACATCGCCCGAGGCGCCGCGTCCGCCGGTCACGGCTTCGGCGAAGGCTGCGTGTCAGGCTTGCGGACGGCGGCGGTTCTGAAGAACACAGCCGACAATGCCTCACTCAGCCGCGTGCGACGACAACGCCGTAAAGTGCTTCGGCCTTGGATGTGTTGTTCATCGCGTACTGCGGCGCCTATGAGCAACGCCCTAAAGCAGCCTGCCCCGGCTCCGTGATAAGCCACCTCGGTGCCGAAAATGAGCCATGCCGGCCGGCTGTGATGAGCTCCAATGGCTGATCTCCGCCACGGAAGTGGATCGGACGGGGATGCGGTTTGGCCATGATCGCATATCATCTGAATAGGGCTCGAAACAATAGGGTAATATTGCCCTGGTAACTTCACTCGATCGTGAGACGTTCTCTTCTTCGAAAAGAGCTTCCGTGTCAGAAGGGGTGTGTTCGTCTCCCATAGTAGGGTCCACCTTGTGTTTTCATTGGGGAATGTCCGAGTGACGTCATGGACAGCGGATGCAGCCAATATGGTGACCACTTGGATGTCAACTCAGCCTCAACTCTGTGGAGTTTGCATGTTTTTCCTGTGCCTGTGGGCCCCAGGTACTCCAGTTCTTCCCACATCCCAAAAATTGCATGTTAAGTGAATTGTAAACTATAAATTGTCCATGGGTATGATTGTGAGTGCCAATGGTTGTATTTCTTTAGATATGCCCTGCGACTGTCTGGCGACCAGGTCAGGGTGTACCCCGCCTCTCACCAAGAGTCAGGTGGGATAGGCTCCACCATACCCTCAATCCTAGTGAGGATCAGCGGTACAGTAAATGGAGGGCTGGATAGACAAAATATTTCAGTTAAAACCAAAATAATTTATTCGCTGGCCAAATTTACAGTTAGTAGATGCTTTAATTTTAAAAGTATGTAAATAAATCCCAACAGACTTCAAAAGGTTACATTCAGAGATCCATCCATTTTCTGAGCCGCGTATCCTCACAAGGGTCGCGGGAGTACTGGAGCCTATCCCAGCTGTCAACGGCCAGGAGGCAGGGTACACCCTGGATTGGTTGCCAGCCAATCACAAGGCACAAGAGACAGACAACAGTTGGATTCACAATCACACCTAGGGGCAATTTAGAGTGTTCTATTAATATTGCATGTTTTTGGAATGTGGGAGGAAACCAGAGTGGCCGGAGAAAACCCATGCAGGCACGGGGAGAACATGCAAACTCCACACAGGCAAGGCCAGGATTTGAACTGTGGTCCTCTGAACTCTGAGGCCAACAATTGGTCCACCATTCCACCTATGAAGTTATGATCTATCATAAATTTAATAATAACAATATGTACATCTTTGTGTAGCGATTTTGTTGTTGTGTAATTTTAAGCTAATGGACAACCATTCAAAAATTAAAAATGAACTTTCATTGTAAACATTAGGATCCCTGTAACTATGAATTCAATTTAATAATGAAAAAATACATGTTACAGTATTATTACTGAGATGGCATCCTTGTGTCATTTCCACCTAAAAGACAACCATTCAATAACAAAACTTTAAATTTGGCCTGGCTATTATTCATTTTGTGTATTATTCAGTATAACGTAAAAAATAAAAATATGCAAGCTACGTTAATTAACAGTAATGCTTATTTTTTGGGTTTTTTTACACTTTCAGATGTATTAATTTAACCATAGGTTACTTTGTACTTAAATTGTGGCTCTACTTTTCAAGGTGGCACGGTGAGTCACCTGGTTAGAACATTTGCCTAACAATTCTGAAGACACAGGTTCAAATCCGGCCTCTCATGTGGAGTTTACATGCTCTCCCTGTGTCTGTCTGTGTCTTCTCCGGTTAATCCGGTTTCCAACATCCCAAACATGCACATTAGGTTAATTGAAGACTCTTAATTACTCATAGGTGTGAATGTGATTGCGAATAGTTATTTATTTATATGTGCCCAGCGATTGGCTGGCGACTCAGTTCAGAGTATACCCCGCCTCAGCTGGGATACACTCCAGCATCCCCGTGACCCCAGTGAGGTTAAGAGGTATGGAAAACAGATGGATGGATCTAATTTTCAATACACTCCATCATACTAAATTGGTTCTAATATTTTGTGAATATACTCTGTCAAAAATATGCAGTATTGGCTTTGCAAAGACAACTCGTGTATGACATGTTACTGGATTGTGCTGGTTTGCCAAATGTTGTGACCTTTCAGCGCAGGCATAAAAAAAAAGAACCCTGAGCACTCCAAATCATCACTAATCTTGTCCCTGAAACTCTTCCTGCTTCACACTCATTCCTGTCCTTTAGTTAAACCACAGAACGAGCGAGAACGCAAGACGATCATTCCTCATTAATGACTACCAGAACCACATTCTTCTCAGTTCTCGGGGCAGCCTCCATCCCACCAAAAGAACGTGCTTGTCATGTCTGGCATTCCCAATGCGACACCCTATATGGGACAAAGAAAGGCATTTGGTCTCTCCCAGATTAGCCGCAAATGCCAGTTGAAATTTCTCTGGCCTGTGCCTTTACCTTTGTCGGCAACATGTCCTGCATTCCTCCACAGTTTTTTTAAGATTACTGCTGATATACCAGGCCGCAGACCCCCCAGTGTTTCTAAGCTATTTTGGAAATGCAGGTCACAGGATCGCATTTTACATGGTCAAACCAAGAGCATTTAAGTATCAGTTCTGAAGAAACACCCTAACGGTTTAGCTTTAGGGCCTAGCCTAGCCCCTTCTCTGACAAAGACACATTACAATGAAATGAATGTGACTCGCATGCTTTACAAGTCACGTTAAGGACAGTAAACACATACCCACATCTACAAGTCCCTGGGTAGTGAAAATAAATGTCTTATAAAATTTCACACACCACAGAGAAGAGTGTTGTTAACAACCCTCTCGATTTTAAATGATTAAAAAAGATCCCTAAGTGGATTTAAGGAGGCTTCAAAATCATGAAAAAAAAACAAGCGTTGTGGGTGTGTCCTCTGACTACAGGAAAACAGCCTGCGTCATTGAAGCAAGGTACACGTGGACCTTATTTTTAACGTATTTCAACAGTCAACTATTGTCTCTTGTGCCCTGCGATTGGCTGGCAACCAGTTCAGCATGTACCCAGTCTGCTGCCCGATGACAGCTGGGGTAGGCTCCAGCACCCCCATAACCTTTGTGTGGATAAGCAGGTCAGAAAATAGATGGATGGATGGAGTTGACTTGTCAGAAATAGCAGGGTACAACAGAGCATACGGATTCCCAGAAAATAAAAAGGAGAAAGAATGGTAGTAGTATGAAAAATAGATCCATCCATCCATTTTCTTTGCCACTTATCCTCTGGAGCCTATCCCAGGTGCCAACAGGCAGGAGGCGGGGTACACCCTGAACTGGTGGCCAGCCAATCGCAGGGCACATGGAGACAAACACCCGCACTCACAATCACACCTATGGACAATTTAGAGTGTCCAATTAATGTTGCATGTTTTTGGGATGTGGAAGGAAACCAGAGTACCTGGAGAAAACCCACGCAGGCACGGGGAGAACATGCAAACTCCACACAGGCGGGGCCAGGAATGGATCCGGGTCCTCAGAGCTGTGAGGCCAACACTTTACCAGATGAGCCCCCATGCCGCCTGAAAAATAGATTGCAAATATTAAAAATTTTTACAGGCAGATCGGGGTGGACCCCAGTGTAAGGATTCAGGGTAATTTTTTCGAGACATCTGCTAATCTGTCCTTTACTGACTTTGATCATAAAAGGGAAAGAATGCCGACTGACTTTTGGTACCCCGCTTAACTGGCTATCATTCCTTTTCACATCACAATCACAGAGTACATGGCTCATGCAAACTTCAACGCAGACATAAGAATCAGTGATCATTACTATTAAACGGCTCTAACGTTTACAGATGCCATTCCCTCCATCTTCTAAGCAGAAAAAGTACTCCTAACACACACCACACCACAGGATAATCGGTCAGGATAATCGCTCAGAGGCATCTGGTAATTGGGCCTTGGCTCATTTTGGTTACAAGGGAGGGAATGCTTAGATTCCACCCAATTATATGCTGCTTACATTTAATAATGGCAACCATGACTGTTTTGCAGAGCTGATAGGGATGGGAAAATCACTTTTAACACACCCGACACAACAGAATAATCACTCAGGATAATATTTCCTGGGCCTTAGCTGACATTGATCGGTATCTGTACCTGGCTTGATTCCCCCTCATGCCCCAGATCAAATTGATGGTTATATTATTGCTGTTAAACTTGTCTGAACCTAAACATTGTGGATCCAAGGTGGCGGTGAATGTTTGGGGATTCGGTGGAATGCAAAGCTGTCAATCTTATTTATGAAGTTTTGTTCCTTCTTATCTCGCCTCCTGCCTGACTGACAACACCGTGACTTCCTGGCCAACATTCCTCAGCTAACGTGAAAGGGAGCTGACATGTCACAACTGTTTCAATCTTGCTCTTTCTGTCCCAGCTTCGACATGACGAACGACGATGGAACGTAAAATTAGAGCCAGAGGTCAAATTCCATCATGCTTCAATATCCAGTGAAAATGATTCTGCACTTTTGTTCTCTTTTCCTGCAACCTTGTCACATGGTAAGTTCTTCTTTTGCACAATCGCCATGAAAGGAACAGGACTGTTGCTGAATAAACCGTGCAAATGAGCTTCTCACGGTGTGTGCTGGGGATTGTTATCTGCTTGTTTACACTTCTCAGGGATATTGCCAAAGATTCGAAGTCTCCTTTCAAGCCGCACCGAGGGTGAAAATAGTTTAGTTTAGACATGGTCTCTGTGTTTTACATTGGAGTCTATACTCTCTCATACTCTCTCTTTCTGGAAACTGTGAAACTGGAAATTACATTTCACTCCAGAAAGTCACTATTGTCCTGATATTTTTTTTGCAACCAGCTCCCTGTGCGGGATAGAGCAAAGCAGCCTCGCAACATAACTGAGACCACACTTTCCAAGACCGGAGTATCAAATTTCACTCCAGAGTGAATTGAGAATCTTCAAATTAATTTAATCCTGCAGAGATTCCAGTGACCCTGTACTGGGATTTCATTGTACCCTGCAAACTTTAGCCAGCATGAACAAAGTATCCCCAGTTCATAACCAAGGCCAAGCTTTCTGCCACTGGGAAGCACATTTTGCTCCAGATTTCCTTGATTGTCTTGAGATCAAACTTTATGATATCTTGAAGAACATTTCACTCTAGAATGCCTTAACGGGTTTGAGATTTTATTATACCCTGCACAGATTCAAGATGACCTCGCCTGATACAGCAAAGCAAAGACCAAAACATAATCAAAACCAAGTTTACTGGCACTGGACTCGCAGTTTTCCCCAGATTACCTTGATCCTCTTAAAGCTTCCCGACACCTTGAATGCCTTGATGGTCTTGAGATTTTATTGTATTCTGGGTACTCTGGTTTCTGCACACATTCCGAAAAACCTGCACGTTAGTGTCAGTTTGCGAGTGACCAGTCTCTCACCAAATGTAACCTCAGGTGAACTGGAGACTTAAAATTCTTCATACACGTGAATGCTATGTTTCTGGATCATTGATTAGTGACCATTCCAGGTTGCACCCCGCCATACTAGCAGAAATGAACATACAAATTATTGTTCAATACACAAATGGTGAAAACAAACTTGTGCAGATGAACTCCCCAGATCATTTGTTCACTCTTTTCATTAGAATACAAGAGTTGTTTTGGACACTACACACGGCCTGCGGTGAAGAGGCTGCACTTGTGGCTAACAGGGCTTCCTTCTGTCTGTCACCATGTGCTTTAATCCTGCACAGATCCACAAATGACCCTCCAGTCAATTGCAATGAGCAGCTTTATCCCACACAAGGAAGTATTTCATGATTCTCCTCCAGTGTGTTCCAGATGTTCTTTTACACATACAGTTGAAGCCAGACGTTTACAGACAGTGTGCAAAAACAACAAATAACAACTCTCATGTTAGGCTAACCTATCAGGAGCTTCCATAGTTATGATCTCATTATCTGAGCTTCCCCATGTTCTTGAAAGACAGTACTGTACTTTTTGTACATGTAAACTTTGGATCTCTAAGAAAATGTAAAATTCTCTCATTATTGTGGCATTTAAAGTTTATTCATTTTGGTATGAGACAAAAACTGAAATGTCTGGTTTTGCGCAGTATCTAAATTTTTGGCGTCAGCTGTATACAATTTGAAGCAACAAGAATATCCGTAGTGAACCAGGCCTAGTTTCCTAACTGCTTTCCAAAAGCTAGATGGTACATTTCTCTCTAGAAGAAGGATTTTGTTTTGCCCAACAGAGATTCAAAACATCCAGTGCTGGATACAGTAGAACAAAAATAAACCTGCTTCTTCCCTTTTTCGCAGTAGCTATTGGTACGTAAAAATACTACACAATTTTCCGTGTTCAAAAAGGTTTATCTTTAGTACTATGCCAACACATCACCATGGTTGGTTTTTAAGTTTTATTTTGTCTGTTTTTGGAGAATTACAGGTAGTTTGTATCGTATGGATGGGACTCTTTTTTTTTTTTAGTTCATATACAGGATAAATGCAAACAAAGCCTTTCAAATACCACATAAATATATCTATAAACGTGTGAATTAAAAAAAAAAAAAAAGCCAGTTCTGTTCGAGCTAGTTTGTGAGTGTAATTTTTTTTTTAAAGCGGAACAATGACCTCTCCTGGTAAAACCAAATAAATACGCATACAGTAGTGTGACTGGTCTGACTTGAGGGATTTTTACCTATTCGCTGCTATCGTGTAAATGTTCAGTATTGTATGGATGAATACTGAAATTAAATACAATCTCTTTTACTGAAAATAAACATTGTAAATTTTTTCTACCGCTTGCGAGTAGGAAACTATGGCTGGACGTTGATTGGACGAAAGGACTGTCACGTTAGACTGTGTGTGACGACCAATGTCTGCGACAACAGATGTTGATTGGACGAACGGCTTGTCAAAATTTGACTTTCTGTGACGCCCAATTTATGAGTTGAAAGTTCTTCTCAACCTATATTCAACATAATAAATAAAAGGATTTGCAAATTATTGAATTGTTGATATTTCCCCTTCGACTGGCTGACAGGGTGCAGTCCGACTTTTGCACGAACTTAGCTGGGATAGGCTCCAGCACTCCAGTGACCCTTGTGAGGATAAGCGGCATTGGAAAATGGAAGGGTTTTTTTTTTCAGGTTTTATACCATCATAACTTAATTGGAATTGGATTTTGTATGTAATGTATCTTTCAGTATGAGTTTTCATGGTGTCCATCATCATCCGTCAGAGGAAAGCAGTGCAAACAAAAACACAATACATTCCAATCTATTTGCCTCTCGTTGCCCCTCTCAACACATTTTTTTTTTCACACCCTTACACTGACTCCTGCTGGAACTCATCTTCAGTGTGCTTTGTGCACAACCTTTTATGAAGCTGTTTCAGTTTTCTTTGGACATCACACTGATGCTTAGGACAGGTTAAATTCTGTAAAATGCAACTAAAACAAAATGAATCTACTTGACCTTTGAAGAGGCTTGATGAATGTCACGAAAGACCTAGGGTCATACATTAAATAGAAAGTCTGACATTTTAGGGTTCTTTTGACCAATCCAGGGTTTTACGTTAAGTTACTACCAAAATTGAAGTATGGAAGATAGATAGAGAAAGCTGGTGTATTTAAAAGAATTGATAGCCTCCGCCTTGCTGCTAGCACACGTGCTTGATGACATCACCTCTGGGGGGACCTGTCCCCATTTACATCACATCTGGTGGCATTTGAAAACAGTAACGTCACAATCATCATCTCATCATGTCCCATTTATGTTGGTGAGGATAAGCAGTACAGAAAATGGATGGATGGATATGATCTGCATGTTGATTGTATGGAACGCTCCCCCTCTCCCCATTGGGTCAGAGGCACTCAAGCATTCCAGTTGCACCTGTTTCTTATTGTTTTCCATCTGGGACGCTCCAGGTATCCTTCAAGGCGCACAACCAGAAATGTGAGCACTGACGAGCCACAAACCACCTTGGCAAGTCCTGGCAAGACACACTAGTGCATCAACAAGACCCAGACCTAACATCCCGAAGAAATTAGCAGGATTGTCATTTTTGGGATACTTAACACGCCCCTTTGCCATTTGAGTGCAGTGGAAAGATTAGAACAGTACAATAACATTGACAAGGTTGAGTTTGCTGTGTGTGTGCGTGTGCGCGTGTGTGGGAGGCGGCGGGTCTTCCTGGCGGGAACTTACACTTACTCTTTTTTTACTCACAGTGTGCATGTTTCCCACACTGGGCATATTCTGGGTCCCCTCAGGGGGTTAGCGTGAGACATGATGACGCGGACGCTTGCTGGATTGTGGGGGAGATTCCCAAGGTCTGGGCTGTGGCGTTGGGTGAGATGGCCCTCTCTGTCTGTGGTTGTCCTGACTTCATATGTCACACTGCAAACACTTGTAAATTAGTGTTCAGATGTGTGCATCTATACACATCACTAATTTCAAAATACCCTTCCGCCACCACCATGTCAACAAATTCTCAAGCAGTAATATGTGTTGCTTCTTATTAGAAGCTAACTGTGCATCCAACTTTTGGCTTGCTTACCTTTTGACTTTGACAAATAGAATGAATAGTTGACATATTTCACACAGTCTCATGTGGTGATTATGTAAATTGGCCCCACTGAAAACTTCACAAGGGGTCACTCACAGACACATTTCCAGTGTTTTATTGTTTTTACACGTTACAATTATAAACAATATTATCCATTTATGGGTGAGAAAGTGCCTGTCCCACCTGAGATGGGACACATTCGAGACTGGTTGGCAACCATTTGAGGGACACATATTGTTTAGACAAACACACATTCAAACTCACATTCACATTATCATATAGTTCTCTGAATGAATTGGGCTAAAGTCACACTGCAGATCAATTTTGTGCTCAATATGACATGTATCAGCTTTTTTTTTTTTATGTCAAATTGAACAGTAAGTACAATTGCGTTTTTTTTCCCATCCCTCACCGATGCCTGTTTTGTAGTGTATATGGGTACAATGTGGATATGTATCTGAAACGGCTGCAGTCAGGATGCTCAAGTCAGTCATCCAACCTATATGACATTAGAAGTTGAAAATTGTCACAATTGTTCGACAAAACATATGCACACAACACGCAATGCCGGATGAAGAGGAAAGAAGATGTTTTAAACTGATAGATACTGACCCTTTCAAAAAAAAAAAAGTGAATATTATAGAGAAATTCAGGGACCACAATTTCAAGTATTTGTTTATTTTTACAGAATTAAGGCCTCCACCTCATAAAACCCACAAAATAAGGAATTTAAAAAAATGGAATGCTGTGAGTATCCACCCTTTACAACTCAGTTTTTGTAGGAAAAATGAAAGAAATTGGGGTCACATTAAAACAATGAAAACATGGGACTTTCACAATGATATGTTAATCTTCAATGCATATTGAGGCAATCAGCCTGAAATTTCCTGGGAGTTATGGGAGGCCAGATTTCCTTGATGCTTGCTGAAGGCTCTTATTTGGTTTTGGGTCTGGTGCCCATCGTTTTCTTGATAATACACCAAAGATTCCCAATCGGCTTTAGCTCAAGCAAGGTGACTGCCCTGTCAAGCACTGTGATGGCACAGGCATCAAACCACGTTTTGGTGCTTCTGGCGGTATCGGCAAGGGTCAGGTCCTGCTAGAAAATGAAATTTGCATCTCCACACAGATCATCAGTACAAGGAATCATGAAGTCCGATAAAACATTCTGGTACACAACTGCGATGATCTTGGATTTAAGAAAGACGAATTTACCAAACACCTGCATTGGAAATTGCACCCCAAATCATGAATGATATTTCACACAGGACCTCAAGGACTTGATGTTCTCTTCCACAGCCGTCTTCCTTCAAACTCTGGAACCTTGTTTCCTGAATAAAAGGCACACTTTACTTTCATCAGAAAAGAGGACCTTGGACCACTGGCCAACAGTCCAGTCCTACCCCTTGGCCCAGCCAAAACGGTTCCTACGTTGGTTTCGTCTCAGAAGTGGCTTCATCCAAGGAATCTGACAGTTGTAGCCAATTTCCCATCTATGTCTGTATGTGATGGTTTTTGAAGCTGTGGCTTCAGCTTCATTCCACTCTTTTGGGATCTCTGCTAGATTCTTGAAACTTCTCTGTTTGATAAGATGAAGCCCACAGTCATCTCTTTTTCTGGTGCATCTTCTTCGGCCACAATGTGTCCTTCCACTAGACTTTCAATTAATATGGTTGGACACAGCACTCCGAACAGCCAGCCTCCTTAGCAATAAACTTTTGTCACTTGCGCATCTCCTGGAGGGTATCAATGAGGGTCTTCCCCATACTGAACCCAAATGAGAGAGTTAAACCAAACTGGAGGAATTTAATGACACTTTGGGAAACCGGTGCTGGTACTTTGATTTTAGCAAATGATGTGTGTGTGGCACTCCGTTTATAAAATTTACGAATTTAAAAATTTGGGCTGATTTTTTTCACAGTGTTCTATCTAACTTGAGTTCCTGATTTTGTGGGTTTTATGAGCCCGAAGCCCAAATTGTGTAAAAAAAAAAAAATATATATATATATATATATATATACTTGAAATTGTTTCAATTGTGGGCCCTGAATCTATAATCTTTTTGATGATATCCTAATGTTTTTTGAAAAGGGTCTGTACTGTCTAAGTATTGTATCATTGTTTTCAATGAACCTAATCTGCATGTTTTGGGAATGCGACCACATTCACACCAGAGACAAGCCAGATACATCAGAAGGAAGGCTCTAGCCAAGATTTGAACACCGAACCAAACAGAAAAAGCTGGTTTGGCATCCTTTTCGTTTCCACTCTTTTGAATTTCCTAAAGCATCCTCAATGTTAACCATCATGGTCCGAGTCATCCAGTTGGATTCCCGGCACCAGGCTGTAGTATTCTGTGGACTGAGTCATGTAAGCTTTTTCGCGGTCGGTTGAGTCTTTCAGAACCTCTGTCACGCTAATCGCATCCGGCTCGGATCTGCTGAGCCTCCTCCCCTCAGACCTTGAATGAAGTGACTCCATGGACCCGAGCGGGACCTCCTCATCTTCATTGGTGCTTGCGAGCATCTTGGAAGCCGGGATCAGGATCCCCTCCCCAAGGTGGTCTGCTGTCTTCTGCATCGGGTCACTGTTCCCCCTGGACTTGGTGCCTTTGGAATTGGAGGTCCGTTTCTTGGATGCCCTGAATACCGGGGCTTCCTTCCTCTTCCTACCACAGCACCAGCACAGCAGCAGGGTGGCAAGGATGAGGATTGGTAGTGCCACAAAGAGCGCAGTAAGGCTGGCCGGCCGGCATGCGTCGCTCAGTTTGGCCGAACGTGCCATGCGACCTGCCAGGGTCCAGGGTACAGCGCATGTCAGGTTTCTCGCCAGCTCCTCCACTTCCAAGATCTGCAGGAAGGAACAGGAACACTCCCAGGGGTTCCCGTCTAGCTCCAGGTTACTGAGGACGGGCCTCTGTAAAACCGACACTGGCAGGGAGCGCAGCTGGTTCCCCCGGAGATCCAGATGTAGCAGGCTATCGGAGTCCTGCAGGAATCCCACTGGGAGCTCCTCTAGCATGTTCCAGCTGAGATCCACCACCTTCAGACGTGGCTGTCCTGCCAGGAAATAGCGGGGTAATGCTGCAATTCCATTGTGTGCTAAGTAGACCTTCTCCAGTAAGGAAGCCCCCACGCTTGAAAACTCCAGTGAAGTGATGTTGCACCTGGAGAGATCCAGAATACGGAGGCTGGATTGATTGGTCAGACGAGACCAGGGCACCACGCCCAGCGTGGAACCAGAGTAGTTGAGGCAGCAGACCCCGACAGGCACCTCAGAGGGGAAGTCAGTCAAAATATTAGCTGGGGGGCACAAGCAACTGCTGGCGATGGCCGCCATCAACAGCGGGAAGATGAGAGCACTCCACCCACCAAACATCTCTCACAGAAGAGATCACTAAGCTTGTTTAGCAAACCACCTCAGAGGGCGGAAGTTGGCTCGTAAAAGCTCCAGGCTTCTCAGAGGACGCCCGGTTGCCACGGAGACATTAGGCATCGGCATGGTGACCCCGTTGCTAGGGATTGGGAACATTTTGTTGGGCTGCAGAGAGGAAGCAGATGTGGAAGTTTATTCAATATTATCTACAGCCTCCAGTGGCATAAACTTTAATCAAATCTCATGTAAATTGGCCAAATCATTAAAAAAAACTTGTCTGTGAAAAGTACATTTTTACCAACTTTTACTCTATCTATCTATCTATCTATCTATCTATCTATCTATCTATCTATCTATCTATCTATCTATCTATCTATCTATCTATCTATCTATCTATCTATCTATCTATCTATCTATCTATCTATCTATCTATCTATGCGTGTGTGTGTGTGTGTATATATATACATATACACACATACACTTTTAAACATTTTGGCCTAGTGTTGTAGTGTTGCATTTATTTATTTATTGCGTATTTGGCATTGGTCTTGTGGAGCACTTCATGCCATTCTCTCAACTCGGTTCTCAAACCTAGGACTGTCTTGAGAATACTAGAGGAAAAGTATAAGGCCACTCTTTGAGGAAATATGGTGTTCCCTTCCAGGACGTTAGGGACTTCCTGTTATATGCAAAATGATTGTCCTTTTATTCCAAGGATGATGTTGTGTGTGTGTGTGTGTGTGTGTGTGTTAATGTGCAATCTTTAAAACTGGAGAACCGGGATGACCTCATTCTCCAACAATGCCGCATCCTCTCCCTTTTCCTGCAAAACGCCTGCATTCTCCTTATCAAATCTCCTTAACTGTAACACATCATCAACATGTTTTTTTTTGTGGCATGATTAAACATGTTGGCAAGTCAAGATGAACAATCCAAGACTTTAAAACACAGTAGTTTCCCTTTACTAACTTTACTTTGTGGTCAGAAACATCTTTTTTTTTTAATAACGTGATTAAAACATGTTCTGTCTGCCTTGTAAGCTGCACTTTGCAGTCAGAAATAACTTGGTTTTTATGACATTAAGACACATGTAGGCAAGTCACTCAGAAGTATTTAAAACTGTTTTGCACTCCAAAGCTGCCCTTTATCATCTGAAATAACTTCATTTAAGTCCAAATGAACTTTTCAAACATTTTAAAAACTATTTTTTGCCATTACTTGCTTCACTTCCTAGTCTGAAACAACTTTTGTTTTTATGACATAATTAAACATGTAGCCAAGTCAAAATATTGTATATTTGGAGCATTTTTTTTTTTTTTTGGTCTTATTTTAAAACTTTCTCTTCAGACTTCCATGGTGAACTCTCCATGGCCCACGTGCTTTATGTTGTCCACCAAAGACCCTCATCCATAAGCAACAGTAACGTGTATTCCCAGGAGGTGCTACATGCGTGTGCTAGACAAGACGTAAAAGTGACACTCACCTGAGCCGGACATTTGTCACAAGTACGAGGGACGCTCAGAGCCAGTTCCTAAAATACAGAATTCCAAATGCGAATAATTTCCAAAGAATACTTATAAGCTCCCCTTTCGACAAGCAGAGTGGAATCTCCCGTCTTTGTTCTTTTCCCTCCTCTTCCTCATCCTTGCGTAGGAGGGTGTGTCTCCACATGTGTACACAGTGAGACTAAAAACAAGGGAAAGCAGCGCCCCCTTGTTGCTCTTTAAACCTTCTCACCCTAAACTTTTGCAAAAAGAAAAAATGACCAGTTGGAATGGTGGACAACCAGTTAGCACATCTGCCTCACACTTCTGGTGACCCAGGTTCAAATCTGGCCTCGCCTGTGTGGAGTTTGTATGTTCTCCCCGTGCTTGCCTGGGTTTTCTCTGAATACCCTGGTTTCCTCCCACATCCCAAAAATGTGTTAGGTTACCTCTAAATAACCTGCAGGCATGAATGTGAGTGCATGCCAGCGACCCTCGTGAGGATAAGCAGTGCGTAAAATGGATGGATGAATATTTTAAAAATTAATTTGAACATTGTACAATGCATAGAATATATGATCTGTAGGCACGGCTGGTTAGAGCCTTTGTCACAGCTCTTAGGACCGCGATTCAAATCCCCGCCCTGCCTGTGTTGAATTTGCATGCTCTGCCCGTGGCTGTGTGTGTGTTTTTTTTTCCTCCAGGCACTCCGCTTTCCTCCCACATCCTAAAAACATGCAACATTAATTGGACACTCTAAATTGCCCCTAGGTGTGATCGTGAGTGCGGCTGTTTGTCTCCAGTTCAGGGTGTACCCCGCCTCCTGCTTGTTGGCAGCTGGGATAGGCTCCAGCACGCCCTGCGACCCTCGTGAGGATAAGCGGCAAAGAAAAGGATGGATAGATGGATATATAGGGTAATATCCATCTATTTTCTGAGCCACTTATACGCACAAGAGTCAAAGGAGTGCTGGAGCCTATCCCAGCCATGTTCAGGGAGGAACACGAGTTAGTTTAGGGTACACGCTGAACTGGCGCCAGACAATCGCAGTATATTATAATATTGTATTATAATTGTTATTGAAGGAAACACTGCATTTTATTCAAATATGATAAAACATATAGCAGTATAGGCAGTATGGTGCTCTAGTAGCGATCACATCTGTGTCACAGTCTGGTTAAGTTCTGGATTTAAATGTTGTCTGAGCAGTGAATTTACTTTTCTTCACGTACTAGTTTTTGTTTATAAATTACATTTTGTGTAATTAGAAGTTATCATATTCATTATAATCCCCAAAGGGAAACTTCAAATAAAGGGTTGCTAAAATATCAAATCAATCAGATGTGCGTGGAATCCGAGTATAATAATGAACAACTTAACATGTTTAAAAATATTGTAGTTGCAATCAACACAATTAATCAATGAATAATCTGATCTCGTTTTATTTGAGTTCTCTATTTTTCAAACGGCTGTCTCTTTTCCAAACTGGATTTTCTCTCGACGATCAACTCGCTAGTCTGCGCAGACTGGACACAGTCGGAATTCCCACATTAGGCATTGCTAATCAAACGTCGAGACGACCACATCGCTAGTTCTCGATCGTACCCTATGTTTGTTGAGTCAATCGGGAGCCAACGTCAACCCTCAGGATGTTTTTGTCCTCTTTGGCTCGATCTGCGGTGTCACAGACGGTACGACAGACAATCATTTCCCCACTTTACATGCATTTGTAGCTAATTTTGTATTGGTGTTTGTTATGAAATAGAATGACTCCTCACAAGGGCAAAGCGGTACAGGCCATTTCGCTAACTGTAGCATGCTAGCTGGTTTTGCGAGTTGTGTACGGTCTGAATCTGAGCAGTTTATACATGTATTAGAGAGAAACATGGTCTTAGTTGTTTGTTCTCTATTTCTTAGGTGAGGAGCATTCATCGATCGGCTGCTCTCAGCGGAGCTGGTGGGATATTTGTGGTAAGTTGGCTGTATTAATTAACACACATATGGTAACCCATTGCTCTGAACGCAATTTGTCGACTTCCACAGGGTGTCCGTAAGTCCCATAAAACAAATGCACGGTTCCGTAACCAAACTGTCGACATCGTACAATTTTTATTAATTGATATTTGAATTTCCATAGTAACATTCTTAACGCATACAAGTATATTAAAAAAAATGGTTCAATTAAAGCAGCCTCCCATGGCGAATCCTCAAAACTGTCTTAAAACTTTGATGCTGTAATTCATCCACACTATATGACATAAGACAAAAAAGCTTCAGAATTTAGTATCAGTCATCTGTATCGGAAGGATACATGCTTTTGACTCATTCGAACCACCCTAGAAGGCGTTAGTCAAATGGCTCCTTCAAACTAAAATGTTTGGCTTCCTACTCATTTTTGTAAATGCGTCTTTAATACTTTTGTGTGCATTTTTTAAATTATAAATGCATACATACACCAAATTCTGTTCAAATTCTGCAATTATTTTTTTCTGTTGTTTTAACATCCGAGGGGGTATGAGCAAGTGTGAAATAACTTTTTTTTTAAGCTGTTCAATGGTCAATGAGCATAATTCCTTGAGACTTTAGTGCCTCCCCCATCATCATTTTTTTAGCTCTCATTGAAAATAGTGCAGCCATTGATGACTGCCTGTTGACTAATGACTGCTTCATTTCAAACCAAAATAATCAACTTCCTGTTCAATTTCTCGCATGGGTCCTTGAGACTTATTGGTGGATCCTGTCATAGGCATATGCCCTCCCAATTTTGCATTGATGGATGAATTTTTTTTCTTCTCATTATACACTTGGTGCAATAACTAATTTGTGGTCACGTTAAAAGACCAGCACATATGTGTCAATACTTTCCATGCCCACTGAGATGATGTTTCACAAGAATTTATTTGTGGAGTGAATAATATTGCATGATTGTTATCACAAGACAAACAAACACACAAAGGTAATTAATTTTCCACAAGTTGCTCATGGGAGATTGCAAGAAACAAACAGTGGAGCAGTGAAATTTAATTTTGGTATGGTTTCACTGTCCCTTGATGGAAATTCCTCTTCAATATGTTTGTTTCCAACATATTCAACAAACATTATCTGATGGGAAAAGTATCCCACATGACAGCATTCACCTATTCTTGACAACCCCCCCCCCCCCCCCCCAATTGTTATCATGCTTGACAAATTAAGACTTCAGCTCAGTGAGCATTTCGGGAGGGTTACATTTTGAGAAATCTTTACTTAATCCCTCAGAATTTTTCAACCAGTTCGAACCACCCTGATGTCAAATTGTTCAGATCATTCTTGATATATTTTTTCACATTTTGAAAAAAAACAAAACTTCTTCTGACCTCCACATTTTTCATGAAAAAATACCCAAATTATTTAAATCCTACACAATTTTACAGTCTTTCCTCATCAGATTCAAATGATTCAAAATGTTCTGCTCATTTTGGATATCGTCAGAACTATTTTTCTTTTACTTTTTTCCCCAGTATTCCACATTGTTGTGACAAAATTCCTGAATTGATATGTGTACCCCACCTCTCAGCCGAATATATCTGGGTTAAGATCCACCACGCCCGCGGTACGGAAAATGAATGGATTTAGCAATTTTTTCTACTTCTCTCCATTTACAAATGTAAATCATTGCAACGTGAAATTATTTTCCTGATTTATGACATCACAGCATCTTGACATATTTCTTAACCTTAAAAATGTCTTGTGGCTTTTGTTTTGTGTGATGCCACCACAGAATGATGCAACTGATGTGAGAGGGTCTGATTTTTAACAAATGCAAATGGAAACACTATTAAAACACCACTAGGTGACAGTATTGCTTAGCAAAGACCTTCCTGGTTACTCTAACTGTTTTCAAATTGCTAGGTCTTTATTATTTACACTCATATAACAATTTAGGGTATGGATGTGTTTCTTAAATCATTGTCTGTGCAGTTAATATACATTTTATGGAACCAATGAATTGATTTAACATTATTTCCTATGAGAAAACTACTCTAAGGTAATTCGCATCACAGAAAAGCTAATGCTCTAATGTGGAGGTTTTAGTGTACTTTCCAACGTGCTAAGAGACACCTTCTTCTTCTCTATTGTCAGCACAGAGACACTGCGGACAACAATGCCGACACACCATTTGAGTTCACTGAGGAGAACAAAAAGGTAACTACTCACAAAATGTCACATATATTACTACTACTAAATTGTCATGGGTTGTCCTACCTTTAAATTATCCTAAAGTTGCTGGTGTTATCAATTAAGGACGGAATTTAAAGCACACCCGTGACAAGCAAAAAATTCGTAACTTCTTGTGGCATTATTTGAAAGGCCCCTTCAGCATGAAATCTTCACCCTTCTGCGTCAAGCCTGCAAATAAATGAAGCCATAACTGGCTAATTTAACTATATGCACCCATAGTCAAAAATTGTGCCAAACATATATGTGCGTTCATCTGAGATGACATGCTGTGGCGACCCCGAAAGGGACAAGCCGAAAGAAACTTACTATAGCAAGCACGTATTAAAATCCAGTAATACTTTTGCTGGTGGAGGTAGCACTTTCATCTCTGCATCTAGACTGCAAATACTCTATCACACTGGGTAATTTAATCCTGTTCCCACCAGGACCAATAAAGATTAGATTGTATTTTCCTTGGTGGAGGTGGAACTTCATCACCAGGCTGCCAAAATACTTTGTCCATTTTTGTGCAGATCCATGCATGTGGAGCATGCAGTGGCCACGTGGGCACACAGAAATACCCTCGCCCCACATCATCAACTTAGCCCACTTGGTGGTTTTAAAAAATAAATAAAATAAGTAATTTTAATCTAAGTTCAATAGTTTAGTTTTTTTTTTTTTTTTAATATCAAAAAGTTGAATGTAGGCTTTGCACGATCAGGATTTTTGGGACCAATCATGCATGGATCAGCAATTTAAAAATAAAAAATTACCATTCACAAATCCGATCATATATGGAGCAATTTGTCCATTTAAATGACTGTATATACTTGTGTGCTGTATACTGAGAATCTTAAAAGCATTCTCTATTCAGGTCATGTATTCGAATCAGTCAGGTCAAACCAACATTACAATATGACAGAAATAATGGGTGCTAAATTACTGTAATTAAATTGCTTTATTGTAATTACCTCACACACCAAAATTTTAGAGCACGAGTCGACGACACTGGCATGTTTACATACAACAGTTTGTGCTAGCACTAGGTTGCTAGTCGACATAATATTTTGTTGCCTGCTTGCGAGCCGAATCCTATAAAAATTACGTGAAAAATACCTCAAGCAATTCTTAATTTAAAGTCCTGTCCCAAGCACCAGTGACCACCAGCACGTTTTTTCCCCATTTTGTTCTTATAATACACAAGGCGCAATTCATTGGTGTTGTCCTCACCATGGTAACGAGTGTATCCAATCGTGTTTGAGTTGCCAAGATAAAGCCTAGTGATCATAAGAGACGGAATGCGGTCCAATCAGCACACAGGATTTTATTGCAGTAGTCTGACATACTGCAACGAGAAAGACCAAATTTGTCTTGTAGTGTGATTCAGGCATTACATAGTCTATTCCACACTGCAGGTTTTTGTTTTAAATGACTTTAAGACGCTCATCTGTCTACCTTACTGTCAAAAAAGCGATACGCCTTAACATTTTAGCCAATTATACTGTGCATGATGCCGATGCATACTAAATGTCTTTTGCGGAGTTGATCAAAGACATCATCAACTGGATCATCAAATTATGACGTGAAAGCTGATCAACATAAAATGCTTATTATCGGCAGATACCCATCAAGCCCGTCAGATCGGTGTGAAGTATACGATACACATCATCTGCTCGGCGAGGCTGAGCTTCATTGTGTTGATTCACAGAGTACCATGTGGCAGTGATTTCTGACCACCTTGCCGTAGCATATTGTGCGGCGAGAAATCATCTGATGCTCCAATTATTTGAAATTGGTTGGAAAATTATTAATTTACTACAAACAATATCTTTCTTCATTTAGTTGTGCCAATTACATGTAATGACGGGAAGAACAATCAACTAGTTGGTAGAAAGTCAAATTAACTTATCCACTTGCTGTGATTCATCCAACATTCTGTTCACCCATACAGGCTAACTGAGATTGTTACTTATGTAACTGTTGGCTTTTTCTTTTTTTTTTTTTTTTTTTTAATAACGGCGTCATCCTCATACATGTTTTATTTTGTCCATAGAGAATTGAAGCCATCATTTCCATGTACCCTATTGGCCACAAGCAAGCAGCCACCATCCCTGTGTTGGATTTAGCCCAGAGACAACACGGATGGCTCCCTGTCAGCGTCATGAACAAGGCGAGTTTCACCTCGACGGCATGAGAAACAAAAATACAGAGGTCTGCTTGAACGCGTTGTTGCTCTTCAGGTGGCTGAGGTGCTGGAGATCCCACCGATGAGAGTGTACGAGGTGGCCACCTTCTACACCATGTTCCAGCGCCAGCCCGTGGGCAAGTACTTCATCCAAATCTGCACCACCACGCCGTGTATGCTTTGCAACTCGGACAGCATTCTGGAGGCTATCAAGAACAAACTGGGTAAGGAGGGCGTTAGGGCTCACCATAGCGTGTCATCTCAGATGAAACGCTCATATTTGTTTGGCACAGTTTTTACACCGGATGCCCTTCCTGGCGTAGCCCTCAGGGGGAGTGGAGGCCCCAGTGAGATACGAACTCACGACCCCTGGTTTACTAAACCAATGCGCTAACCACAGAGTTATGGGGTATCGTTAAAAAAATGAATGGTGAAAAACTTTGTCAATTGTTTCAGAAAGTGAAACTGAATCATTACACATTGAAATATATCAAGCCTTTGTTTCTATCAATTTAGTATTTTATGGAATAAGTCTTATTTTCTGAGACTGAATTTTTGATTTTCATTAGTTGTAAGCAATGCTCATCCAAATTACAATAAAATAAAGCCTTAAAATATTTCACTCTTTAAAATAAGTTTTATTTTATGAAATGATTGACAATTTTTTCAAACAGTATTAAAATAATATATATATATACCTGTTGTACACTCACGAGTTGCAGTAGGTTTGGACCAAGACCCAACACAAATAGCAGAAATGTGCTAACCATTGACTCCTCACCCCTTCTAAAAATTGCTTACATTGTTTAAAACTTCAATATCCACCAAACTATGATGCCAAACAAATTAAAATTTGAAATTTATGTCAAGATTAACCTTGAAGCTAAGATTTACAATTAATACAAATACATGTTGATGTTCGTCGTTGTGAATAATGTGCAACTATGTCAAAATTATGTCAGAATTAACACACATAACTCGGTGAGAGGCGCTGTCGTTTTTAACTACTATCATGATGAAGCGAGGGCTTTATTTCCTTGGGTCCCGGGCTAGTGATCTTAGTAAACAGTTCATCTTCCCGTCTGTGTTCATTGGTGACTTGTACAACAAGGCCATCCATAAAAATATTTTGGTTTCCGGTAATAAGAGTGAAAAAAAAAAAAAAAAGAGTTGGCAGGTAGGTCAGAATTGTATTTATTTTTTCGCAAAGCTCCATTCCATGATATTCTCCAAATATTTTGGCCCATTTACTACCAATAAATATATTCAGCGTGTTGATGTAGGTACGTTTGAGCTATAAATTATATAAATATTTATTTCTTCACATTTTCAACTTCTCAATAATTATTTAAAATCATTGGTGTGCATACCTGGATAACATACGTAGCTTCTGCTTTGGATACTGAACTTGGGAATGAGGCACTGGCTCGGTCAACCTCTTCCAGGACTTCATTAAAAATCTGGTGGTTTCCCAGATTTTTATTTTTTTTTTAAACGGGAAAGTTCTTGACTTTTCCTTGGCAGCTGCCATCATAGTGACAAAAACATCAATTTTTGGGCCGCTCAGCATGGCATTTTTCCTCAAATGAAAAATCACTACCCTAAGCGCTGGATAGAACTGTAATGATGTCTCAATATCATGAGAACATTCGCATTGGATGCCACCGTGCGTTTGCTCCAGTCGCAGTGCTTTTATCTCAGACAGCATGTCATCTCCAAATTCTTCTGGTGCAATTTGTTTGAATGCATCCTAGAGTGTTAAAGAAGGGCTCACCTTTCTCAACTTATTACTCACGATGTATTCGCCGTTTAAAATAATCAAAGAAAGCAAACGGCATGCTGACCGCCATGATAGCGTGAGGCAGATGGTGAGAAAATCACTTCCTAATTGGCTAATATTTGAGAAAGGACCCGGGTTACTGTTAGGAATGGAAGTGCCCACCCCCTGCTCAATGGGTTGTTCCAGCCGCATATGAGGAAGTGCGCCGTCGTTATCTGGAGCCATGTCTGAATACATTCAAAGCTGCCTCGCGTCGTTATTGTTGACACACACAAACAGTTACTTCCCTTGTCTAGACCTATGTCCCCTTCATGTTTAAAAAAATAAATAAATAAGAAAGGGCCGACTTCAGCAATTTTATTTGGTTTTGAATATATTTGGTCGGTTCTGTTACCAGAGACCTAAATATTTTTATGGATGGCCTAACTATGAGCGAAGCCCTGACATTTGAAATGACTTGGCCACAATGCAGTGAGCTGTTTAATTCTTTAATCTGTTAGCTCACAAGCTAGCGAACATAAACCGTTAACATTTGTTAGAATGACAACATTGTGCGTGCGTATAAAGTGAGGACTATCATGCAACAACTCTGAGCGGAATGCTGACATTTTAAATGACATCGTCGCAGTACAGCAAGCTGTTTACATCCTTTATTTGCTAGCTCGTTATCTTGCAGGCTCGGAACCATATATTTTTTTCCACTCTAAAGTGTCTTTTTTGTGTGAAACTATCAGCTGAACATGGCGAAAAGCTGTGGAGTATTGGATGGAGCGAATACCAGAAAGAGTGTAATGGTTTGCCGGCGTTGAGTCCACTAGCATCTAATGACACAGCCATCCACCTCTGTTGTCTCACTGTGTGATCTGGCTGCCAGCTCACCACAACATCAATTTATCAAACAATAAGTCAGGGTGCAGTCTGCCTTTTGTTCAAAGTTAGCTGGGATAGGCTCCGGCACTCCCGCAACAGTTGAGGATAAGCGGGTTGAAAAATGGATGGATGTAAATCAATAAAGTAATTACGGTGACAGGCTAGAACTTTTAGCCATTTTATTAAGTTATGGCTAAGTCATGCATAGACTAATTTGAAAAAAAAAAAAAAAAAAAAAGATATTGTTGTTCACCTACTGCAGCGCCCGCTACATTGTCTTTTTGTTTCATGTGTGGAAATTTTAATTCCCTTGCATTTTGGAAAGGAGAGCCACAGTCGCTTTTTTTTTTCCTTTTCGGGTTTTTATTGACTGTCAGGAGAACAGTAAAAGAGACACAGCAAGCACACTCATGCAGGAACTGCTGTCGGCCACAGCTCGCATCCTGACACTCGTACCCAGATTTGCCAAAGCTTGAGTGCGTGTTGTATTGTGAGCACAGGTATCAAAGTTGGCGAAACGACGGCAGACAAGATGTTCACGCTAATTGAGGTGGAATGCCTTGGCGCCTGTGTCAACGCGCCCATGGTACAGATCAATGACAACTATTACGTAAGTCCTTGTTGTTAAACATATCTACATGTAAATGCCATGGAATAAATGCTAGAATTCTGAACTGTTGTCTCGTCGTCATTTGATCTGAAACAAAAACAAATGATTTAACCTTGCCATTCCAGTGCTTTTGGTCTGCTCCACTAGCAGTATATTTATTTCTTTTTCAGGAGGACCTCACCCCAAAGGATATAGAGCATATTATTGACGAGCTCCAAGCAGGCAGAGTCCCGCCACCAGGGCCCAGGTACAATCGTAACACATTTGCTACTACACTGAACAAAAAAATAAATGCAACAATTTGTTTTTTGCCCACATTTTTTGTGAGTCTTCAACCTTTTTCTACATAAACAAAAGGGCATTTGCCTCAAATTGAATGTTCATTTCTCTACCATAACCCATTGCCAAAAGAATTTTCAGACCATTTGCCAGTACATCCGAATGCCCTCACAAGTGCAGACCGCATGCAACCACACCATCCCAGGACCTTCACATACAGCATGTTCACCTCCAAGATCGTCTGGGACCAGCCACCCCGACAACTTCAACCTTAGATTCTGCAACAATCCGTTGGCGTAATCAAAAGAATTCCCGCACAAACTGTTAGGGATTGTCGCAATGAAACTCATCTTCATGCTCATCGTCCTCATCGGAGTCTTGACCGACTCCAATTTCTTGTCGTAACCGACTTGAGTGGTTGAATGCTTATATTTGATGGGAGTCTGGCATGTTGTAGTCATGTTCTCTTCACTGATGATTGCCGATCTTCACTGTTGAAGGGTAGACGGGGTGTGTGGAATCGCGTGGGTGAGCGGTTTGCTGATGTCAACATGGATTGAGTGGCTCATGATGGCGGTGGGGTTATGGTATGGGCAGGGGTATATTATGGGCTACAAACACAGGTTCATTTTGTATGGACAGAGATATCTTGACGAGATCCCAAGGCCCATTGTAATGCTATTCATTCCTGCAAGGATTGTTGCAAGGATCTGGACACAATTCCTGGAAGCTGTAAACATCCCAGTTCTTCCATGGCCAGCATACTCCCAGTACATGTGACCCATTGAGCATGTCTAGGAGACTCTGGATTGACATACAACAGCGGCTGCACTTCCTGTCAATATCAAGGGACTTCCAATAGACATTGAAGAGGTGTGGACCAACATTTGACAGGCCACCATCAACAACCTCATCAACAATGCAAAAGAGATGTGTTCCACAGCATGAGGCAAATGGTGGTCACAACAGATACTGACTGGTTTTCTGACCCACCAGAACCTCACAACAAATCAAAACTGCACTACTGCAAAAATCATGGTCTAATCAGCATCTTCATATGCCACACCCCTGAGGTCTAATGGATTATCTTGAAAAAGGAGAAATCCTCACTGTCATTTAGACAGATTTGTGAACAATATTTAAGCAAAATGGGCTTATGTTGAGTCTAGTGCTCAAAAATGGGAACAAAAACAAGTGTTGAGTTTATACTTTTGTTCAGTTTATTTAACCTTTTATGTCTTTTTGTAGGAATGGCCGTTTCTCCTGTGAGCCTGCTGGCGGACTAACCTCCCTGACAGAACCTCCTAAAGGGCCCGGCTTTGGCGTGAGGCCGGACCTGTAGTAGACTCTGCTTCTTTGTCCGAAAGTACTTTGAACTCTTGTTTGATGGTGACATATTGTGTAAATAAATTAAATGACTATACCTGTGTGCTTTTATTTCAGCTATGGTAATAATGCCAAATTGGTGAGTGACGTGAAGTTTTGTTAAGCCAATTTAATCAGCATAACATAATTGATACAGATGATGAAACAGTTTGCATTATCGTACTTCAAAAACAAGGTAGGACTAAAGTACGTATGCACTCCTATTTTATACATCTTTTTTGGCATTCTTCCTCATTTGCTTTAACTTCCAGTTCTATCCTTTGATACCTACTTTTATGCATTCACACCTTCCTTTATGACCAGTTTCCTTCCTGCCTTCCCTCAAAGTTGCTTTTTATTCATGCATCCTCACACCCATCCTTTCTTTGCTTGAATCTACTTTTTTACCTCCTAAGGAAGACAATAGTCTGCCTTCCTTACGTCAGACTTGCTTTTTTTTTTTCCACCACATTTGACCTATTTTTCCTCCCTGCTACCATATCACCTTCCTTAGACCACAGATTTGATTTTTATTCCTTCCTTCCTACTTCCTTCCACCTCAGACCTGCTTTCCCCCATCCCTTGTCTACCTCAGCCGTGCTTTTTCTGTATTCCTTAGATATACCACCCCATAATTCATCTAACTTCCTTCCTCCCTTTTGCAGAGCTGCTTTTCCCATCTTTCCTTTGCTTAAAACTTAATTTCCATCTCTACCTATCCAATATTTGTTTCCAATCCACTTTCTTTGTTCTTGACTCAAATTACTTGGCATTATTCATCGTACCAGTAATCGTACATATTTTTAGATCAACTATTGAGAATGGAAGAAACGAGTTCCTTGCAAAGGTCTTTAATGAAGGCGAGCCATAATGCGATAACGCCTTTTGTCACACATCGCTGTCACTTCCATCGTTGGCCCCGGTGGCGCTTTCGTGTCTTGCTGGGGAGGGGAGCCCTCCCTACTCCCCCCCGCCTCTCGGCCATTTCCAAAGCCTGCTCTGCAACATGTCATAATGGGAGCATGCGCAACATGGCATAAATAAAAACGTCTGCGCATGCGCATGATGCTAAAGTCACTGCGCAACGGATTGAATATAAACAATTTGGATGACGGCCTTCTAAAGGAAGCTAGATGAAGCTTACTTAAAAAAAAAGACGAGAGAGACTAACTAGGACAGTTTGTTTTTTGTATTTTTTTCCAGAAGGTTCGCCATCGCAACCAATGACGTCAATGCGCTTCCTCTCGCATCCAAAAAAGTCACATTTACGCCCCTTAGGCTAGCACAACGAAACATGGCGATGGTTCTTACCAGCCCAACGTTTTACGCCAAGTAAAAGCTGTTAAATGGCATTCTCACATACTGTACCTCGAACACCAGCAACAAGGACGGGGGCCGGACTACTCGGAGCTCCGGCTGCAGGATCCTTTTTAAGCCCGATGTAAAACTGGTTTCTGGGTCTGATGGGTGACCGCGGGCCAATCAGAAGACCCAGACATGTTCACGTGTTTCCCGCGGACCAATTGGCGTGGCCGCTGTCGTGTTTATGCTGGTCTTTTCTCGGCTGTGGAGAGGAGGACGAAACGAACTGGCTGCGATGTTTTCAAAAGGCGGCGATGAACGTCACACTGCCGTAGGCTACGGTTAACGTCCGAGCTTTTTTCCCCCTTTTTTGGAAGCGGGGGCGGGTTGGGGTGGGGGGTGGGGGCAAACGAATAACGGTTTCACGTCGAGCCACCCACGGATGAGCAACGGCGGTCAACGTAAAAGGTAAGGCGGTGCGGCTGCTTGTTGTTGATCCGACGGACGGCGAGGCGGAATGCTGCTAGTCGCTGTTAGCCCCAATGTAAGCGCCAAGCTACACTGACGTAACGTACGTGCGGGGAGCGTCTTTTCATCTCTTCTTACGTTCGGCTGCCACGTATGGTCATTTTTATTCAGTAGTACTTACCGTAACTCGTGAGCCGGATGTTTGGTTCAGCGTGGCAGACGTGTTCGGGTTGAAACCTCCCTCGGCTATGTTGAATTCATGGAGCTAGCTCAGTTAGCTTCCTAGCTGGGGACGAGAGGAGGGAGGGATGAGGTTGGGGGCGATACACTGGTGAAGGTCTGCGGCGGCGGTGGTGGTGGTGGTGGGGGGGGGGGGCTTTTGTCTCGTGGAGCTATGCTTGTTTTGCCCTCATGTTTGACACGAAAAAAATCACTCCACTGTGGAAGAACACGCGAATGGAATTTGGAGCGTTATTACATTGCGTTATGTCAACTTATTAGGCATTCTGAGGCTTAGGAATGTATCCCTTCTCGTGTGTTTGGGGTGGGTGCCGACCTTTACACAGCATGGTCAATTAAATGTCTTTTTAGACAATGTCACGTACACTGTGTAACAACAGTAGGATGGTTTTGAATAGCCAGGATCCCCACAGGCAGTCCGTTCAGCCTGGCTGTGACATGTTGGGGGGGGGGGGGGGTGTTGCCTCCTGATACAAAAGCCGTCTGTCTTTTTTTACATGGCTGCCACTCGTACAAAACGTCTGCGTGCACTCCAAACTGTCACTTTAGAGGCATTTAAAATGCACAAAACGTCAAGGGTGCGTATTGGGCTAGGTGACATTGCAATCTGGAGTTATCCCCCATTCCTCATAGAAAAAGCAATCGACAATGACATTTCCCCAAAACTAACGATTCTGGGTTTATTTATTTTTGTTTGTTTGTTTGTTTTACCTTCTGGGATTTTCTTTATGCGTCCTGATACCAAACAAGCTTTGGAACTTTTCTTTGCCCTATATGAGCATCACCATCATCCAAGGAAATATTTTGTTAGACAAATAATGTAAGAATAAGTACTGCGTCTGGGAAATAAAGCCCGTTTTCTCAAAGCATGTATGTGAACACTTAACTTCTTAACGAATTAAAAGTTGAGGTATTCAAAAATGTAACGTTGCAAAATCTGCTGCCATGATCAATGGTTCTCTTAGTCTTTTCTTGTGTAGTTTTACAAGTAAGGCAAGGTGACCTTAGCAAAAATTTGCAGCCTGGAAGCGCATACCTTGGGTCAAAAGTTTCCAACACATCAATAAATACCTTGGTTACTTTGAGCTATGGAAACTTGGGGAAAACATTTAAATAAATGGCCTTGTAAATAAACTCAAATTGATTGAAAAAAATTTAGTAATCGTCCAGTCCTTCATAATATGTTTTAAGGACTAAAATACATACATAGACACAAATGGAAGTGCATAAATGTGTTATGACACTGTAAATGCCTAATGCACCCAAAATAACCTTTACAGTGTTATGAAATATTTTTAAATAAGGAGGTTCTTCTATATGATTGATGACATTGGACGGCTGGCCATATGTTTAAATTTGCCTCTATTAAAAGCTTTTGACTGTCAATATTATGCAAACTATGATCCCCAAACTCTTAAGTATGTCTTCAACTTATCTTAAAATGCTACCCTTAAAAATTAATGGATTATAGCAGATTTGATTTCTTGAAATGCTTGTGCGTATTGCACAGCCCCACAACCTGTAAAAATATGAATTGCTACTTTCTAATGAGATATTTTATGATGTTTTTGACTAATGTTCTTAAATGCATATACAGTATTCAACCATGTCATAGCGATCTTCACCTTTCTCTGCATCAGCTTGAGATGTTTATCACTCAGCTGTCTCCGGCCTTGACTGCACAAAGAGACATTCAGTGCGCAATTCTGGCAACCCATATGGTGACATGACACCTTAAAAAGAGCAGGACGTTGAGGCCAGCATCTTACGGCATTAACATTAACTTAAAAAGTGTGCATATAGGTTGCAAATTGGCTTTTTGCCAAATAATTTTCTGAATAATTAATAAAATGAGGGATCGAGATTCACCATTGTTGATTTCTGTGTGGTCACTGTGAACACGTGCGTTTCCAAACGCGTTTTTTTGGGGAAAATTTTTCAAAAACAGGAAATGTGCTGTTACGAGGTGTGTAACAACAGTTCAGGGGGGTGTCGGTACATAGTTTTGAAATGACAATCTGTTTAACAGTTGTTACAGTGAAGGAACAAATGCAAAACATAAACATGCTTTTCTTTTGTGTTGACAGGAACACATTTTATTTAAAATGGATGACAGAATGGAAAGGAGTAAATTCTCTAATCACTGGAACATTCTTATATATCTGTAAATAATACCGCCGTATATACATTTTTATAGTTTGTCTTTTTATGCTGACAAAAGACTTTTTTTCCATGTATATATAACATCTTGAATCTTTTCTTTTTAGGAAAGTGCAACATGTGTAGTTAGTCCTACCTTTTTAAGACATGGATGAGGCAGATGCGTGAAACTTTAACAATTAGGTTGACCTCTGATTTGATTGGTTTTCATCACCAAGCTAATATTAAGTCTGCATTGTTAGTACAGGTTAACATTTTTAATAGCAAGTGTCCAAATGAGTTCACTACTTTCCTGTCAACACAACAAAGCACTAAGTTGCCAATAGGGAGGGTATAATAAAACTCACTTCATGTATCTTGCTTTGAGATGAGCTATCACACTAGTATGAAAAGACGTTCGACTCACATCATCATCATACATGCATAATAAATATTGGTGTTTTCCCTGATCGTTTCCATAGATTAGCAATATATTGTAGATGGCTTTTTTCTTCCCAATCTACGGTTCGTCACTATAATGTGACATTTTTATATGCAAATATTTCAGATATCATGCTCCTATTTACCCACCTATTTCCGACCCTGTCGTTTAACTGCTAAAGGAAAAACTTAGAAACCCATTTTGCATACATACAATTTGGAAAGAAATGGAGCATACATACTATTCCAGTGTGTCAGTAGAGTCCCGCAGTTTTGCAGCTTTGATATTTTATTATTTTATCCACCCATTTTCCAAGGTGCTTATCCTCACAAAGTAACGGAGGTCCTGGAGCTTATCCCACCTCGACGAAAGGCAGACTACACACTGAACTAGTTGTCAATCGCCTACTATACTAATTCACTTTTAAGGGCAACTTTGTTCTTTTTCACTCGTTCCTTTTGTTTCCGAGATGTTTTTTGTTATTGTTTTATTTTTCAAGAGACACATATTTATCATTAAAATTTGATAAACTGAAATGATTATTAGTCCAATTCCTTAACTCACACATTAATTGCAAACCTAAGGGATCCATGTTCGTTTATGTGAACTGGAATTTCAGAATTAGTATTAGTAACTTGAGTTGAAGACAAAAGTTTATATTCACTACAAAAAACACCTTTTATTTTTTTGTCTCAATTTCATAAGTCAAATCAGACTAACCTACTCCTGTTTTAGTTCATTCAGAATCACCAAAATTATTTCATTTTGTTTAATTCCACAATAATAAGAGAGAAATTCTTGGATAATTTTAAATTATTTTCTTTAAGGTCAAAAGTTTACAAACATTTCCTTCATATCGAAAAGTATTTCCTTTGAACTGCATGACTTTAGTCAAACGGTTTGAGTAACCTTCCACAAGCTTCTGACAGTATTCTGCTGAAATCCTGGCTCATTCCTTCTGACAGAACTCCTGTGACTGAGTCAGGTTTGTCAGTGGCCTTGCTCGCTCACACCTTTTTAGATCTGGCCACAAATTTAGGGTGGGATTTAGATCAGGGCTTTGTGTTGGCCACTTCAAGACATTGACTGTTTTATCTTCAAGCCACTTTTGAACCATTTTGGCAATATGCTTAGTGTCATTGTCCATTTGGAAGACCCATTTTGGCCCAAGTTTTAGCTTCCTAGCTGATGTCTTGAGACGTTACATTAATATCTTCATGTAATGTTCTTTCTTCATGATGCCATCTATTTTGGGAAGCGCTCTCGTGCAAAACAGCCCCACATCATGCTGCCACCTCCATGCTTCACAGTTGGTATGGTGTTCTGAGGTCTACAAGATTACCCCTTTTTCCTCCAGATGCTAAGTTGGTTATTATAACCAAACAGCTACATTTTAGAGATATTTAGTCTTATTTCACTTCAGACAGTGTTACAAAAAATGAAATGTATTTTTGCAGTGCTTGTAAACGTCTGTCTTCAACTGTACATGTGTGTATTGTGTGTAAAGTATAACCTGGATGTCATACAAGGATGATGTAGCCGCCAGATCTTAAAGGTCAAGTGTCATCCCTATAAACATTCTAAAATAGATATTGAAATTAAAAATACATTTAACATTATTCACTTCAATGTCCATACAAAAAAATAAATATGAGCGGTGAACCCGTCATACATGCGGAAAATTGTGGAAATGTCATACGACATCCAAGTGTTCCCCATATTGGCTGTATCTACTGTTCGTGATGTCACCTTGGACATACGCCATTGAAAACACGCTGTGGCCCCTACTATGGGACACCCCCCTTCAGACATTGAAGCTCTTTTCGAAGAAGAGAACATCTCACAATCGAGTGAAGTGTCCAGGACAATATTACCCTATTGTTTCGAGCCATATTTAGATGATATGCAGATCACTTATAACTAACAACAGATTCCCAGACATTATGTATGAGCCAGACTGGCCGAAGTCGTGCTCATCCACGAAGCACGACGCGGCAGCCTTCGCTGGTGAGCCCGACGCGGAAGCCGACCGATGCGCACATCGACACATTTAGCACCCCTGTCATACGTATGCAGATCTTTTTGTTACATTATGAGAGACAGATTACATAGTCTCCCTCAAACTATTTTTTTTTTTTTTGTAGCAGTATACACACCTACCTGTCATTTGGAACTCACGAAGCTCTCGTCCTTTGCACCCGTGCAATTCATTTTTCACGACGAACCAGGTCTCTTGGAAACTTTTGTAGGGTAAATCCATCCTCCCGAGTTTTCGAGCAATATCCAGCAATGCAACGAGCCGGCATTTTGGCTAACATGAAGGAATAACGAGCTATCTTCCCGCAGGTAAAACTAATAGAAACCTAAGGAGTCCGCTTGAGCGCACTACTGCCTCCAACGTCACTTCTTGCGTCTTGTCGAAAACAAATCCCTCGAGAGGATTTTCATGACCGAAGTTACAAAAAGCCATATACGTCATATACGTTTGTGGTGAAAAAAACGGATGGGTCCATACTGGCTGCCCCTTTTTCATTAATAACGTACTAAAAATCATCCATTTCATGACACTTGACCTTTAAGCCTCCTAAATTGGACAATAGCCCTTTGACCAAGGGACCTATACGTAAGAAAATTGATTTGATCGTGACCCGCATATTTATTATTACGTATTGTCAAATGTTTTACTTGCACAGCCTTATGACTTGGTTTTAATATACTAAGTGTTGACTGTTTTGGATGGTTGCCATGTTTTTGAGCAGCTAAAGAACTGAATTCCATCAGACTACAAGTTAAGATAATTGGAATGTAATATATGAGAGACCTATTGTGGATGGCCATACACACTTATGGTATGGTATTGGTGTTATTATTGTTAACAGAAAGAGACCAAAACAGGAGGGTCATGGTATACCTGACTATACCTGGAAAAACACCAGCAACATTTTTAATATTTTTGAATTCGCTTGTTTTAAAGGTCTAATCCAGAGGAAATGTTTTTTATTTGTCTATCATTCAAATGTAGCAAAAATTTCATTAAAAAAATATTTTAAAGTTCTCAACACAACAGAAATGAAATAAATTAGTGTCAAAGTCAGTCTCAAGATTTTATCCGAAATGTCACTTACATTCGTCAATTTCCGTAACACCCTGGAATGTGATGTCACATCAAGGCAACATTTAGCCAGAGAGTGAAAAAGCTATTAAAGATGGTGAGGAAGTGTGTTGCATACGGCTGTTCTGCGTCAAACGCTTTAGCCTGCATGAATGACCTTAAGATGAACAGATAGGCAGGTTATGGACCAGGTTTGTGAAGACAAAGCCGACACATTGGACTTATAAATCAAAGTCGGCAGTAATATGTTCCAAGCATTTCACGGAGGACTGCTTTGAAAACCCGGTACAGCACTCACTTGGCTTCGGTAACAAGTAAGTACGTACGTGTTCAATTGTTTAGTAGTTATTTTAAATGTAAGTACACTAGCGATATAGATGTAAATGGTAGCTAATATCTGTATCCATGTGATGTTTAGGAGGTCACAAAATTTGGACACTGTAAAAGTTAGCGTTCTGTTGACGCTGAGGTCTCCCTGAAATTTGACTACGGTAGTGTGTGCTCTCAAGTGTAAATGTAAATAATGTGAAGAATGGGTTATAAACATGTGATCTTTAAACGCAGAATGATACCGAAGGTTTTGATTTTTGTTTTACGCCGACTCAGTCACTAATACAACAACAAACGACTCACTGTTGTGTGCAAGCAGCATCAGACGTTCAAATGCGTTTGAATTAGATTATTTCGTCAACGAGATGTACATAAATTTCTTGAGGCACCCACCAGTCTGTGTTTTGGATGCGAAGTTCCACATCAACTTCGTCAGGTCTCACCGAATCCTGGCCTTGTGTTGCATTTGTCAACTCAGGTTCGAACATATATAGTTGAATTACTCCTGCATGGGATGTCAGTTCCTATCTCTTCCACAGAGCATTCCATAAAAACGTCTTCATCAGTGCTGTCTATCTCCTCGAGATCCCACTCGCAGCGTGTATGATTGTCTGCATAGGAAGCCATTGTGTTTACTGGGTTGTCTTGGCGTGACGTCACATGGCAGCAGCTTCAACAGAGCCTCGGTTTGAAACAGACAACGGAGGCATTCGGATTCCAAAGAAAATGTGCATTTTGGCGATAATTTTATTTAATTTCTGTTGTGTTGAGAGTTTTTAAAATATTTTTTTAATGAAAAACTATGTTTGTGTAATATATAAATAAAATATAGGTCCTATGGATCAGGGCTTTAATGGTTATATTTCTGCAAATTTTTCAAATACATCTTGATCTTACAGTATGTTATGCAACCGCCTAATAATGGATTTTTTTTTTTTCTGGTCAGAAAACGATAGTCATTATCTATTGGCGTCATTACTTAACATTTTATTAAGGCCTTCTTTGAATTGCTGTATATTATTATTCCCCCAGCGTATTTATTGCTGTTTTAAAATCCAGGAAGCTTGTGTATGATCAGCGGTTCACAACACAATGCCCCAGAAGTTGCCCTATTAGGAATATTTAACGGGAAATTATCTGTTTTTTATTTAAAGTAGCCTTTTTACTTTCATTTGCATCCCCTGAACAGTTGGAAAAAAATTTGTCCTTGACAGTAGTTTCTCCTATAGAGATGAAATTGGGTGGAAATGTTTGTCATAATAGGATGCATGAAAAATTCTCAAGAACCAATGCCTGGAATTGAACAGTTGGCAATTTTGGTCTTAAGCAGCCATTTCTCCCTCGATTTGCATCTCCCTGTAGAGCACCCAACACAAGTTTCACAAAAGGACACGAAATTCAGTAGACTTTGCTATTACAACAGGATACATGACAAAAATCTGAAGGATCAATGCCTGAAATTGAACAGAGAGTCTGCCATTTTCGCTATTTTTGCTCAAATATGTTTTGGAAATTACCCGTTACTGTCACTTTAAAGCAGCAGACCACATGTCCAGACCAAGAAAGTGTTTTGCTGTTTTTCTGTAGAGCATGTGGAGAGAGGGCTTGCATGTGTGTTGAAGTGGTAGCAGCGTGGTGATTACACAACATGGACTCGTAGTGCTCACTGGCGGATGAATTAGTGTTGTTTTTGTAACGCCTCGTGAAAAAGCCAGTCACACAGACATGTTGCCGTGCTAACTGGCTTGATCATTTGACAGGCATTAGGAGTACAGTGTAGTGATGAAAGCGCACTAAAGGACTATATTGTACCCACTTGCTGGAGTGTTTATAATTCAGTGTTAAAACTGTAAACCAAAACCTACCAAAATCAAACAAGCAACAAGGAAGACTTGGATATATTTATTGATTGACTTTTGGTTCATTTCTACAGATAATTTGTTTAGCCCCTGCCCCAACATGCGTGAAAATTCACCAATTTTTGTAAACCTTTTTATCTTAGTAATAAGTTTTAGGATTCCTGAATACTGGCCCCGTAAAATTACCAATTTGTGCTCAGTCAAAAGTTGGGGGCAGGGAGGCAGCTTTAAAGCAACCATTTCACATTCAGCTGCACATGCTGAAGAATTACTGTAATTTCTCAAATAATGCACAAATGTTTCCCAAAATATTTTCAAAGGTTTAATAGTAAGTTTTCTTTTGGCTTGTACCATTAGGGGTCACCACAGCGTGGCATCTCGGATGAACGCTAATATTTGTTTGGCACAGTTTTTACGCCGGATGCCCTTCCTGACTCAACCCCTCTTGGGGAGTAGTGAGATACGAGCTCACAACCCCTGGTTTACCAAACAAATCCTCTCACCGCTGACCTATGCTGCTTCAATAAAGCACATTATATTTAGCTATGGATGAAAAATAAAAACTACAATCACATTGTATAGTCGTATAGAGGTACATAGAGTGGTAAAAAGTAAAAAGTGGTAAAAAAGGTATACATATACATTTCGATATGATAATTGATGTCTTATGTTACACATTTATATATATATTACCGTAATGTGCACCCCAACCTGAGCCCTCAGACCTCCTTGGGAAGCTTGCATTAACGTAGCATGTTTGTTGCGACTGCACCAAAGATCAGAAACGACTCCTCATGAGTTTGTTTTAACTTAAACCAAGACAAAAAAAAATGTCAACTACAATGGCTAGTTGTGCAGCTGCTTTCAAAGGAAAAGTGTCATCACTTGTGGCGATGACGCTGCCAACGCAGAATTAGCGCGGCAGTCCAAAACAACGAGAGCCCGATGGCTTCAGGTCGTTATCAAAACAACGTGAGCTCAAACTCCGTAGTACGAGCCTAATAAGTACATTAAAAAAAAAAAAAACGGGAGAGCGCACACAATTGAAATGCTTGTTTTTTTGTTTTTTTTTAAATGTGCCCATTACACTCGTTTCTACGTAGTTTGAGCTCACGTTGTTTCGATAACGACTAGGCACCATGGGAAGGCTGCTATAGATTGTACCCGAATGGAGGGCGAGAGGCTGGACAGCTGAACCAAAACTCTTGGGATTCAAAACATATTTCCTCACAAACGGCAAGGTTGGCACAAAGGATGACGTGCTGTGGGAGCAAAATAAGATCAGTGTTCATGATTCAATGGAGGAAGCACTGGAACTGTACCAAGTCATCAATGAGTTCGACAGTGATGCACCAAAGGTAGCTATGATGGATATCTTTCAGATTGGAGATGAGTCAGATGCTTCTTGAAGTCTTGGCCAGGGTTTTGTAATGTATAGGATAAACTGCACTATGCACAAACGTTTTATGCACAATTATTTAATGCAAAAAATGTTTAAGTTAAACTGTGTTAAATAGCTTATTTATTTAAGACTGTAATATGTGTTATCAACAGTTTTAAAATGTTATTCCATCATTGAGCATTTATTTTAGATGGTTGAGGGATTCTTTTCTGAAAATTGCAGGGACCAGGACAAGCATATCCTGCGGCCTGTCCCAAGTTATATATTAATGCTACATCAGCACATGCACAATGATTATTGTTAATGATTGTTGTACAGACTGTTTTTTGAAAAACAATGCGAGAACAAACCCAACAAAATATAAATAGGTAATTCCTAATATTTTGAGCATATGGGTAGTAGCAAATTGGTGGTGCGCATTGTACACTAGTAGAAGGGTTTCCCTGATTTTTTTTTTTTTTATTTTTTTTTTGGGGGGGGGTGTGCATTATACTTCAGGACACATTATACTCAAGAAATTACGGTATTTAAAAGTGCCTCAGACAACAAACAAATGCAAAATGTATATATGTTTAATGTAACAGGACTCAAATAGGATCATGAATCTGTGCTTTCAAATAAACTCGAATCCAGCCATTTTGTTTTGAATTTGATTTAAAAGTCAGATTCCCGTTAAGTTGGGGGGATGCCTCTGAAACCAGTTCCCCCCCAAGAACACAAAATTGAGTGGACAGCATATTAGTACACAAAAAAGTCTCCAGAACCCATGCCAACAATTGAACAGGATGTTGGCCATTTTGGTTAAAAACAGTCATTTCAAGTGTATTCCAGAACATTATCAAGAAAGACTTAAAATCAAGTTTTTTTTTCTTCATCCTCTTCTTCTTCTTCTGACAAATTAATTTTGTAGTACCTCAATTTTAAGTTGGGAAGAGAAAGTTAAAAATAATTAGCTTCCAACACCAGTTTCACTGATCAACATAAAATCATAGCAGAATGCCTGATAAAGTCTCAAGGACTCATAACTTTATCCATTATGGACAAATACCAGGGGATCTTGGTATCAGAAGCAGCTGTATTAGACTGACGCTGACTTCTAAAGCTTTTTTGCATTCGCTCATTCTGCGCTATGCAAGGATGCATGGGGGCCCATTCATTGCTACTTTAATGCTTGGTTACTTCCAAGTTGTCACTGTCTGATGTTAAAAAGTGTGTACCTGTTTGCATCCAAGTGTCTGGTAAATGTAAACATAGCAGACTTGAAAAAGATGGAAATAAATGTCCAATAAAAGCATTAAATCATGACTGGGTCCATAGACACTACGTTTAAATCCAGCAGTAATTGCTGCACAATGACTTGGTGATTGCTATAAATGTTCACTTTGTGTCTCCAGGAACACATCCGTTTGGTGCTTGTTATTGTTTTAATGCATCAGGTACACTGTTTCTTATTCATCTTATTCAGAGAGCCTATCTGCAACGGAGGAACTTCCTTGTGTGGACTGCAAATGCTCCCCCAGTCATGTGAGCTCGCTTTAGACGAGGACACATCCGCACGCCTAAGTCCTAACCTTTTCTCTAATGCCCAGGGCCCCCACCACCCCCACTCCCCTTCTTTTTACTCATAATCGCCATCAAAGGCCTCATTGTTTTGTTTTTTTAACTGCTTGCATTTCTGATAATTAACCTACATTCGCAGTGGCTGTACTATTCTTCTTTAAGCTTGGTTTAATGGTCATCATTTTGTGAATAAAACATTTATACACATTACATTTTTATGAGCATATATTATAAAATAATCCTTTATTAGTCTGTCAATGGGGAAAATTATAGTTGGTTTTATAGCATCATAGCAGACTAGCATCACATTATAACATTAAACTACCTTCCCCAAAATATCTACAAACTCCCAATTCCAATAAATTTGGGATGTTCTGTAAAACATGATTTGAATTTATGAAATGACTCGCATATTACTTTCAACCTTAATTCAACTGAATACACCACAAAGACTATTTAATAGGGAGATGTTTTTTCAAATATTTTATCATTTTAAATCTCATGCCTGTAAGATTTTCTCAAAAAGCTCTGAGAGTAGCAAAAAAAAACACTTCAGAAAACCATTCGCAGTTTGACAGTGTTTGTTACTACAAATGGTCCAAATGTGTGTTAAAACTATACCATACAAAATGAAAGCCATACTGTGAACAATACCCAGAACTGCTGAGTGCTTCTCTGGGCCTGACTGCATTTGAGATGGACAGACACAGTGAACAACTGTTAAGGCACCATTAATGCATGCAGGTTTTTGAGTAACACATGCTGCCATCCAAGGAGCTTCGTTTTCAGCGACATCCCTGCTTATCAGAAAAACAATGCCAAGCTACATCCTACATGTGTTAATGCCTTTTCACACCACACTTTCTCAGTGTGACAGAATGACAACGGGAATGGAGGTGCAACCATAACATATTTAGAATTGATGAGGCAACAGCCTGTGAAGTCATCGGGAAGCTTTCCCCCTCCGAGTGGACCACAACTTAGCAATATATATTTGTCATTGTTGGAAAAGAAAGCTGGGTTATTTTAAGGAGGAGGGGGTGACACAGCAGCAAAAAAAAAAAAAAGATTCTATATTAACTTCAGAGCCAGAACTCTTGAGTTCAAACTTGTTCATATGAATTCTATCTGCAAGAAGGTGTATTTCAGGCTGAGCAGGGAGATTTGAAAGGGAGTTTGAAAGCCTCCTGCAGAGATGTTTCGTTATTTATATGTTTTGTTATTTTTCAATTTGTCCAAAGTTTAGGATAGAGGGACATGGCTATAATTATGCCTCCCTCCATTTTTGTCCTTGCCGTTTACAGTACAATTCTGCCAAAGTACCCCTCGGAAATCACTCCGCCAGCCCTGCTCTGATTGGAGGAGATTTATGATGCCACTGCGTCAACGGTCCCAAATAGAATATTTTTCCAGGTTCAAGGTACTTTATTGTCAATCCTTCAATATTAATAACACATACAGAGGATTGTAACTATGGTACTCAAGGGCCCGCAGTGCTACAAAAGAAATCTTAATATAAAAATCAAAATGAATGGATGGTTCATACATGGTACAGTATTAATTTATATTTCCTTCTGCTTATACACAATAGGGTCGCAATGTTAGGGAACCTCTGTATTTTGTTAGGGTAACAGCTGTAACGATTGTTCCGGATATTGGAGTGGAAAAAAAACGAAAAAAATAGCATCTGACATTACCGGCATCTCCACATTGAACAGCTGCTTTGTGCATGCCATTATGTCCACCGGTTGCCACACCACAGAGGCGAAAGTTCTCTTTGTGTTCAGTGTCAACACATTGTACGTCACTGATCATTGGCTCCTTGGTTGCAAATAAGGTACACTTCTTACCATGCTTATTACAAAAGTGTCATGAAAGGAAGACGTAGAGTGGAAAGGCTAAGACGATGTCAAACCCTTGGTAATTGCTAGGGTATCTTTACAAGTAATGTAGTCCCAAAACATTGAAATGAGTGATTTGTTGAAATGATACTCTTGTTACGTACGTCTGGCTGCAACCACATCTTTGCAGGAACTAGCCAACTTTGAACAACAAAATAACAGGTCAGTTAAGGTGTTAAGGGATACAGTGTAAATAAAGTAATACACATCAACACAGGACGCCGCATCTGAACCAGAAATGAATTAGCACGTCACTGCATACATCTCTTCAGAATGTGAGCAGGTTAAAAGTTTTTATTTTTATTATTACAAATAATCATATCTGTACTACTGTAATAGATAACCTTTATTAGCCCAACAATAAGTGCATTGTTTCAGCAAACATTATGAATTTATAAAATATAAATTTGAAATATTGATAGCCTGCAAGAGAAGACACAATTACAGTTCTTCTTCCATGTACTTTCTTGTATGCTTACAAGAAGTACATTGCACAAAATAGACCCAAAAACTATTGTCCATAGATTATCCAATTCAGTTTATTCGAAATGCTTTTTTGGAAAATGAATAGTTTAAATGTTCTCTTTGAGATCATAATTTGTCTCAAGAGAATTATGAGTCTTTTTTTGTTACTAGTGTTGTAAGTTGGCATAGATGAATTAATCCACAGACATATCTTTGATGATGGAATGTCAAAATGTCATATAGTGGTATTTTGATTGAGGCTACAACTGTAAACCGTAGCTACCATTACAAGATTGATGTAATACAAAAATTAAAATGATAAACATTGAAGCCATAATTTATTAGCAATTGTGACTATGACTTGCATGGAAATGTTCTTGACGTAATTTTGAAAATATGGAAATTCAGACAAATTTGAACAAGATGTTCTGGAAGGGAATTTTTACCGATGGCAACTCTGGCTTTCTTTTTCAACAATGACAAATACCAGTAGATATTGCTGGATTGTGGCCCCCCTCAGCAGGGAAAGCCTGACTTCTTTGAAGGATGCTACGTCACCACTGACAAATCTGGGCAACGCCAGCAATGGCAAAACATTGTAAAATGGAAATAGTCTCTGGTCTGTACTGCAAACCAGAAATTTAAAAAAACTAGTGGTGTAAAAACAAACTAACAAATAAGCTATCATTTGCAATGTAGTAAGGGCTCAAATCGGCTTCAATGGATAAGAACAAAATGACACCGTGGCGTTTAGGAGACAAAACTCGCTGTGTCACATAAAGCAACAATGAAAATATTGAGGTGACACCGTAACAGACTTCCTTTCCACAGGCTTCCCACTTTCTCCACTGCAAACGAGAAATTAAATAACGGCAGCCCAGCACTCTGTTTAGTCAGTAAGTACACACACCACTTCAATGACTCCACGACAGGCGTTGCGGTAGTGTTGCAAAAGGCATGTAATGGAATGCGCACAGTAGTGGTGAGTTGGAATAAAGCACTGTTGGAACAGTCGTACTCATTTTATCAAAAGACTTTTGGGACAAATATGGACTTTCACTGACCTTGTGCTGGTTGCTTCCCTCATTCCTCTCCCTCCCCCAGAAGCAAATTGGACTAGCCGAGGCTAACGATGCAGGGTGAACTGCTATGCTAATCCACAATTTGGGCAGCAGGCCCAGCACATTTTATGTATTCTCGGAACCACGCAGATGTACAGGGATTGTGTTGCCTTGTTGGCTGGACATTTTGCTGTTATACAGACAGTCAGGCAGAGACAGACAGGCGTACAAGTAGTGAAAAGTGAAAGTAAACCGATTGATGTATAGCCAGATTATACATTCAGTCAACAAGGCCATCACAGGCAAACTGCAAAAAAGTTGTTCCATGACAAACAGTTGGAGTAGGCTTGATGAAGAAATGTATCCTCAAACTGAGCTCATTAATTAGCTTTAAAAATTAAGTTTGGTAGCTCTGTGAGCTCATGGGGCTGAATGTAGAATGGACAAACACAAATTTTCTGCCATTATAAGGACTCCAGCAGTTTGTGTATTTGAAAACTGCGATTTTCACTTTCAGTACAAATTGTTACAGCGTCGGTCCCTGTTTAAAAAAAATAAATAAATAAAAAGATCACAGTAAATTCCTGCGATACAGAAAAACATCGAGATTGAAGAAAATAAATATTTGAACACCCTGCCGGTGGTGTAGTCCTGGGCTGATTCCTCACATTTGTGAGGATCATTGAGACCCCACGAAGTGATATCTTGCATGGGGCTCCACTCTGAGTGAGATTGACCGTCATGTTTAGCTTTTTCCATTTTCTAATGATTTCTCCAACAGTGGACCTTTTTTCATGAATTTCTCCGTAGCCCTTTCCAGCCGAGTGGAGTTGTACAATTTTGTCTTTGGACAGCTCTTTGGTCTTGGCCATGTTACAAGTTTGAGTCTTACTGACTGTATGGGGTGGACAAGTGTCTTTATATAGCTAATGACCTCACACAGGTGCATCTGATTCAGGATAATACATGGAGTGGAGGTGGACTTTTAAAGGCGGAGTAATAGGTCTTTGAGGGCCAGAATTCTAGCTTATAGACGGGTGTTTAAATACTTATTTGCAGCTGTATCACACAAATAAATCGTTAAAAAATCATACATTATGATTTCTGGATTTTTCTTTTTAGATTATCTCTCTCACAGTGGCCATGCAGCTATGATGACAATTTCAGACGCCTCCATGATTTCCAAGTGGGAGAATTTGCAATATAGCAGGGTGTTCAAATACTTATTTTCTTCACTGTACATTCTGAAATTATATATGTACACTTTGAAAATCTGTTATACAGTGAACCGCAAATGATGACTACTGTATATTAATTAATTGTTGTTGTCTCTGCCTGACACTGACCTTTGTGTAGTTGTGTCCCATTTCCACATGTCTGCATTCTGGGCACATGTCACCTATAATACATGAAAATTGAGGCTAAATACGAAATTAATCGTGAATTTTTTTTTCAATTTGAAACTATTTTTCTAGCAGTTTGAAATGTTACTGCTGTTCATTGGTAAAGTGTTTTTTAAAATCAAAGCTATATTTTGAACTGTTAAAGGGCATGTTTTCTCATAATGGGTCCATGTCGCAGATGTTTGAAAAAAGGCCAAATGCTGAACAGGGTATAAATAAATTTGCTATCTGAAATAAGTGTACAAGTGTTTTAAAATGTTATCACTGTTTATTGGTAGTGTTTTTAGATTTCGGTGAAGATTTGCATTCTGCTCTGTGTTATTTAATTACACATTTTATTTAAGGGCAATTACTTTGTGCCATTTTGACAGCATGTCTAGTGAAAACACATTTTAAACAACGCGTCACTGGAGTTGTCCTGAAGCCCTGAGTGCCATCACGCTATATGGGCGTCTGGATCCTTGCAGGCCTTTGTTGTCATCCTGGCCCCTCTTTCTCCCTCACTCTCTTGCCTGTAGTAATCACGCAATTTTTTTTTGGTTCCTGCCTTTGTCCTGCTCCTCATTAGAGAGTCAGCGGTGGAGGATGGGGCGGCGACTGGGAATGGATGCACACCGCAGCCCACCCCCTCTCTACCCCCACACATCATTTAGCCTGACTGCATACAAGGCTTGAACCTCATGAGAGGCTGTTTGTTGTCGCAGTGTGTGTGCTGCACCCCCTGTGATGTTGTACCTATCACGATATTGTATTTTCGTGAGGTGGACGATATAGTTTTCTTTTGTGACATACGTGTACTCAGCGTCGTTGGTGCTTCTGCGGCTGCTCGTTTGCTCTGCTGTGTG